>NC_086318.1:333704655-334062155 GCF_036172605.1 Pelobates fuscus | reverse complement strand
GACGGACCTCTCAAAATGGCGCCGGCGGCCCAACATCTCCCGCGGCGCGCTCAGATAGGAGTGACAGCACCTCAATTTCAATAGGGACTGCTATACCAACATCGGAATCGACCCTTCAAAGACTGCTACAAGATTTACAACAATCACTCCAGGCAGACTTCTCCAAACTAGCCCGCGATGTGAGGGCAGATATACAGGCTATTGGGGAACGCACATCTCTACTCGAAGACAAATCGGAAGAAATTATTGCTGCTCACAACTCCCTGGCAGGTGCATATGACGCCATGGAAGAAAAACTCACCTATCTCACAGCAAAGGTAGCCGATCAAGAAGATCGAGACCGACGTAATAATATACATATTAGGGGGATTTCTGAGGAAATAGGCCCCGCAGAGCTGAGAGAATATACTTTCAACTTCTTCAAAACACTCTGTCCAGAAATCTCGGACCGGGACCTTTGTTTGGACCGAGTGCACAGGCTGCCAAAGCCCAAATTTCTAGCACCCTCTGTACCCAGAGATGTTATTACCCGGGTGCATCACTTTGTCTCCAAAGAAGCCATAATGCGCGCTGCGCGAATTACCAGCAACATGCCGGCACAATATGACGGGATTAAATTATTCGTGGATTTATCTGCAGCCACCTTAATGAAACGTAAGGAATTTATGCCTGTCACCAAAGCATTACGAGACTCTGAGATATCTTACAAATGGGGCTACCCCACACGTATTATAGTCAAGAAAAATGGTTTGGAACACCAGATCAGATCCCTGACTGAAGGAGTAAAGCTATTGAAGGAGTGGGAAATCGCTATTGAATACCCAGAAGATGGCAATTCTACTAAAATCACGCACAAATCTCCTACGAAGATCACTAAGGACTGGACTCATGTGGCAAGAAACAAATGAGACTTTACCCCTTAATGGCTGACAAGTACAGCCATGATCTTTTACGACGGTGATCCGTGATGACACGTGAGAAGACCATATCGTTAATATTATTATTATTTCTGTTATTACTATTATCATTTTTATTGCTAAGTTTGTATATTTCTGTGCCAGGCGGTATCTGAAAGTTAAGATACTCAACAGGCTATTAGCTCTACCATCTCTCAAATACTCTTGAATTTTGGGCATTACTGGCCAATGACGTGGCCTTGAAACTATCTCCCCTGAAAGTGCAGGTCTTACCGGTCGTTGGCGGCCGGAGGTCACCACGACAGAATAGGCACTAAAAATTGCGGGGTCAGGTACAAATAATTTACATTTACCCTCCCCCATTGTGGCTCCGTAGGGCCGAAACTTTTTACTTTTACTTGGACAGTGGACTCTATGTCCTGGTTTGTCCTTATGTATATAGTTGCCCTAGGGCATTATGTTTTTAACGTACACCTTATATCCCTTACCCCTGTGTCACGAGATATAGCATCATATATCAGCAGGTTCAGATTCACAATGTGCTGTGTTGTGTTTAATTGTATATGCATAAGCAATAAGGCGCCAAATAGGCTTGGCGGACAGGTTAATTCAGGCTATAAGGATAGGAAGCGCTGTGATGCCCTGGATTTCAAAACTTTTCATGTTCAGATATACCGGTACCGCTCAAAATCGTTTGTGGACGTGTTCCACGTAGGTGCAAATAATAAGCACGGCATAAGGGCCAAATGGGCAATTGACATAAATTTTTTAAGTGATATTATAGGTATCAATACGGGCACCTACCAAAAGGCATTTGCAATGGTTTCGCTGTACGCACATACTTCCACTATCTATGGCTTTAACTATAATGTCCCTTAACGCCAAAGGCCTGAACTCCCCTCACAAGAGGAGACTGGCCTTGGCTGAAGCAAAAAAGCTAGGAGCAAATATAGCATTCTATCAAGAAACCCATTTTTTGAAGGGCCATATGCCTAAATTTTATTCCAAATCCTTCCCAATTAATTTTCACACTGGTTATACCAAAAAGAAAAGAGGGGTGTCGATATTGGTGCACAAAGATGTAGTTTTTGCACTCCAAAAAGTTGTGAAAGATAAGGAGGGTAGATTCATCCTCATTCAATGCTGCATAAATAATGAACCATACACATTACTGAACGTGTACGGTCCACATGAGAATCAAATAGATTTTGCGAATAAAATGATCTCTTTAGCTCACATGCACTCTGTTGGGACGCTAATTATAGGGGGGGACACGAATTTTATCCTGGACAGTGGTCTGGATACCTCATCAGACACATCAGTAACACATGCAACCGCTCAAAAAAGATCTCAGGTGGCAACACACATTAGAACAGCAATACATGATGCGGGACTATTAGACATATGGAGGGTATTGCATCCCTCAGACAAGGATTACACGTTCCACTCTCAGGCACATAATTCGTATTCACGAATTGATAGATTCTTGACTCATGCATCCATTACACCGACAGTAACGGCAGCACATATTGGGGTTATTACATGGTCTGACCATGCCCCTATTACCATATCGATAAAAGAAAAATTTTCCACTATAGGAAGGGGAACTTGGCGTCTCGATGACACTTTATTAAAAGACCCTCTTATCGTTGCCCAAATTAAAGAAGATTTGGCCTCTTATTTTGAACTTAATACCACCCAAGACTCCTCCATAGACACAATTTGGCTGGCCCATAAGGCAGTGGTAAGAGGTCTGTTCATTAAACATGCTAGCCGAGCCAAACGCATAAGAGAAGAAAAGTATCGCAAACTTCTAGCAGACATAACGGCTCTTACGCACTCCAATAAAAATAGTCCAACCCCAGCGCAATCTAGTGAACTGAGGAAACTCCAAACTACATTACAGGAATTTGAACTAGAAAAAACAAACTATATGTTACAAAGATGTAAATTTAAATTCTTTGCACATGGGAACAAATCTGGTGCGGTGTTAGCGTCCAAACTGAAAGCACGAATGGCCAACTCACGGGTGGCTTGGCTCCAATCCTCTGACAATAGCAAAATCACAAACCCCCCAAAAATTGTGGACGAATTTGCACAATACTATAAGAAACTGTACAACCTCCGGGAAGACACGGACACGCACACGCCATCGATAGCCCAAATTCAGGAATTCTTAGAATCAGTTAACATTCCTAAGCTACACAAATCAGACATAGATCTCCTCACATGCCCGATTACCGAAACTGAATTATTACAGGTGATTAAGACCTTACCCGCACATAAATCACCAGGACCGGATGGCCTCCCTAACATTTACTACCAGACGTTTTCTGGGACTCTCATTTCCCCTCTTACAATGCTCCTAAACCACTGTTTCCTACACGGCAATATGCCAAAGGAGATGTTACGAGCCCACGTCTCCACTCTGCCGAAACCTGGCAAATCGGCCACTCTATGTCAACACTTTCGGCCTATTTCATTGCTGAATTGTGACGCAAAATTGTATGCTAAAGTCTTAGCTGAGAGAATGAAACACATAATGACAAGGATAATTCATAACGACCAATCTGGCTTTGTTAAATATAGGCAAGGTTCAGACAATACGAGAAAAATTTTGAATATATTATCCCATATGGAATCACGGAATATGGAAGGTCTTCTCTTAGCGCTGGACGCGGAGAAGGCCTTTGATAGGCTAAATTGGTGCTATATGGAGCAAGTCCTCCTAAAATTTGGGTTTCCTACAACATTTATCACTGGCATCTTCATCCCATATTCTAACCCTACGGCTAACGTTTCTAATGCTGGTTTTCTGTCGCAGCCCTTCCCAATTACCAATGGCACCCGCCAAGGTTGCCCTTTATCACCCCTATTGTTTGTGCTGTCCTTGGAGCCTTTAGCTTATAAAATACGAGAATGTAAAGAGATTACAGGGGTTCATGTATCTGCTAGGGAGTATAAACTGTCCATGTTTGCTGATGATGTTTTAATATCCCTGTCTACACCAATGCAAGCCTTACCCCACCTTATGCGAATCTTAGACGAATATAGCGCAATATCATACTATAAACTGAACAAAGCAAAAACTCAAGCCCTACCAATCAGACTTCCAACAACCGCAGTACAAAAACTAAAGAACACATTCTCCTTTGATTGGAGACACACACATATTACCTACTTGGGGATTAAAATAACACCTACCCTTAGAGGCATCACCACTCATAATTTGTCTCCCTTACCACTAATGTGCACACGATTACTCCACAAATGGAAAGATGTTAAGCTGTCCTGGATGGGAAGGATCAATGCCATTAAAATGGTGATACTCCCAAAACTATTATATATCTTCCGAATGATTACAATACCACTATCACCCACGCTGAGCAAACACATTCAACGCATAATTACTATGTATATATGGGAAAGGAAAAAGCCGAGATTACCACTGTCCTTACTCCAGACCCCAACTAATAAGGGCGGACTGGGTGTCCCCAAAATCTTAAACTATCAAAGAGCGGCTGTATTGGAAACAGCGGTTAAACTCCACGCTCCTAAAAACACCATACAGTGGGTGGACCTTGAAAACGAGTACAATCCGAAAAGCTCAATTCCGGAATATATGTGGACCCCCAAAAGCCTTAGGGATCCTACATGTGCCTTGCTACCACTGTCGAGGTTCTCAATAAAAGCGTGGGATGGCATACACCGCAATCTCACTACTGAAAATAAATTCTTGCCATGGGCCCCACTGAATACTCTAAACACAATATCGCCTTGGTTGTCTCTAAATAAATGGAAAGATCTGGGAATCTCCCGCATTATTGATCTTTGTAGACAAGGCGAAATCAAACCATTCCCAGAATTGCAAGCCACATATAACCTACCTCACTCATATATCTTCCCCTACTTGCAATTAAAAAGCATAATAGGGAACAAAGTAATGACATCTCTGGGAGAGAAACAGGACAAGGTGGGTGACAGAATCGCACTGTATGACAGATGTCATAAAAACCCAATTAAAAACAAAACTTTATCTCTAAGCTATTCATTACTGCAGAACCTGATCCCTACCACAGAATTTAAGTTTAAAACACAATGGGAAAGGGAAGTCCAATTGAACTTTACTAATGAGCAATGGATCAAATCGACCCTAGCATTAAAAGGGATAACATCTTGCTATTCCCATTTAGAGGCCCATAAGAAACTAATTTTCCGATGGTACCTAACACCCGACAGACTTCATAACATTTATCCGAGTTCTCCGGACAGATGCTGGAGATGTAGTCGAGAAAAGGGAACCATGTCCCACATTTGGTGGGAATGTAACATCATTGCTCCCCTATGGGACGAAATTAAGAATTTATGGACCAAGATTTATTCACAAACACTTAAACTAACAATGTCCGTAGGCATCTTTCTCAGGCTACCTGACGATTTAGCTGTCCCAGACAGACAAATACTCACGGTAATGATACTGGCGGTTCGCAATCTAATTGCCACACACTAGAAGCAGACAATATGCCCACCTTTACCACTGCTTCACCAAATAATTCGAGCATATCTAAAATATGAAATGCTCTCTGCCATTACTCCCAAACAACTAGCAACCTCACAATATAGTTGGAGACAATGGTCTTCCTTAAATATGGAGAGCACAGGGTGAAGAGGTGATTTAGAACTTCAACGCACAGCCTCCCACACTACAATAGTTTAACATGGTGCACTAAGGCACAATCTGCAAAATATTACTGTAAATATCACAATTTCGCTCCTCTTTAGTAGTATATCTCTTGTAAGACTAATGAAGCAATGTATGTAATTGTGGGTTTTGTTGCAAAACACTGCTATTCTTTTTTTTGTTTTTGTAATTGGGACATATACATAGGAAGATGTGAAAATTGTCTACTATCATATTATCTTGTCAATGCTGTATAATCTCGTGACCTTACCCCCCCCTTTTTTTTCTGTTTGTTAATATTGATAACTTAAATGTTGTCGTCCCCCTTTTTCTTTCTGTACCCCTTATTGTATTTGAAACTGAATAAAATACAAATTTGAAAAAAAAAAAGGGGTTAAAAGTTAAAAATAAAACATAAAAAGTTAAAAAAAAACTTTAGGAATTGGTATGCTTTGTGAAGTAATTAGAAAACACAACCTATTAAAAAAATTCCAAAGTGGGGCATGGACCCAGCGTAAAAATTCAAACTTAATAGGCTGTGTCTGAAATGTGCCCCTTCAACGTTGTCATGTACCTGGCAAAGGTACATACGGGGGTATTGCTGTACTCAGATGACATAGCTGAGCAACATATGATGTATTATACTGCTGTAGCACACATAAGGTTTGCAAAATATATATTACAAACTCATTGTGTGTGTCGAAAAGGCTTAAAAAATGCTTATTACCAATACACTTGGTATAAGCTAGTGGAAAAATAATTTCACGCGTGTCTTCTTTAAGAAATGGTATGCCTTTATGGCGTAGTTGGAATAATTTACATTCTATAAATCTCTAAAGTGGGGTATGGACCCAGTGTAAAAATGTAAAGTTTGAAAAAACTTAAATGGCTGTGTCTCAAATGTGCCCCTTCAACGCCCACATATACCTGGCAAAGTTACATATGGGGGTATTGCTGTGCTCAGACGACATAGCTGAGCAACAAATGAAGTATTATAGACCCATAACACACATAAGGTTTGCAGAATATACAGTACAAACTCACTGTGTGTGTCAAAAAGGCAGAAATAAATGCTCATCTGTCCTTAAGGGGTTAAAATGCTTATTAAAATGCTTAAAATGCAGAAAAATTATGCCACGCTAAGGTTTAAAAGTTGCCTTTTGAAATACCCTCGGGTGTCTTCTTTAAGAAATAGTATGCCTTTTTGAGGTATTTGGAAAAAGCATCCTGCTAACATATTTCAAAATGGAATACAGACCCATTAAAACCCTCCATGTAAATTCACACTTAAAAACCTGAACTTGTCACGCCTCTTTTACAGCACTGTAATGTCACAAATTAGTGTCTAGGCTTATTGTTCTAGGCTTATTGTTTTACTCAGAAGACTTAGCCGAGCATACATGTATGTAAAAAAAAAAAAAATAATGGTTATAATGCCACAAAATCAGACATATGATCATCTATGAAAATTCCAACTATAGAAACTGAAATAGCATGGTCTCCTATATGGCATTGTAGTTTCACAGAATAGGTGCAAAGGTATACAATGGGGTATCATTGTACTCAGCAGGTGTAGCTGAACACAATATGGGGTTCTGTACAGGGATAGCACACACCAGCTTTACGAAATACATATTACAAAAACCTTGTTCTATGTGTATATGCTAAAATAGAGAAAAAACACAATTTACTCCAATATTTAACAGAGATTGGCGGTGAAATGACTACATAAAAAGTGTCAAAATAACCTTAGGTAAATAGCCTTTGATGTCTACTTTATATAAATATATACTTTTGTGTGGCAATTTTGTTTTCTGTAATGGGTATTAAACTTCCAGGAAAAACATACTAACTTCTAAAATTGTTTCACATTGAAATTTTATTTTAGACCTTTTAGTTTGTGACCTGTAACTTTCAAAATAAACTGAAATCCTACACATATGATGTACTTTGTAAATCAAGACACATAAATGAATTGATTTTGAATTACTTTTCCTAAGCTTGACATATTATGCACATGTTATTATTGCCAAAACTTGGGAAAAAAGCCTTTTTTTTGGTTTTTTCACCATTATTTTGCTTTTATTTTTGTAATAATTGAGAATTCATATATGTATATGTCACATCAAATTAAAGCCGTAAAAACGTATATAACATGTGTCAGTACAATAAATGAGAGAGATGCAAATTGCAGTTGAACACAAACAGCAAAAAATGCAAAAATGTATTGTGTCCTTAAGGATATGTCCAGTTTCTGAAGCTGCGTCCTTAAGGGGTTAAGAGGTGCAGTAAGATTTGTTTTTATTTTTATTGCATACGCTCCAAATAAAGACTTTAAAGAATAAAGCTCTTTCCACACTCATTCCCATCCCCATTTGTGTGTATTGAAATAAAGATTGGGTTTATGTAGAGAGAGAGAACTGGCAACATTCATTATGTTTTTTTTTGTTTTGTTTTTTAAATCTTGCCTTCTTGTATCTTTCTTCCCTAAGTGAGTAATGCACCAGATCAAGCATTACTCAAAGGAAATTATGAGGTGTCACCCAAAGAATGTATAGTTGATTTGTCATTGGTACACTTGACAGAAGAAGAAAGAATTACAGATCCACAAGTCCCTAAATTAATAGTTAAATACTAGTTAAAAACTAGCCATACACAGTGTTATTTATGGCATACTCATTCCCATTGTTACTTAGCAATTTTAAAATTAGTCCTGTCCCTCACACCCACCCCCCAAACACCGGGCCTGTTCAAAATGAAATCAACTTAACTTCTAAAGTAAAAACTATGCTGTGGAACAATGAATTAGGCCATGGGTCGTCAACCTGGTCCCTACCGCCCACTAGTGGGCGTTTCAGGATTCCAGGTGGGCGGTAGGGATTTCGGCGGCTAAATCCTCTGTTTAAGAGAGTGGGTGGCTGGGCTGGTGTGGCTGGGGCTGACAGACCTAATCATTCTGATTAATCCCCCCCTCAGACTCTGCCAGCCTGTCAGTCCGAGGGGAGGAAGGAGGAAGGAGGGAGGAGCTGGGGGCTGGTGTGGCTGCCAGCAGCTGCAGGGAGACCTCTCAGTCTCCCTGCACACTCTAAAATCATTCCGGTCGCATGCCCCGCCCCCAAACAGAAGCTCTGCCTCCTGCCCACAAGCTCCACCCCCACACATGTTACTGGGAAGCTGCCCACCGTACCAAGAGGACACTGAAAGGTATTTACCTTTTTCAGCCCCCTACCCACCATTCAAATGCCCCCACCTCACAGACAGTCCCTCTACCCACCTCACAGCCCCCTACCCACTATACTGCCCCCCTACCCACCTCACAGCCCCCCTACCCACCTCACAGCCCCCCTACCCACCTCACAGCCCCCCTACCCACCTCACTGCCCCCCTACCCACTATACTGACCCCCTACTCACTATAATGCCACCTACCCACTATAATGCCCCCCTACCCACCATACAGCCCCCTACCCACTATACTGCCCCCCTACCCACCTCACAGCCCCCCTACCCACCTCACAGCCCCCCTACCCACCTCACAGCCCCCCTACCCACCTCACTGACCCCCTACTCACTATAATGCCACCTACCCACTATAATGCCCCCCTACCCACCACACAGCCCCCTACCCACTATACTGCCCCCCTACCCACCTCACAGCCCCCCTACCACCTCACAGCCCCTCTACCCATCTCACTGCCCCTACCCACTAAACTGACCCCCTACTCACTATAATGCCCCCTACCCACTATAATGTCCCCCTACCCACCTCACAGCCCCCTACCCACTATACTGCCCCCTACCCACCTCACAGCCCCCCTACCCACCTCACAGCCCCCTACCCACTATAGAGCCTCCCTACTCCCCCTTACAGCCCCCTACCCACTATAGAGCCCCCCTACCCACCTCACAGCTCCCCTACCCACTATACTGCCCCCCTACTCACATCACAGCTCCCCTACCCACTATACTGCCCCCTACCCACCTCACAGCTCCCCTACCCACTATACTGCCCCCCTACCCACTATAGAGCCCCCCTACCCACCTCACAGCTCTCCTACCCACCTCACAGCCCCCCTACCCACTATAGAGCCCCCCTACCCACCTCACAGCTCCCCTACCCACCTCACAGCTCCCCTACCCACTATACAGCCCTCCTACCCACTATAGAGCCCCCCTACCCACTATAGAGCCCCCTACCCACTATAGAGCCCCCCTACCCACCTCACAGCTCTCCTACCCACTATACTGCCCCCCTATTCACCCCACAGTCCCCCATCCACCTCACAGTCCCCCTACCTACTATGCAGCCCCCTACCCACCTCGCAGTCCCCCTACCCACCTCGCAGTCCCCCTACCCACCTCACAGTCCCCCTACCCACCTCACAGTCCCCCTACCCACCTCACAGTCCCCCTACCTACCTTACAGCCCCTCTACCCACCTTACAGCCCCTCTACCCACTATATGGCCCCCCTACCCACCTCACATCCCCCATACCAACTCACAGTCCCCCTACCCACCATACAGAACCCCTACCCACCATACAGAACCACTACCCAGCTTACAGAACACCTACCCACCTTACAGCCCCCCCCATCCACCTTACGAAAATCGAACCAGATAATATTTAGTCTCGCAGCATCAACCTCAAGGACCTCATTAATCACTAGTAAAGGTAATTTCAATTTACTTTATTGTTTTCTCATTAAACTTTATAAAGTTAAAAAAAAACATTATAAACATGGATAAAGTAGAAATAAAAAGATAAATGTACGTACATTTATTTTATTTTTAAAAACACCCTCCTTTCTAAAAAATATTCCGCACTTGCGCGAAAACTGGTGGGCGGTAAGGAAATTTTTCCATCAAGAAAGATGCATTAGTGGGCGGTAGGTAGAAAAAGGTTGACTACCCCTGAATTAGGCATTTAAATATTTCTAAGCACACTGTGGATTTGGGACAAGCAACTAAACTAGCTTCCAAAATGTAATTTAAAATACATTTTGCTGCTTCACAAATAATTTATGAATTCTTTCTTCTTACAAATAAACTGCTGAATTAGTTCCCACACTTTATAAATCTTCTGCATTGAGGTAATGATTTATTTTTCTAGGTGTATGGAATGCTATCTAGAAAGCAGTACATCATTATCTGCATAGATTATGTTATTGACTTAAATGCAATTGAAAAAGGATCATGATAGGTTCCCTTTGCTTAGGTTTGACCTTTTACTTTGTGATATTTAATACTCAATAGAAAGTGCATTTGTTTGACATTATCTGTCCCTCATAAAGCCATGTTGGGTTCTAAAATAACATTATTGTTGTTCTTATTGTATTTTAACCATTTCAGCATTCTGACTATTTTGCACAACTGGACAAGAATAGTGTTGTGCTCATAAGTTTGCATACCCTGGCAGAAATTGTGAAATTTTGGCATTGATATTAAAAATATTTTTAATTTTTTTTACGGATATTGATCATATCAAGCCATTTAAGATCACATAGTTGTGTGGCTCTTTTTACAATTATAATGATAACAGAAATCATCCAAATGACCCTGATCAAAAGTTTACATACACTTGAATGTTTGGCTTTGTTACAGACACACAATGTGACACACAAGTTAAATGGCAATTAAAGGTGAATTTCCCACACCTGTGACTTTTTAAATTGCAATTAGTCTCTGTGTAGTCCATGAGTTTGTTATCTCTCACGTGGATGCACTGAGCTGGCTAGATACTGAGCCATGAGGAGCAGAAAAGAACTGTCAAACGACCTGCATAACAAGGTAATGGAACTTTATATATATGAAAAAGGATATAAAAAGATATCCAAAGCCTTGAAAATGCCCGTCAGTACTGTCCAATCACTTAGTAAGAAGTGGAAAATTCAGGGATCTCTTCAAACCAAGCCAAGGTCAGGTAGACCAATAAATATTTCAGCCACAACTGGAAGAAGAATTGTTCAGGTTACACAGAAAAATCCACTGGTAACCTCAGGAGAACTACAGGCTGCTCTGAAACAAGATGGTGTGTTTGTTTCTAGGAATACAATACAGCGATACTTGAAAAGTCTTACTTGAAGTCTTTACCGCACCAATGCCATTAAAAAGTCCAGTTACAATATGCCTGACAACACCTTGACATGCCTCACAGCTTCTGGCACACTGTAATTTGGAGTGAGGAGACCAAAATAAAGCTTTATGGTCACAACCACAAGCGCTATGTTTGGAGAGGGGTCAACAAAGTCTATAGTGGAATGAATACCATACCCACTGTGAAGCATGGTGGTGGATCACTGATGTTTTGGGTGTGTGAGCTCTAAAGGCACGGTTGATCTTTGGTGGCAAGATGAATGCAGCATGTTATCAGAAAATACTGTCAGACAATTTGCATTCTTCTGCACGAAGGCTGCGCTTTGGACGCTCTTGGACTTTCCAGCATGACAATGACCCTAAGCACAAGGCCAGGTTGACCCTCCAAAAAAAGGGGAAGTTTCTGGAGTGGCCATCACAGTCTCCTGACCTTAATATTATTGAGCCACTCTGGGGAGTTCTCAAATGTGCAGTTCATGCAAGACGACCGAAGACTTTGCATGACCTGGAGGCATTTTGACAAGACTGAGCAGTTATACAACCTGTAAGAACTAGGGGAATCATGTATAACTATTACAAATGACTGTACGCTGTCATTGATGCTAAAGGGGTCAATGCACAGTATTAAGTACTAAGGGTATGCAGACTTTTAAACAGGGGTCATTTAATTTTTTTCTTTGTTGTCATGTTTTGTTTTATGATTGTGCCATTCTGTTATAACCTACAATTAAATATGAATCCCATAAGAAATAAAAGAAACGTGTTTTGCTTGCTCACTCATGTTTTGTTTAAAAATGTTACATATATTACCAATTCTCCAAGGGTATGCAAACGCTTAAGCACAACTGCATACGCCTTTATAAGGTTGCAAGTTTCCTGTTTCTTATTTAGTGTACCAACACAAATTATTATTTTTCTTTTATTGACAAATTTGAATTAACTTCCTAAATTACAAGGGTAATCCAGAGGTGGACCCCATGCTCACTGTGCCTAAGGGGGTATTATCTACACCTTGCTGATGAGGTTTTAAAAAAGGGCAGAACTATTGCCTGGCATTGGTCTCTCTCTCATGCTAAAGGAACTTGCCAGCATTTCGAATCTTGACTGTCCATGTGGGAGGGAATCAGTCTGATATGCAGTTTTGCTTTGTATATTATTATAAGTGACCAAAAACATTTTTGAGACCAGAGTATGGATTAACTAAAGAGCAAGCTATTGAGGTTTCTCTGATCTTCTGCCCATTCTCATATTCTCTTATATTCTCTCTTTTTGTTGCAAAGGCATTGCTAAGGACTATCCAAGAAAAGTAATTTAGTTTCCTGACACAATGGGCAGAGTAATCAGATATGTCTCCCTCTGATTGAGAATATATCAAATCTCTTAACGCCCTAAAAGGCCTCATTAAATGTTACACATACATAGTAGCACACAAGAAATTAATATACATCTAGTGCATGACGCTTAGTCGGCTGGACAGAATATACCCCAATATACCTGCCTTTTGCTGGAGGTACGGAGATAGTGAAGGTACAATGATACACATATGGGAAATGATGGGAAATGTTCAGCATTTCCATGCAAAGTGGGGAGACGCTGGACTGACCCAGGAATCACCTCTAGTGGCCATCTGAGTGACTGCCACTAGAGGTGTTACTAGGAACTTTTTTTCCGAAAAGGCAGTGTTTATATTAATATGCCTGCATGGGGCATACTCTACACACCAGAACAACTACATTAAGGTGTAATTGTTCTGGTAACTATAGTGTCCCTTTATATGATTTACTGGTATTTGCAGTGGCTAAGTACAAAATTAACCTAACTAACGCACCAGACTCACACTAGGATCAATGATACTTGCTCCGCTCCTGCCTATCAACTGGTGTTGACACTCCCCCCCAAGTTAAATTCAAAAATATAAAAAAGGGGAAATAGAGTGACACAAAAATAAATAGTTTAAAATCAAAATGTGCAAAGAGACAGTGTAGCTTTAAATATATTAAAATGAGTGCCTATAATAAAAGCCACCTTAACTGATTGTAGCACCAATATCAAAAAGTGTGGTTAACACTGCTCCACAAAACAAATCAAAGCACCAGGTAGTATAACCGCAATATATCAAATTGGTGTTTATATTTAAACATGCCTGTGTATAAAATGAGTGCCTGTTTAAGATATGCTATGTGACATGATGTGTTTTCCCTAATAGATATCTAAAATAAACAGTAAAATACTAAAAATGAGTACATCTGTTGTAAGCAAATTGTGCAGAAGGCAAAAAAAAAAACGCCCCAAAAAACGCATTCCTTAAACCCATACAACTCAGCATTATACTGTACTGTGAAGGTAATGAAATGCATATGGATTCACTATTAAAAGAGATTTTACAACCGAGTGACATCTTTATTAATGTATATGAAACATTAACAAAACCACAATATGAGGTTGTTATTTAAACATAACTGTCATTTTTGTGCACGTTGGAATCCACCCTAAAGGTTCAAGACGGGTATTCTGTGTAGTTAATGTATTTAGATTATTGATTGGTTCTAAATTCCAACACTATCAGCATTGCTTTTCAATGTATAGCAGGACATTTAATAGAAAGAAAGTCGAAAATGAATCAATCAGAAGGGAATGAGGATTCTTTTCAGAATAGCATGCTACCTAAAGGACTGACACAGAGGGGGATATGTCTCTTGTGGCACTTTACTGGTAGTTGGTGGAGAGTGAGTGTTACTATGCCAGCAATTGGCAGTGTTTTTGCCTTTCTACGATTATGGCAATTGACTTGTCATTTCTAATATGGCAGTTGATGGAATATACTGCTGTTTCTGTCAAATATATGTAAGTGACCCACTGCTGTGAATGTGGCAGTTGACGAATGTCGTTTCTTCTGTCACATGATGTTAAGTGAGCTGCCGCTGTGAATGTGGCAGCTGGCTGTGGTGACGGCTTCCTCTTTCGTATTTTGATAAGGGACCTGCTGCTATAACTATGGCAGTTTTGAGCAGTATTACAATAATTTGCTGGCCTCATGTTGACAAAGGTTTAGATGACTGGCTTCTCAACATGTAAAACAACAGCAGATGATTTTGTGTAGAGAATATTCAATGCATTTAGTTATGAAGGAATATGTGTTTGAAAACGAAACTCTACACCGTTAAACAAGATTCCGCTTTGAACATTTCACCATTGATGTGTTGTACATGATGTGGTGCTCCTTTAAAAGGCATGGCATCACTTTCACTTAAATTCATGGATTGCTCTCTGAAGTCTTCCATGTCTGCCTTTGCTACATTCTTATGTGAGTCTCAATGACGAGATTATAGTTGAGTTGCTGTATTAGTCAAGTTTACAGATGCATTGCTGTTTGTTTTAAAACCTTTCTTATTGGACTAGCATACCTCCCTGAATTAGAAGGTATGTGATAGCGACCGTTCCATTGAGTGGGTCTTCTAGGGGGGTTCATAGAAACATAGAAACATAGAAACATAGAAACATAGAATGTGACGGCAGATAAGAACCATTCGGCCCATCTAGTCTGCCCAGTTTTCTAAATACTTTCATTAGTCCCTGGCCTTATCTTATAGTTAGGATAGCCTTATGCCTATCCCACGCATGCTTAAACTCCTTTACTGTGTTAACCTCTACCACTTCAGCTGGAAGGCTATTCCATGCATCCACTACCCTCTCAGTAAAGTAATACTTCCTGATATTATTTTTAAACCTTTGTCCCTCTAATTTAAGACTATGTCCTCTTGTTGTGGTAGTTTTTCTTCTTTTAAATATAGTCTCCTCCTTTACTGTGTTGATTCCCTTTATGTATTTAAATGTTTCTATCATATCCCCCCTGTCTCGTCTTTCCTCCATGCTATACATGTTAAGATCCTTTAACCTTTCCTGGTAAGTTTTATCCTGCAATCCATGAACCAGTTTAGTAGCCCTTCTTTGAACTCTCTCTAAGGTATCAATATCCTTCTGAAGATAGGGTCTCCAGTACTGTGTACAGTACTCCAAGTGAGGTCTCACCAGTGTTCTGTACAATGGCATGAGCACTTCCCTCTTTCTACTGCTAATACCTCTCCCTATACAACCAAGCATTCTGCTAGCATTTCCTGCTGCTCTATTACATTGTCTGCCTACCTTTAAGTCATCAGAAATAATCACCCCTAAATCCCTTTCCTCAGATGTTGAGGTTAGGACTCTATCAAATATTCTGTACTCTGCCCTTGGGTTTTTACGTCCAAGATGCATTATCTTGCACTTATCCACATTAAATGTCAGTTGCCACAACTCTGACCATTTTTCTAGTTTACCTAAATCATTTTCCATTTGGCTTATCCCTCCTGGAACATCAACCCTGTTACATATCTTAGTATCATCCGCAAAAAGACACACCTTACCATCAAGACCTTCTGCAATATCACTAATAAAAATATTAAAGAGAATGGGTCCAAGTACAGATCCCTGAGGTACCCCACTGGTGACAAGCCCAAGCTTCGAATATACTCCATTGACTACAACCCTCTGTTGCCTGTCACTCAGCCACTGCCTTACCCATTCAACAATATTGGAATCCAAACTCAAAGATTGTAGTTTGTTGATAAGCCTTCTATGTGCAACAGTGTCAAAAGCCTTACTGAAATCGAGGTAAGCAATGTCTACTGCACCACCCTGATCTATAATTTTAGTTACCCAATCAAAAAAATCAATAAGATTAGTTTGGCATGATCTCCCTGAAGTAAACCCATGTTGTTTCTGATCTTGAAATCCATGTGTTTTTAGATGTTCAACAATCCTATCCTTTAACATGGTTTCCATCACTTTCCCCACTACTGAAGTTAGGCTTACTGGCCTATAGTTGCCCGACTCCTCCCTATTACCTTTCTTGTGAATGGGCACAACATTCGCTAACTTCCAATCTTCTGGGACTACTCTTGTTATCAATGATTGGTTAAATAAATCTGTTAATGGTTTTGCTAGTACACCACTAAGCTCTTTTAATAGCTTTGGATGTATTCCATCAGGTCCCATTGACTTATTTGTCTTTACTTTTGACAGATGAAATAGAACCTCTTCCTCTGTAAACTCACGTGTAATAAATGACTCATTTATCCTTTTTCTTAACTGAGGTCCCTTTCCTTCATTTTCATCTGTAAATACCGAACAAAAATATTCATTGAGGCAGTCAGCTAGACCTTTATCCTCATCTACATACCTTCCTTCTTTTGTTTTTAATCTAACTAATCCTTGTTTTACTTTTCTTTTCTCATTTATGTATCTAAAAAAGGTTTTGTCCCCCTTTTTTACTGACTGTGCTATTTTCTCTTCTGTGTGTGATTTGGAAGCTCTTATAACTTGCTTAGCCTCTTTCTGCCTAATCTTATAGGTCATTCTGTCTTCCTCACTCTGGGTTTTTTTATAATTACTAAAGGCTAACTTTTTGTTTTTTACTATTTTGGCTACATCTGTGGAGTACCACAGTGGTTTCTTGAATTTTTTGCTTTTACTGACAAGCCTAATGCAATTTTCTGTTGCCTTCAGTAGTGCAACTTTTAAATAATCCCATTTCTTTTGGACTCCATTTAAATTGCTCCAGTCTGATAATGACTCCTTTACACATATTCTAATTTTGGAAAAGTCTGTTTTTCTAAAGTCTAAAACTTTTGTTTTTGTGTGGTGTGACTCAGTCACTGTTCTTATATTAAACCACACTGACTGATGATCACTGGATCCTAAACTTTCACCTACAGTAATATCTGATACCAAATCTCCATTTGTTAACACTAAATCTAGTATGGCCTCTTTACGAGTTGGCTCCTCAACGACTTGTTTTAGAGACAATCCCAGTAGGGAGTTTAGAATATGTGTGCTCCTGGCACAAGTAGCTATTTTTGTTTTCCAATTTACATCAGGAAGATTAAAGTCACCCATGATGATAACTTCCCCCTTCATTGTCATTTTAGCTATTTCTTCAACTAGTAGATTATCTAACTCTTCAATTTGTCCTGGGGGCCTATAAATCACACCTACACGAGTTACTGTGTGATTACCAAATTCTAACGTAACCCAAACTGACTCTATGTTCGCCTCACTAGCCTTTATTAGGCTAGATTTTATGCTATTCTTTACATACAGGGCCACCCCTCCCCCTTTCTTGCCTTCCCTGTCTTTTCTATATAAAGAGTACCCTGGTATTGCTATGTCCCAGTCATTTTTCTCATTATACCATGTCTCAGTAACAGCGACTAAATCTACACTATCAGTTGCCATTATTGCCACAAGTTCATGGATCTTATTCCCTAAACTGCGAGCATTTGTAGACATGACTCTAAGCTTAGCATTTTTTAACACACTTGCTACAGGCACCTTCTGTCCTTGTTTTGGGGGACAATTGGATTGATGTTTTATCACCCTTTTGCCCCCCCCTCCTAGTTTAAATACATCCTAGCAAAACCTCTGAACTGCTCACTGAGAACATTTGTTCCCTTTTGAGAAAGATGCAAACCATCTTTTTTGTACAGTTTATTTCCATTCCAAACAGAGCTACCATGAGCAATAAAGCCAAATCCTTGCTCCCGACACCATTCACCAAGCCACAAGTTAAAGTCCCTAATACGCATCCGCCTGTCATTCTGAGTGTTATGCACAGGCAGAACTTCAGAGAATGACAATGTGGAAGCAACCTGCCGTATATCATTGGCAAAAACACTAAAAACTTCCTTAACCTCTGAAACCTCATTGCAAGCCAAGTCATTTGTCCCTAAATGGACAAGTACATCCAATTCCCCTTCCTGCTTTTCTTGCTTAACAATATTACAGATACGTCTCCTGTCTCTGTGAGCAGTAGCTCCGGGAAGACACCTCACAAGACCACCATTGTCCATCTCCACACCTCTTATGATGGAATCCCCCACCAACAACTGCTTTCTATTCGGCCTCACCATAGTCTTCAAGCCTCTCTGCACAACACCACTAGCCTCAGTGCCTCTCTGCACAACACCACTAGCCTCAGTGCCTCTCTGCACAACACCACTAGCCTCAATGCCTCTCTTCACAACACCACTAGCCTCAATGCCTCTCTTCACAACACCACTAGCCTCAGTGCCTCTCTTCACAACACCACTAGCCTCAGTGCCTCTCTTCACAACACCACTAGCCTCAGTTCCTCTCTTCACAACACCACTAGCCTCAGTGCCTCTCTTCACAACACCACTAGCCTCAGTGCCTCTCTGCACAACACCACTAGCCTCAGTGCCTCTCTGCACAACACCACTAGCCTCAGTGCCTCTCTGCACAACACCACTAGCCTCAGTGCCTCTCTGCACAACACCACTAGCCTCAGTGCCTCTCTGCACAACACCACTAGCCTCAGTGCCTCTCTGCACAACACCACTAGCCTCAGTGCCTCTCTGCACAACACCACTAGCCTCAGTGCCTCTCTGCACAACACCACTAGCCTCAGTGCCTCTCTGCACAACACCACTAGCCTCAGTGCCTCTCTGCACAACACCACTAGCCTCAGTGCCTCTCTGCACAACACCACTAGCCTCAGTGCCTCTCTGCACAACACCACTAGCCTCAGTGCCTCTCTGCACAACACCACTAGCCTCAGTGCCTCTCTGCACAACACCACTAGCCTCAGTGCCTCTCTGCACAACACCACTAGCATCAGTGCCTCTCTGCACAACACCACTAGCCTCAGTGCCTCTCTGCACAACACCACTAGCCTCAGTGCCTCTCTGCACAACACCACTAGCCTCAGTGCCTCTCTGCACAACACCACTAGCCTCAGTGCCTCTCTGCACAACACCACTAGCCTCAGTGCCTCTCTGCACAACACCACTAGCCTCAGTGTCTCTCTGCACAACACCACTAGCCTCAGTGCCTCTCTGCACAACACCACTAGCCTCAGTGCCTCTCTGCACAACACCACTAGCCTCAGTGCCTCTCTGCACAACACCACTAGCCTCAGTGCCTCTCTGCACAACACCACTAGCCTCAGTGCCTCTCTGCACAACACCTGTAGCCTCAGTGCCTCTCTGCACAACACCTGTAGCCTCAGTGCCTCTCTCCACGACACCACTACACTCTGAAAGTGAAGAAAATGAATTATGTAGAGCAACAGACTGTGCAATATGCCTTTTATCCACAACTCCAAGTCTACCAGATCCTACAGTAATCCATCTGCAATTCCTAGTATGTCTCTGCGGCAGTGGCTTTGCAGCAGTTCCAGCCTGAGTTTGTTTACCAGATAATTTACAAATCTCAGACTTCAAAAATACAATCTCCTGCCGCAAAATAGAGAACTGTCTACAGATTAGACAACAACCAAATCTCCAAAAAGTGGAACGTGAAACAAATGCAAAGCAACTATTACACTGAACTAAGTCTGCCATTCCAATGAGGTGAATAATTTAAATCAAACAAACCTTAACTTTTTATTTATCCTCCTGAATACCTCGGATTACCTCCAGTTTATCTCCAGAATATCTCCAACCATACACACACTTAGAAGCAACACTCTCCAGAATATCTCCAACCACACACACACTTAGAAGCAACACTTAGATGAAGCAACCAAGCTCTATTAGCCAAGCTAATGACAACAGCCCTTATATACTCCTCAAATCACCTCCCACTAGGAAAGTTTAACACCTGGGTAGGCCTCTGCTTATTAGCAAACAATAGCTAATTTAAATAGCAATCAATAGCAAGTAGCTACCTAATCCAATTAAATGCCTTATAATTACCAACAGGAAATCAAACCTTGTGCAGTCAGTAACCTTTTCCTACAGATGAATCTTACCTGTAACAGTAAAAAAAGAACTCTTAGCACAACTCTTAGACAGTTGAAGCTTCTGTAAAACTCTCCAGAATATCTCCAACCACACACACACTTAGAAGCAACACTTAGATGAAGCAACCAAGCTCTATTCATTGATGGCCTTCTACATGCAGTGCCATGCAGATAGCACTGGTAAAGCACTCTCTGCATAGCTCTAATACCCGTTCCCAACGTGAGCATGACTAATGATGTGCAGCATGCTGTGCTGCCTGGGGGCAGTTCCCAGAATCAGAACTGTCCAGCTGAAAGAGGACTGTTAGGAAATCTGGACTAATAGACATTTGTTGTGACAAGCTTCTGGGAGTTTATCAAGTCTAAAGCAT
Source organism: Pelobates fuscus (assembly GCF_036172605.1). NCBI lineage: Eukaryota > Metazoa > Chordata > Amphibia > Anura > Pelobatidae > Pelobates > Pelobates fuscus. The sequence goes on along the minus strand of NC_086318.1, from coordinate 334,041,293 downwards.
TTCTGACAAAAGTGAAACAAGTATGCTAAGATATATTTAATGCAGAGTTTATTATACTAAGCTATCCTAGCTTGCTTGTTTCATGTTACCAGAAATGCTTTAGACTTGATAAAGGGGTGAACCCCCAAAAGATATTCACTGCAAATTTCTGTGAGTCCAATAAAAAAGGGATTTAATAGAAACTTGAAACAAAAAAGTGGAAACCACATTCAATAAGCATACAATGTAAATACAACCTGGAAAGTATAACCAGAGTAGGAATATTCTATATAAGAATGATATTGAATCTAAAATGATAAAAAAAATATACAAATCATAGCTTAACACAGTTAAAAAAATAATAGTGAAAATTATGATGCTAGTAGCAAACTCACAAACAAAAGTGAAAATCAGGCCTCTCACCCCCCCTGGGGTATATGCAGTTGGAAACTTGATAGTAGATTCAAGTATATGGATGTCTTCAAAGAAATGGATAAAAAGAGCCATACATGGTGAAGTATGTAGTAAAATTACAAAATGTATTTATTGATTGCACTTACAAACAAAGAGAAGTAATAGGCATATCTCCACTTCAAGTGGAACTGAATAGCAGCGTGGTGGATTGGAGCAAAATTCCAGCTTAAGTAGCCCAGCAAGCAAGGAGATGAATAAAATATTAAAATAATAAAAAAACAACGAAAAGTCCGATATCCAACGCGTTTCGGACGAAAATATAAGTAAGGGACTTCTTCAGGGATATATTTAATAGAAACGTCATTGCTTCACAGATTAACAGGGCTAGGATGAGGGAGGGGGGATATGGTTTTATACGTATCTGATTAGTGAGTATGATTTTGAGGGTTAATTACCAGAGTACATGGAGGCATTTTGCTGGCAGTGTGAGTAGTGCATGTCAGTATTCATTCTGGTAGATTGATAAGGAGAATGCTTGAGGTGTGTTTTATATTATACCGAGCTTTGGTGTTTTTTTGTGCCATTTGTTGTGCTTTTTTGGTCTAAGACCAGTACCATTTTATTATGTTGATCTTGGAGTTCAGTACAATTTGAGAGTATATTTATTTTACTTATCCATTTTTATGTGCATATACATGAGACATCTCTTTCACGTGAAGCTCCATAGTTTGGGATTTTTAATCTAATAGATATAGGAATACATTATTTCTGGATTGACAATGGCTAAAGCTATAAATTGAGGCACTGGAAAATATTATAGCTAAGAAGATTAGACATTGGGAAGCCTCTTGGATTTATACTCAGTTTAAATCCTTTGGGTTCCTATAATTGGGTGGCTTGTAGTTGTTTACTTTTTTTTGTCTTTTTCAGGTTTTTCACATATGACATAGATCGCCATCACCATAATTGTTTTTAATTATAATTGTTTACAGAAGGTATCTGTCATGGTACGTTAGGATCCTCAGTAAGACACTATTCCTAACAAAGGGTGTATGATTGATTATCACTGATGTTTTTTTTTGCCTTTCACTAGCACTTTGTCAAGAGAATTGATCCGTAGAAGGAAAACCAATAAATAAGAAACAACACAATAAGATAATAATTAATTAGAGTATACCACATACATGAATCTCACAACATTTTGGTCAGTGGCCAATTATGGGTGTTTTAACACTCTTAATAACATTGTAATAGACTGCAGAGACATTTTCATGTGATTTATAAAATTAAGAACACCTTAAGAAATGTAGACCAAAGCTAAAACGGAAACATGTACATATAAATAAAATATAACTCTAGTGGTATAAAAACATGACATTTTCACCTAGAGAGAGGAAGCAATAACCATTGTAGTTATACAGAATGTTAGGACTAAAACTGCTATGTTCAAAGTTGCTAATACTATATTACATATGCTATTTCCATCAAATTATATAAACATGAACAACTGGTAGACAGTAATAGCATTATATAGTAATAATAAGTAAAGATATATTGGCAACAAATCTATAATTGCAGTATAATGTCAACATAAATGTCAATGTATTAAAACCTTATAGTGTACATTGTAATTAGTATACTGCAGTCTATTTCTGAGACCAGTGTTACCTATAAGTCAATGAAACAACTTAATAAAATGTATCTTAGAGAATCAAAGCAAAGGGATATATTTTAAGAACCAACGACAGCAAGGTTTCAATGACTCAGAATATGAATGTTACGCAAGTTTGATATATACACTAATACACTAATTAATGCTTATAGAAGAATAGGACCACAAACCACAGACCACAAACCACAGAAGACTACAAAGTCCCAGAAACATTATAAAGATTTAGTACTATAAAACTACTAATGTATAAATGGAATATAGAACTTATCCCATATACATTTCTTTCACAGCACATCTAAAAAGCATGACTTTGAATTTGTATACAAATACTTAACTTTTAATACTTAACTTTTAATTTTATTGCAAATGACTGTCGCTGCCTTCCCTTATAGCTTCCTGTATGGTCTCTTGCATAACCAAATATACAAATTTGTAAATGGCTGGAATCTAAAAGTGAAAAAATAAACTATAGCATAACACTGTTGATAAGCTCCAAATGCGTGAAGTTGGAATTTACAGACATATCTGCGTGCTGCTCCTCGATATGGTAAGAGGTCAGACAGAACCTCTCTCCCTGGATGTTGAAGGCTCTTCTATTTGGTGTGAAAGTAATGTTTCAAGTCTAGAAAATCTCCAAAAGAATTTATTCCGCAATTTGCAACAAATAAAAACAACAAATACGGGTCCTATGCATTTCATCCGTTAGATATACAGGGAGTGCAGAATTATTAGGCAAGTTGTATTTTTGAGGATTAATTTTATTATTGAACAACAACCATGTTCTCAATGAACCCAAAAAACTCATTAATATCAAAGCTGAATATTTTTGGAAGTAGTTTTTAGTTTGTTTTTAGTTTTAGCTATTTTAGGGGGATATCTGTGTGTGCAGGTGACTATTACTGTGCATAATTATTAGGCAACTTAACAAAAAACAAATATATACCCATTTCAATTATTTATTTTTACCAGTGAAACCAATATAACATCTCAACATTCACAAATATACATTTCTTACATTCAAAAACAAAACAAAAACAAATCAGTGACCAATATAGCCACCTTTCTTTGCAAGGACACTCAAAAGCCTGCCATCCATGGATTCTGTCAGTGTTTTGATCTGTTCACCATCAACATTGCATGCAGCAGCAACCACAGCCTCCCAGACACTGTTCAGAGAGGTGTACTGTTTTCCCTCCTTGTAAATCTCACATTTGATGATGGACCACAGGTTCAGATCAGGTGAACAAGGAGGCCATGTCATTAGATTTTCTTCTTTTATACCCTTTCTTGCCAGCCATGCTGTGGAGTACTTGGACGCGTGTGATGGAGCATTGTCCTGCATGAAAATCATGTTTTTCTTGAAGGATGCAGACTTCTTCCTGTACCACTGCTTGAAGAAGGTGTCTTCCAGAAACTGGCAGTAGGGCTGGGAGTTGAGCTTGACTCCATCCTCAACCCGAAAAGGCCCCACAAGCTCATCTTTGATGATACCAGCCCAAACCAGTACTCCACCTCCACCTTGCTGGTGTCTGAGTCGGACTGGAGCTCTCTGCCCTTTACCAATCCAGCCACGGGCCCATCCATCTGGCCCATCAAGACTCACTCTCATTTCATCAGTTCATAAAACCTTATAAAAATCAGTCTTGAGATATTTCTTGGCCCAGTCTTGACGTTTCAGCTTGTGTGTCTTGTTCAGTGGTGGTCGTCTTTCAGCCTTTCTTACCTTGGCCATGTCTCTGAGTATTGCACACCTTGTGCTTTTGGGCACTCCAGTGATGTTGCAGCTCTGAAATATGGCCAAACTGGTGGCAAGTGGCATCTTGGCAGCTGCACGCTTGACTTTTCTCAGTTCATGGGCAGTTATTTTGCGCCTTGGTTTTTCCACACGCTTCTTGCGACCCTGTTGACTATTTTGAATGAAACGCTTGATTGTTCGATGATCACGCTTCAGAAGCTTTGCAATTTTAAGAGTGCTGCATCCCTCTGCAAGATATCTCACTATTTTTGACTTTTCTGAGCCTGTCAAGTCCTTCTTTTGACCCATTTTGCCAAAGGAAAGGAAGTTGCCTAATAATTATGCACACCTGATATAGGGTGTTGATGTCATTAGACCACACCCCTTCTCATTACAGAGATGCACATCATCTAATATGCTTAATTGGTAGTAGGCTTTCGAGCCTATACAGCTTGGAGTAAGACAACATGCATAAAGAGGATGATGTGGTCAAAATACTCATTTGCCTCATTTTGCACATTCTGCATGCTGGCTACAATATTGCCAAATTTAATGGCTCTGCAGTATCATCAATTTTTGCTATGCACAATTCTGACTTCTCAAATTATCATAATTATATTATTATACCTTTGTTTAACCCCTTAAGGATGGTGGGCGTGCTATGCCATCCTTAGGGACCTGGCTCTAAATGCCGGGGGACGGCATTGCACGTCCCCGCCGTCCTATGTACTTACCCAGTCGCCGGCAATCCCACGCCGGTGATCGCAGTGTGGAGACTTACCTGGGAGGCCAGGGAGTCCCCCTCCTTCCTCTTCTGCCCCCCTGGGCCATGTGATCGCGGGGTCCTTGTGAGGACCTCATGATCACATGGATGGCATAGCCGTCCAAGGCAGTGCCAGCAGAGGGAGTGCCTGTAATGACAGGTACACCCCTGCTGCCTGAAAAAAAAAAAAATGTTTAAAACAATGTAACATTAAATTATATATACTTAGATCATATATATATTTATTATATTGTGTTCAGTGAAGTCACCTGAGTATAACAGTACCTCTCATGTACAGGTTTTATGGTGTTTTCAAAAGTTACAGAGTCAAATATAAGGCTTGCATTTCATTTTTTTCACATTGGAATTTGCCAGTTTGGTAATGTTGCCTTTGAGACCATATGGTAGCCCAGGAATGAGAATTACCCCCATGATTGCAGACCATTTGCAAAAGTAGACAACCCAAGGTATTGCAAATGGGGTATGTCCAGTCATTTTTAGTAGCCACTTAGTCACAAACACTGGCCAAATATTAGTTTTTTGCTTGTTTCACACAAAAACAAATATGAACGCTAACTTTGGCTAGTGTTTGTGATTGGCCAAACCACACCATACCAATTTGTTTGTCTTTCATATTTCTGTATAAATCATGGTTTGTCAGAGTGAACTGGGGTGTTGGTGTTCTTTGGGGTAATCAGTATTTAGGAGACAAAAATCCCATTACCACCAAAGAGCCTAATATTGCTGACTTAAACATAAGACTTATAGTCATATAACTATATATATAGGTTATGGCCTCAAACACATAGATTCGTTTTAATATTATTTGATCAGCTTTTCAAATAACTAAATAGTTTTGGATACAGGTTTCCAATCATGATTTCAACTTATTAAAATATAAAACATATATCATATATAGAATATATATCAATATATATATATAAAATAGTACAACATTTAAATATGTTTTATTATATTAAATAATTTCAAAGGTTTATCCAAAAATAGAAAATCTTTTGGAAAGCTTATCCAACAATACTAAATTGAGTCCTTATTCATATCCTTGGAAAATGTAGTATGGACCATCCTTATGCCGTGCTAGTTGTAATAAAGGGACAGAATTCTTGTGATACACAAGTTTTATAGTATTCTACATGCTAAATATTCTATGGCCATAATGATGTCAAAAAACTACTATTAGATGTTAGTATATTGTGGAAATGATATTAAAATATTCAAGTTATGTTTGCACTTTACATGCTATTGTAATTGTTAGACTTTGGCATTTGTGCATGAACGTTTTTGGGTCTAAGCGGTATGTAATTACCTTGAAATAATATATACTATGTTATATACTATACTATGTTTTATACTTGATCATATGTCCTGGTATTGTAGATTTATTTTTAATTTTTTGAGCTGCTATGAACACATGCCACAGTGTTAAATTGATCAGTGGACTCCACATTGAATACTAAGTATCGCACCAGAGGATGTAACCAGGGTGAGCACACTTTTCTATTGTGAATTAATTTAATGAAAAGTGCACAGGATTTAATAAGACGTGCACATAAGTTCATATAAAATGACATGAGATTTTTGGGGCTCTGTACAAAAGATTTTAAAATGAGGCAACAAAATTATTATTACCAAGGTGCCATTTCCATTTGCTCCCCTGCACTGGAATTACAGTGTGAATGAAGGAATTCATAAAACAAAATTGACCTTAATACTAGTTCTTCCTTCTAATATTCACTAAATGAAACCACTAATTAATTTTTATTAAAGCATAAATTCAATGTAGTGCCAGCAATGTGGGAGTTTGAACGTACTTTAGAAAATCACATGAAAATATGGTTTGGAATATATTTGCAATTCATAAGGCAAACATTGACATATGGATGAATTTAACCTAGGGGAACTCACATATGCTTACCCTTTTACTAACAAAGACGTACCATGTGTCTACCATAATGAAGAATTAGTTTTAATTGTCCATTTTAGTAAGAACACTCTGACATATTAAGCAAATTTCAAAGTGGGAAACATGGAAAAGAGACGTCTATAATAGATAACAAGAGTTTTTATTAACATAAATATTTTAAATTGTGGATTTAATGGCTTCTGTTTTGTAATATACATTATTCGCTATTCCTCAAACATAATATACAGGTAAGATGCAAGTGCAATCCATATGTTATATGAATCTCTTAGTTTTGTTTGATTTTTATTATTCAGTTCTTTTTGTCTGCCATAAAGGTGCACTCTTGACACCCACATATGTTTAGTTCAATATGTAGATTAGGTTACAATTAGTTGTTCTTGTCATATTTTGTCAGGGGAAGTGGGGGATGGGGGTATTCATCTCCTTTCATTTTTGATTTTTTTTTTTAATTCATTCTACTCTTTAAAAGCCACATCCTTCCAACCTGTAGTGGTTTCTGAACTTGTCAATAACAGAGATAGGTAGGTTTCTAGCTCTTGTTGCACAGTATAGAAGGCAGCTTGAACAACCCAAACCAAAGCCTCTCTTATCTAGTCACAGATGTATGGTTTAGAGAAAAATGTAAGAAGCACTTTGGTGGGGTCCTTAAATCCAGGTCAATGTGCAATGAGAAAGAGAGGACAACGGGGGCATGAATATAGTGTAGTACAGGGGTAGGCAACCTTTTAGCAGCACTGTGCCGAAATAAGATTGTGAAGTCCCATACTGTGCCGGTCCTATTAAACTAAATTTAATATTATTAATAAAATGTAATTGTTAAATTTAGATGTGCATGTTGCCCTATTCTGCTTGTGTTATTTATACTGCAGTTGCTCTGTATCGTTGTATTTGTGTGTATATGAGCTATTATGTTGTATATGTTCATGAGTAGTTTGTGGTATCGTGTATGATACCTATGAATGTGGGCTGTGTATGGGGGCTGCTTGTGGAATTGTGTGTGGATGGAAATGTCACAGTGTGTGTTTCGTAGTGTGTGTATGTGTGGGGCTGTTTGGGGTATTGCATGTGAGAGGCTGCATGTGGGGTTGTGTGCATCTTTGAGAATTGTTAGTGGTGATTAGAATTGAGTTTGTGGGGATTGTGTGTATGTTTGTGTGTGGGCTGTTCATATTATTTGTATGAGGAGAGAGTTATTCTGCAGCTCTATGTATATCTAGCAGTGTGGGTGGCTTCCCTGGGTTCCAGTGGGGACCAGGGTGGCCAGGTAAAGGTCAAGAACAGTAGCCGCAATAGCAGCTGGGGGCTGCTCTGCTACATTGTGGAATTCCATTCAAAAGTGCTAGGAGGAGATCACTTCCTCTATGTGCTGCAATGTATAAATTGAAAATTGTCCTTCACCACCTTTTCGTATTAGCAGATATCTGAAGTTTCACTGGGACTCCTGATAGGCCAGAGCCTATTTGGCTCTAGCAGCCATGAGTGCCATGCAAAGACACCTTGAGTGGCGTGCATGGAACACGTGCCATAGGTTCCTAACCCTGGTGTAGTAGATTGATTATTTTGATGTGGAAGAAAAATAAAGAATTGCACTTAAAGTGTTTTGGAGCTAAAAAGTGCTCCAAATTGCAGTTCTAATGGCTGCATCTGGTGGTTCAATCCCCACCTAAAGATATAGGTTTTGTAACAGAGCTCCCTGTACCCCTGGCTGGGTACCTCCACCAAGGAACAGGAACCGGGGTCAAACCGGAGCACTTCTGCCCACAGTCGCCGTGGCTGGACTGGGGTCCTCCTGGAGCGGAATGGGGAACTCGCTCTATCCAACCCCAGGCACTGGATGACACTCAGTCCTGGGAGCGCTTGTCCTTACAAGGACTTTCCCCATTGAATCCCCAATGAAAAAATTGATTAGTGATTAGCCCTTTCCCCTCCCAGTAACCAGACAATACATAGTTCTGGGAGTACAAGATGGAATGTTTTAATCTGGCCAGATGGCCTGTTTTTATACAATTTAGACACTCAAACATGTCCATAATACTCCCACACAAAACAGGATAATCCCTCCCCCTGAAGACTAGTTACAAGCAAACATCTAACATACTCCTCCCCTGTGCCTGAGAGATAATTACCTGAGCACACACACATATAATTGAATTATCTCTCAGTACAGAAACAGGCAATATAACAAAACCCCAGAAATACCCCCCAAAACACATGAAAACCCCACAAATGTCACATCCCCTGATAGCCCGATCTGGGTGACCAACATATCCAAAAATTATCCAGATCGGTTCAGGGGCTTGGGATTTCCATGGAAGTCATAATTTTGATTGACTGTGCACATAGTTCTATGCCCAAAACAGTTCCATGAAATCAGTGCTAATGGTCAATCAAGTTGGTAGTTTAAAAATGAACAAATTACCAAACGGAATCTATAGTTCTACCCTGGAGCTTGTTGATCTTGTTCATGGGAACGTTTCCACCGAACAGTGCCCTTCTAAGTCGCATAAAACTGAACACAGGCGATGATGGAAGTCCTGCGGTGTTCAGGAGTTTCCGTGTCCAATTTTAGTTCCAGGAGATTGATGCCCGTTAGCGGGAACAAGATGGCTGCCATCTCGTGGTCCTTCCTATGAAATGCGGCCACCCGGCCGAACAATTGCTAACTTGCTACGAGGTGTCAATTGGGCTTAACAAGCTCCTGGGTGTTCTCTGGTTCGTGCGGTTGTTTGGTTCCCAAACAACATAGTTCCAAGTCACATGAACAGAGCCTTTTTCAGTGTATTTTTCATGGTCCATAATCCTGGGGCAGGAGGCTGGCAAGCAGGCTCCTCCAGGAGTTCATGGCAAACGACCAGACCCAAGGGTGTTTGTCAGTGTCACAGACTTGATGTCTTGATCCGAAAGTGTGTAGTCCAGGTATACAGGAAAAACATTCCAATAACACTAATATAGTGTAGTATGTCAGGTGTCCAAAGTAGTGGATAAAATGTATACAAAGTGCACACTCACATTTTATGGAGCCTTCAGATGTCTCCATAAAATGCGAGAGTGCACTTTGTTCACACTCTTTACTAAACTTGTGCATTCAGATCTGCTGTTCGGCTCCGAAGCACTATGAGGAAACAAATGACCAATGGAATGGCATAGCATGTTCATATGATTATTGATAGTTATGGGACAGCCATGGGTTTTATGTGAGAATCTAGGGTGAATTCAAAGTGAATTTCCAATTTAATGCCAAAGTAGCTAAACTGCAAAAAAGGAGAAGCAGTAAAAAAATATTTATATATTATATATTTAATAAATACATAGGATTTAAAAAGTGACAGGCCATATTAATGGAACACATCATCTGCCCTTTACAGATCACACTCCACTAGAATTTAATGTTCCTCCATTTTTTTCCTTCTATTAGTTACTTTTTCCCACATGGCGTGTGAACAAAGCGGCGCGAAAATCTATATTAATAATATGTGTATATTTTGCAGTACACTGATTGGAACAGTTTTATGCCCTTTTTGGTTTGCTCGAATGTTTCCCCATATATTTTATCACTGTGTTTTTCTGACCCAAATTGTCACCTGGACCAGTGTTCTGAAGTTCTGGCCCTGTCTTCATTGAGCCAGCACATAGATCAAATGCTCTCCCTTGGCCCTGTGCCCCCATACTTCTGCAAGAGTTCTAAATTGTTGTCTGCCATTCTTTTGGGTGCAGATCACTTTCGAGCTTTATTGCACTCCCTCCCAGGACCCCCTCCCCCCCATGCTTCTCCCTAACTCAGAGCATTGCAGCCAGCATTCTGAGTCACTGACTGAATGCTGAACCTTGAGGAAGTTCTTAAAGTGATCTACATTGATTTGGATCAAGGCCTTTATGTTCCCCCACCATATCCACAGGGGATGCTTTCTACCAGATAACCAGGGATTATAATCCCAAAGGGTAGACATGAGTAGGGTAATGTCTTTTTTTTAAGTATACATTTATTTGCACAGAAAAGTAATATACAATTCATGTCAGTTACTTTTTCTACCTCCTGTTTTGTATTGCTTCATTTTACTTGTGTCATTGTTTTTATGGGAGAAACCTGTGGTAGAAACATTTGATTATATCTTCTGGATATAACATTTTTACACTTGTGTGGTAGCATGTTCATGTCTAGACCTTAACATTTATGAACCTTGTTGAATACTGGAACTGACTGCACTAGATTTCTATAATTGAATTTTAGTTAATATATCCTTCAAAGATAGCTGACCGGACACTCCATATAATAACTGATATCCTCCAACACAAAGCTGGAACTTTAAATGACTTGCGATTTCACTGCACAATTACATACATGAGCATATATAATATATTTTCCAGATCCTACATTGATTAAGAAACTTTGTGGGAGGATTCCATTTGAATTAGTTTTTCCACAGCTTGGACAGGACGGGACTTAGAGACGTTTATTACCCAGTAGGTTTTAAAGAGCCGATAGTTATTTGGAACCTATCATGTTATTCTAATTATGAATCTGGCATATCTTTTATTTATTAGGGTGTCCAGCACTATACACCTGACACCCATTATGTCTTCTTATTTCATTTAAATCAATAAAATGTCTTGGAGCCATGTACTACAGGTAAATGTCTCAGGCTATAATTTTGATACTTGTCTATTAGTCATCAGAGTTGAAAACTAGCAACAGCTGTTGGTGTATCTGTGGTCTATCAATGACTAGCTTATTTGATACAAGTGGATGTCTCCTGGGTTTCCTGATAATTGATTAACTGTCCCATGTAAATGGGACATACACATGCACATACATGGAATGCATGGAAGAGCTGGCAAAGGGAGCAGGGGAGGGTGGTTACCTCTAGGCCACTGATATGCAGGAGTAAAGGGCTACAGAATAAAATAGCAGGGGGGGCTTTAGAATGCCTGTTAGCACAGCACTGCAAAAGTGAGGCAGGATTTATGCAGAACCTTTAGGATTCTGTATGGGTGTAAAGATTGGTTAACCCCCATGCACAGGGTATTGGGAAACAGTAACCAGAATGAAGGAAATAGATAGAGAAAAGTATGTATACCGGACCTTATCGTGGCCAGGTTAACATGTGCCCCAGATAGGTGAAAATACAGAGTCAAAATAGAAAGCCAAGGTCAAGGAAGCCAAAGATACTCAAAAAACGAAATAGCAAGCCGAAGTCAGGCCACCAGAAATACAGAAAAGTCAAATACAAAGCCAGGCCAGAAACAGGAAAACCAATAACAACTACACAGTACACACTCTTGGGCAGAATAAACCACGATGGGCAATTATCTCTAGAAAGAGGGAAGTTTAAATAGGGAGAACAAAAATCTCATTGGACAGCATCATCACCCTGCACCAAATCACACAAAGGAGTGTGATCTGTAAAGGGCAGATGATGTGTTCCATTAATATGGCCTGTCACTTTAATAGTATTAAAAACCTACACCTACTGGGTCCTGTAATTTCTAAAGGACTCCTGTAGGTGGCGCAAGGCTGCCTTAGTGATCAGGTAGCCAAGGAAGAAGACAGAGCGCGAAGGCATTTCTCTGCACTAGGAGCAACTGACCACCTTGTGGCGTTCACTGTGTCTGAACCGGCGTGGGACTGGATGCTTCGTGGCTGCCACGTGCCCCCCCCTCGAAGCTACATGTGTCGTGTGGCTGTCCAAGGTATGACAATGGGTTGGTAGTCCACATCCTCAGTTACCAGTTACTGTCCCAAGTTACCAGACCTGGACTGTCCCAAGTTACAAGTAGACTACAGTATGTGGGGTGGAAAAGGCTGTGGGGTGGACAAGGCTGCCAAGGCTGCCAGACTATGATGATAATGTATGATATCTATGTATGATGTCTGTGTTCACGTAATATCAATTATCACTGGTGGCAATAAAGTTTGTTTCCACCATGACCAAAATAGCAGCGGCTATTTCTATTTAGTTGTTTTGCATTCTGTGTTGTGTACTTAAAATATTCAGAAAAAAATAAGTCTGAGCAATCTCAACAGAAAAAAATTGTCAGCATTCTTGCTACAAAGATCCATGTGATTTGTATGCTGTACGCTTTAGCAGCAATGATATAAATTGATTCCGTCTCCTGAGGTAAAATTTCAGCTCGCCCTAGAGAAACAAAACGTGTTTGCTCAGAGTCTCTTCTAAGGAATTTCAACTTTATTGCAAGCTCAGTAAACTATTAAACTGACATTTATAACTTCCTGACAATTGTTTTGCAGTGAGCAATAAAGCATTTAACAATTACTTTTAATAAGTGTGAAGTCATGAGAAAAAAAAGATCCTTTCACAAGTCTTAACATGAGGTAGACATTAGCGTATTATATTTCTGTCAGAATTAGTGATTTGGTCAATAATATATGTGCATAAAAAAAAGCTGTGACAGAATGTAAATAGTTAAGCAATTAGAAGCCACTATGTTTTCATTTTTAATATTAGTTTATTTTCTATGGGTATTTACATTTAATTTAACTTTCAGTTGCAGCAAAGGCCAGTAGGTGTATTATATATCAGTTCTAGTTAATGTCATGTATGAAGCAATCTCTCATTTGATTATTATCATATATATCTACTAGTACACTGCAGAAAGACATTCAAAAATGTCAGCAATTTAAATCATTTCTGCAATCCAATAAAATGTTGTGATCTTTTTGACTACTCCTGGTACCCTTAATGTCTTTTAAAAGATGCAGAATATAAAGTGAACACACACAGACATATTTAGATAGACAGATAGATAGACGGGTGGCTGGATATAGATAGAAAGATAGATGGATGGGCAGCTGGATATATATATAGACAGATAGATGGACGGACGGCTGGATATAGATAGACAGATAGATGGACGGGTGGCTGGATATAGATAAATAGATGGACGGGCAGTTGGATATAGATAGACAGATGGATGGGTGGCTGGATCTAGATAAACAGATAGATGGACAGGTGGCTGGATCTAGATAGACAGATAGATGGACAGGTGGCTGGATCTAGATAGACAGTTAGATGGATGGATGGATGGATGGAAATAGATAGACAGATTGATGCGAGGCTGGAAATAGATAAATGGAAGGGTAGCTGAATTTAGATAGACTGATACATGGTTGGGCGGCTGGATATTGATAGACATATAGATGGACGGGCGGCTGGATATAGATAGACAGATACATGGTTGGGTGGCTGGATATAGATAGACAGATAGATGAATGGGTGGCTGGATCTAGATAGACAGATTGATGGGAGGCTGGAAATAGATAAATGGAAGGGCAGCTGAATTTAGATAGACTGATACATGGTTGGGCGGCTGGATATTGATAGACATATAGATGGACGGGCGGCTGGATATAGATAGACAGATGCATGGTTGGGTGGCTGGATATAGATAGAAAGATAAATGGACGGGCGGCTGGATATAGATAGACAGATACATGGATGGGTGGCTGGATATAGATAGACAGATAGATGAATGGGTGGCTGGATCTAGATAGACAGGTAGTTTATGGGAGGCTGGAAATAGATAGACAGATTGATGGGAGGCTGGAAATAGATAGACAGATAAATGGAAGGGCGGCTGAATATAGATAGACAGATACATGGTTAGGTGGCTGGATATTGATAGACATATAGATGGACAAGGGCGATTGTATAAAGCTAGACAGATAGATGGACGGGTGGCTGGATCTAGATAGACAGATAAATGGTTGGGTGGCTGGATATAATGATAGACAGATAAATGGAAGGGCAGTTGTACATAGATAGACAGATAGATGATCGGGTGGCTGGATCTAGATAGACAGATTAATGGACAGGCGGCTGGATCTAGATAGACAGATAGACGGGCGGCTGGATATAGATAGACAGATAGATGGGTGGCTGGATCTAGATAGACAGATAGATGAACGGGCGGCTGGATCTAAATAGACAGATAGATGGATGGGTGGCTGGAAATAGATAGACCGATAAATGGAAGGGCAGTTGTATATAGATAAACAGATACATGGTTGGGTGGCTGGATATAGATAGACAGGTAGACGGGCAGCTGGATATAAATAGACAGATAGATGGACAGGTGGCTGGATCTAGATAGACAGATACATGGATGGGTGGCTGGATATAGATAGACAGATAGATTAATGGGAGGCTGGAAATAGATGGACATATAAATGGAAGGGCGGCTGAATATGGATAGACAGATACATGGTTGGGTGGCTGAATGGATAGATAGCTAGATAGAGATTTTTGAAAAGTCCTTGCACTCAGACTATAAACATAAATACCTGCCGGGTGCTTAGCCTGGGGCTTTAATATCCAGAAAGTAGTAAAAATGGCAACACTCATGGTCTTCAAATGAAACTTCCTCTTTATTCAGCAAGGTTAAAACATGGTATCAATGTTTCAGTCCCTCTCTGGGACCTTCATCAGGATCAATACAATACATGACATAAAATTCACATTTACACAATTAAGAAAAAAACAATTCGGAAGAAATTAAAGGGACACTATAGTCACCTGAACAACTTTAGCTTAATGAAGCAGTTTTGGTGTATAGAACATGCCCCTGCAGCCTCACTGCTCAATCCTCTGCCATTTAGGAGTTAAATCCCTTTGTTTATGAACCCTAGTCACACCTCCCAGCATGTGACTTGCACAGCCTTCCATAAACACTTCCTGTAAAGAGAGCCCTATTAAGGCTTTCTTTATTGCAAATTCTGTTTAATTAAGATTTTCTTATCCCTTGCTATGTTAATAGCTTGCTAGACCCTGCAAGAGCCTCCTGTATGTGATTAAAGTTCAATTTAGAGATTGAGATACAATTATTTAAGGTAAATTGCATCTGTTTGAAAGTTAAACCAGTTTTTTTTTCATGCAGGCTCTGTCAATCATAGCCAGGGGAGGTGTGGCTAGGGCTGCATAAACAGAAACAAAGTGATTTAACTCCTAAATGACAGTGAATTGAGCAGTGAAATTGCAGGGGAATGATCTATACACTAAAACTGCGTTATTTAGCTAAAGTAATTTAGGTGACTATAGTGATAAGTAAAAATAAATAGAAAGACCGATAAATAGATAGATATACAGATAGATCATAATCTGCATGTGATAGAGGACATTCAATTACTAGTGACATTAGTTTGTCTATCCTCTCTGGTCTCTGTTGTGCTAAAGAGGAGGTGTGTTATCTTCCTGTCTTGTCTCACTTTCCCTCTTTATCTTTTGCTATGCAGCCATTTTGCATTGATATCTTTATGAGTGTGCCTGGGATAAAACAACTGTACTAAATTTCAGTATTTCAGTTTTGGCCCCAGAGTTAAAGCTACACGAATGGCCACATACACTATAGCTGTGAAAATGTAGGGAGTTGTGGGGCCTGTTGTCACATCTACAAATTACATGGTTTGGAAATTTAGAATGCAGAATGAGCTTGTGAGAAAGGACTTTTGGGACAGTGTTTTATGCCACGTTGAAAAACTCTGAAACTGCTAAGGAGGTTTAGAAGAATTTTATGGAAGTAGCAGCCTAAATGTAAAACTTTTGTATGAAGCTTTCTGAGGGAATAGACATAGAGAAACATCTACATCAAATGTCAGTGTCAGGATCCAGACAGGGATCCAACACGCAGTGTACTAAAACTAGATAGACGTATACCGGACCTTAGAGTGGCCGGACTAACGTCACATAAACAGAGAATAGTCAGGGCGGAGCCGAGGTCGAGGGAACGAGAAGACAGGTAAGCGAGGTCCAAGCCAAGAATCAAGGGTAGGAGAGAGAAACAAAGTCAGAATACACGCCAAGTCAATAACCAAAAACCAAACACAGAGAACGCACTGAGGAAACAGGCAAGCTGAAACCACGACAGGGCACTGGAAGTGATAACCATTTATACCCTTTCTCTTTAATTGGTGCCCACGCCCCCAAAACGTCCTGGTTTGAATATTCAGGCAAGTCGTGACGTCATCGATGTCGTGACGTTGGCGGGATTGCGCCGCGTCATAAAAGGGGGTGGGGTTATCGCGGCCAGCGTTCAACATGCCGATATTGCTGGAGGGAAGAGAGCTATCAGTGGCAGGTACCATGACAGTACTCCCCCTCTTAGGAACGCCCACTGGGCGAAGATGGCCAGGCCGAGACGGAAAGCGGGCATGGTACGCCCGAAGAAGGCGAGGAGCGTGGATATCCGCATGCGGAACCCAGGATCTCTCTTCAGGGCCAAAACCCTTCCAGTCAAAAAGATACTGTAATTTCCCACGAGAGATACGGGAGTCAAGGATGAAATTCACCTCATATTCCTCCTAGTCCTCTACCTGAATAGAAGAGGGAGGAGTCGAGACCGAGGTGAACCTATTGCAAACGAGAGGCTTCAAAAGCGAAACATGAAAAGAATCAGGAATGCGTAGACTAGGGGGAAGAGCAAGTTGGTAAGCAACAGGATTGATCCTCCGTAGGACTGTGTAAGGACCAACGAAACGAGGAGCGAATTTCATGGAGGGAACCTTCAAACGCAAGTGTCTGGTACTCAACCACACCTTATCCCCAGGGCAAAAAGTAAGAGCAGGTCTTCTGCGTTTATCTGCATGCCGTTTAAATAGAGCTGAAGTGCGAACAAGAACATGGTGAATCTGATCCCATAACTTCCTCAGATTGGCAACGTGGACATCGACCATCGGCAAACCCTGTGAGGAGGATACCGACGGCAGAATGGTAGGGTTGAAGCCATAATTCATGAAGAAGGGGCTAGCATGAGTAGAATCACAAACCAAATTGTTGTGTGCAAACTCCGCCCAAAGAATCAAATCAACCCAATTATCCTGATGTTCGGATACAAAACAGCGCAAATATTGCTCGATCTTCTGGTTGGTACGTTCAGCAGCCCCATTAGATTGGGGATGGTAGGCCGAGGAGAAATTCAATTGGATACCCAACTGGGAACAGAAGGATCTCCAAAAATAAGATATAAACTGGGGGCCCCTATCAGAAACAATATCCGTAGGCATTCCATGCAAGCGAAAGATTTCCCTAGCAAAAATCACGGCCAATTCGGGAGCAGAAGGTAGTTTAGGTAAGGGAATAAAATGAGCCATTTTAGTAAAGCTGTCAACAACAGTGAGAATAACTGTATGGTTATGAGAGACCGGTAATTCGACAATAAAGTCCATAGCTAAACTGGACCACGGTTTCTTAGGTATAGCTAAAGGTTGTAGTAAGCCACACGGAAGCGTGTGAGGTTCTTAGATTTAGCACAAACGGTACAAGCCATGACACTCTCTAGCATCTCCACGTAAGGTAGGCCACCAACATTTTTGGAAAATCAGAGAGAAGGTCTTGTGGATGCCAGGATGTCTGGCAATTCTACTGTCGTGGAAGCATG
Organism: Pelobates fuscus; assembly: GCF_036172605.1. NCBI lineage: Eukaryota > Metazoa > Chordata > Amphibia > Anura > Pelobatidae > Pelobates > Pelobates fuscus. The sequence continues at coordinate 334,023,397 of NC_086318.1, read as the reverse complement.
AGAGTAATTCAGTCTGGAGGAAGGGGGGAACAAAGTACTTTCCAACAGGGGTATTCGCTGGAGCCAAACGTTGTTCCTTTTCTATTTTGAGTAATAAAGGTGAATGAACTTTAAAACTGGTATTGGCTACAATATTCTGCTTGGGAACTATGGAAGACATGGGAACTTCTTGAAATGTATTCGGTTCGAATTGACGTGAAAGGGCATCAGCCTTGGTATTCTTGGTGCCAGGTCTGTAGGTTAGAACGTAATTAAAATTAGCAAGGAACAAGTACCAACGAGCTTGTCTGGCGGACAATCTTTTGACTTCCCCAATGTAAGATAAATTCTCATAGTCAGTCAAAATGGTAACTGGTTGCAAAGTCCCTTCTAAGAGATGCCTCCATTCCTTCAAGGCCATTATCACAGCCAACAGTTCCCTGTCCCCAATGTCATACCGTCTCTCCGTGTCAGATAATTTTTTAGAAAAAAATCCACACGGATGTAATGGTTTACCCAACCCTTGCCTTTGTGATAGCACTGCCCCTACACCCGTCTCGGAGGCATCAACTTCCAGTAAAAAAGGCAAAGAGGTGTCAGGATGAACCAAAATTGGAGCAGAGGGAAAACTCTCCTTGAGAGTCTTGAAGGCAGCCAATGCGTCCTTAGTCCACACTTTGGTATTAGCCCCCTTCTTGGTCATGTTAGTAATGGGCGCTATTATCAATGAGAATCCCTTAATGAAGCGTCTATAATAATTGGAGAACCCGATAAAACTTTGTAAGGCTTTGAGTCCAGAGGGTAAAGGCCAGTGTAAGATAGACTGAAGTTTCAGTGGGTCCATCTCGAAACCTTCACCGGAAATAACATAACCTAGAAAATTTATCTGGGCTTGGTCAAAACTACATTTTTTCCAATTTGCAGTATAAACCGTGTTTTAAGAGTTTATGCAACACTCTCCTAACTTGTCTGTGATGAATTTCTTTGTTTTTGGAATGTATTAGTATGTCGTCCAGGTATACTATTACGCATTCCTCTTGAAATTCTCTCAATACTTCATTGATGAGATCCTGGAAAACAGCTGGAGCATTACATAGCCTGAAGGGCATCACAGTATACTCATAGTGCCCATAATGGGTATTGAATGCAGTTCTCCACTCATCGCCTTGCTGAATTCTTACCAAGTTATAGGCTCCTCGTAAGTCCAACTTAGTAAAAATTCTGGAACCCTTAATTCTATCAAATAGCTCAGTGATTAGAGGAATAGGGTAAGCATTTTTAATGGTTATTTTATTTAGGCCCCGGTAATCTATGCATGGTCTTAGAGTACCATCCTTTTTTGAGACAAAGAAAAATCCAGCCCCCGCTGGTGATGTAGACCTTCTAATAAAACCTTTTTCCAGATTTTCTTTTATATATTCTTCTAGTACTAGATTCTCTTTAGTGGATAAAGGATACACAGTACCTTGGGGAGGCATCGTGCCAGGTAGGAGTTTAATAGAGCAGTCAAAAGACCTATGTGGAGGTAAAGTGTCAGCCCTACCTTTATCAAAGACTGATTTAAGGTCCTGGTATTGAAGAGGTATCCCTGAATCAATGCACTGGAAAGGTTGAGAGGGTATGTTATCTATGGGAACAGGTCTGATCCGAAGCAAGCACCTGCCAGTACAACCCGAACCCCACGATACTATCTCTCCTAAATCCCAGTCAATGACAGGATTGTGTTTCCTTAGCCATGGATATCCTAGAACCACAGGAAATGAAGGAGAAGAAATTAAAAGTAACAATATAGTCTCCTCGTGTAGCATGCCTATAGTAGCTTTGATTGGTAAGGTCTCATGAGAAATGACAGGCTCTAATAGTGGTCTACCATCTATGGCCTCAACGGCCAAGGGTGTTTCTCTTAATTGAAAGGGAAGGCATTGTTTCTTGGCAAAAGCTAGATCCATGAAGCTCTCTGCTGCTCCAGAATCTATTAAAGCAAAGGTATTCACGGAAATCTTCTCCCAGATCAAAGAGATAGGAATAAGAAGCCTATGGTCTTTCTGACTGTTTATAGAGGACGAGATCGCATCACCCAAGGCCTGTCCTCTGGAGGTACTTAGGTGCGAGCGTTTCCCAGCCTAGTAGGACAGGTAATGAGTAAGTGACCCCTTTGTCCACAATATAAACAAATACCCTCTCTTCTCCTGTATTGTCTCTCTTGTTCAGTTAGTCGAGTAGTTCCTAACTGCATTGGTTCAGGTAGTGCTAGAGTTATAGAATCAGAGTTTTGGAACAAGGGAGCTAATTTAATAGAAGGTCTACGAATTCTATCTCTAGTATTTTGTCTGTCTCATACATTCATCAATGCGGGATAAAAACGAGATCAGGTCTTCCAAATTTTCAGGGTGTTCTCTAGTGGCTACCTCATCTAACATTTCATCAGATAGTCCATGTAGAAAGACATCTATGAATGCCTGTTCATTCCATTTCACCTCAGAAGCCAAAGATCTGAATTCTAACGCATAATTCACAAGAGAACTATTTCTTTGCCTGAGGCGTAGTAATGCCTTAGCGGCGTTAGTCTTCCTCCCTGGAGGATCGAATGTTCTCCTAAAGGCTTCTACAAAGGCGTTATAATTGTAAACTAGCGGGTTATCATTTTCCCATAACGGATTGGCCCATCTAAGTGCCTTATCTATCAGCAAGGTTATGATAAATCCGACCCTGGCTCTGTCAGTAGGATAGGCCCGGGGTTGTAATTCGAAATGAATGCTAATCTGGTTCAAAAAACCTCGACAAGTATCTGGTGAACCATCATAGCGTAGTGGTGAGGTCACACGAAAGGGAGCCCCTACCGTAGCTACTTCTAATCCTGTGTTACCAGGAGCATTAAAAGACGTACGGGTCTCCTCAGGCTGCAAGTTCGGCCGAGATAATAATGCCTGTAAGGCCATAGCCATTTGGTCCATTCTATGATCCATTGCTTCGAATCTAGAGTCCTGAGAGGAGGCCTGGGGACTAGTACCTGCAGGATCCATTGGCCCTGTCGTAATGTCAGGATCCAGACAGGGATCCAACATGCAGTGTACTAAAACTAGATAGACGTATACCGGACCTTAGAGTGGCCGGACTAACGTCACATAAACAGAGAATAGCTAGGGGCAAACCGAGGTCGAGGGAACGAGAAGACAGGTAAGCAAGGTCCAAGCCGAGAATCAAGGGTAGGAGAGAGAAACAAAGTCAGAATACACGCCAAGTCAATAACCAAAAACCAAACACAGAGAACGCACTGAGGAAACAGGCAAGCTGAAACCACGACAGGGCAATGAATCACTGGAAGTGATTACCCTTTATACCCTTTCTCTTTAATTGGTGCCCACGCCCCCAAAACGTCCTGGTTTGAATATTCAGGCGGGTCGTGACGTCATCGACGTCGTGACGTCGGCGGGATTGCGCCGCGTCATAAAAGGGGGCGGGGTTATCGCGGCCAGCGTTCAACATGCCGATATTGCTGGAGGGAAGAGAGCTATCAGTGGCAGGTACCATGACAGTCAGTTAATTAGTCATTTCGATTCTATCAGAAAAAAAATTGAAGATTTGATTTAATCAAGTCTTGAGAAAGCTAAATTTAATTAATTCATGCATTAGAAACTCGAGAGAATATATCTGTAAAATCTGTTACATCATGTCTTAAAGAGTCAGTAAGGAGAGCTAACTATGCAGGAAGTAGAGAAATGTAAGTGTTTGAAACACAAAACACACGAGAAGCATATTATAGAAACAAATCCACTTTTCACAGTAGCCAAGTCAACACATTTGCACACAAGAAGGGGCAAAAATAAAAAAATGTTTTATATGTGACGATAACTTCTTAAAAAGGTGGCCATTGACAAGAAATAGCATCAGTGTAGTAGACAAGAACACAGTACATAACACTTTTATTGTTCAAGAAAAGGCAAATACAATTATCAAAAATCAGTGGATTTTTGTGCAAAGATTCAAATTTCTTCAAAAATTAAGAAAATAATTTTCCAGAAAGAGTTAGCTTTGCTAATAGCAACAAACTGTCAAATCTATGGACGAGAAGCTAATTTCTTGAAATTGAAACGTGCAAAATGTAATTTACTTACTTGAACATAAATATACTTTTCTCAGTGTTTCAGCATTAATGAAGAGTGGATTTAATATGAACTTCAATCACAATAAATGTAAAATAACAAAAAAATTACTTTTTTATGTACAAGGTTTTGAAATGGTATTAAATACACAATAAGAAATAGGCAGAATAGCCAAGAACTGCTCAAACTGTATCTCTCTGTGGCATAAAAGACTTAGGCACAAAGACTTTGAGGTATTTTCTGGTCTACAAAGTAAAGGGATAGCAAGAGGAATAGACATAAAACAAATAGATCACAATAGGGAAACAGCAAAGAAGCATGTGAATGATGTGTATTAGGGTTTGGTAAGAGGCCCCCTATTCCCAAGATCAAAGAAACTCAATAAAGCTGCTGCAACACATTCACTCAGATATATGTGATCAAATGTAGCCAATGTCTTGTGGGAATAATAAGAATAAAAAAATAAAAATTAACAGTTATTGATTATTATTCCAGCTATTGTATAATTTTTCTCATGGAAAGTTCCAGAGCAGAAGCTGCATAGAAGTGGAAGGAGTCCATTGCAAGTGTTGAAAACTAGTTGAAGAGAAAGCATCAAGCAGACAATGGTGGTGAGTACGCCTTACACCATGTTAGAGCACATTTAGAAGAGAAAAGAATAGAACACGTACATAAAGTACTATACAGTCCAGGACAGAATAGTGTAGCTGAAAGAAAGATTTGCTCTTTAATGGAGATGTGTTATGATAGCTACATTTATCTACAAAAATGTCCACCTACAAAAAGCTACAAAGAAACCTTCACTCAAGTGAACACACAAGCAAAAGGAGGAATAGAGCAAGTTAATATGTTGCTGCGCCATATAATGGTGATCAGGTTGATGACATTTTTTAACCAAATCATAGACGCTCATAGAAAAAGAACAAGAGGGTTCGAGCTACTATCCTACCGTCAACATATGAACCTTCATCTTGAAGTGACATTGATAAATTGCTTAGAAGCCATTTAGTGAAAGGAAGCGTCAAAAGGAGAAATTGATTCATTAAATAAAATACCTTACCTTAAGGTGTGCATGTGGGTATTCAAGGGACATGGTTAATCAGGGCTGGCCTTAGGCCTTTAGGTGCCCTGTGTGAAATATTTTCACAGCGCCTCTCCCTGGTCACACCCGCTCATCCATGTATCGTGCATGTATAAGGACGTGTTTGTATATGGGTATTTAATTCAGATTTTTGAAAATGCATGTGCACCATGTGTGAATACTGGTGTCTATTTTTGCAGTGTCACATGCACACAGTTCCACAGTCAGACATACAGTCAGATGCACACAGTTATAAAAATATACTGTCAAATATAGCCACATGTTATATATAGTCCCAGGTACATAGCCACTTGCACACAGTTATAGTCTTTAAGTCGCTCGCATACAGCCACCTACAATCACAGGCAGACAGTCAGAGGAAGTCACATACACTAACACACACAGTTACAGGCAGACAGTCACATACACAGTCAGTCATAGACACAGTTACAGAAAGTCATACACAGTTAAAGGCAGAAAGTCTCACACACAACACACACACACACAAAATACAGGCAGACAGTCACACAAACACACACAGTCAAGGCAGACAGTCAAACACACACACACAGTTACAGACAGTCACACATACACACACAATCACACACAGTCACACACACAGTTACAGACAGTCAAACACACACAGTTACAGACAGACACACACACTCAGTTACATTCAGTTAGACACACACACAATTACAGGCAGTCACACACACACAGTTACAGGCAGACAGTTACATAAAGTCACAGGAAGACAGTCACACACAGATACAGACAGTCACACACACAGTTACAGAGAGACCGGCACACACACACAGTTACAAGCAGACAGTCACATACAATTACAGACACACACACAGTTATAGTCACACACACACAGTTACAAGCAGTCACATACACATACAGACACACACACACAGTTACAGGCAGACAGTCACACACAGTTACAGACACACACACTTACATACAGACAGTTACACACACACACATTTGCAGACACACACACTGTCACAGGCAGGCAGACACACACATACAGTTACACACACACAGACAGTTACCTTTCTCCATTATGTTCTGGAAGGGGAAGGAGTGGAGACTTGCAGTCTCTGTCTATTAGTTGGGAAAGCAGGAACTCCTTCCTGCTTCCCCCTCGGTGTTCAGCGTTACTGGGCAGGGGGAAGAGGCCGCAATTTGCATCGCCCCTGGTGTTGATTTAGCCCCACCCACGGTTGATTTAGCCCTGCCTCCACTTCCAATTTTGCTCCTCCCCATCTACATATTTGCTCTGCCTCTTCTCCACTGGCCCCTGCATGCGTGAGCTTTGTCGGCCGCCCAGTGCCCCTGTTGGCCTCACACCCCTAAGGCCGGCCCTGCGGTTAATTATGTCCCTCTCCCACAATATGTGGATTTTAAGCAGGTATGTGGCATCCATCAAACTCAGTCTTCTCTGGACATGCATATTCCCATGTTGCACAAAGATTGACGGGCCCTGAGTTTCACATTTTTGTTTCACACTGCACATTGTTTATTCTTTTTTAATCTAACGTTTTTGCAACGTAAGGCTTTTACAGAAAAATACATACACAGACAGTTTGTGAAATCAGGTCAATTAAGAGGCAGTTTTAGCAAGTGCAAGCTTGAGATTATAAATCAAAAGAGTATAAAGGCAGCCTAAACTCCCAGCAGGAATACAGTTTAAATATATTTAACATATATGTTTAATGGTCTCAGCATCCCCAGTAACCTTGACTAAACCACAATGAAAATGGTAATCATACCCATTTCCCCCTGTATGTACATGAGTCATGAGCTGCAAAATGGTTTTCACACTGCTTCAATCAAAGTTTGTCTTCATCTAGCAATTGGCATGCTGTGCTTCAATTTTTTTAGATGAGGAATGGTAGACTAAAAAAAAAATAAAAAATCCTTAGAAACATTGTTAAAGAACTGGGAGCCAGTGTATGTGCTTCCCCCTCTTCTCATCCCAAATTGATTGATTATACATAATTGCATAAATAAATTAGGCACCCAGTATCCCTATTTACTTATCTTCACTATGGGCAGTTCAAATTGAATTAGGTCAATTGCTGAAGAAAAAAAAACATTACTGATAATGAGCAAAACACTGCAAAAACTCCTTTAAATCAATCAGGGCTATTATAAAATCATGTATCTGTGGCAAATCCCCCATTTCCTTGCTCTAACCAATCTAAAGGTAACCCAAGTAAAAAAAAAAAAATCCCATAGATTAATACAGTTCTCAACTTTTGTTCATTGAAAACAACAAATAACAAAAAGAATGCCATTTTCCTAATGTAACATAAAAAGAGAAGCATGCAGCATACATTTCACAGCTGTGTGAAAATTGTTATTCTGCTTATTTGGAACATTCTGATTGAATCTATTAGTCATGGATTGCTCAAAGACCTGTCTCAGTGGACTGCTGCAATCTATCTCACCATAGTTAGACCAAATCAGGTGACACAGAATTACCATTAATTATTACATTAAATTAATTTTGGGTCACTAAAAGTTAAAATAAATATGCCAATCAAATGGTAACTGGCTACATGCCATAAACGTTAATCAAAATGTAAACAAAAAAAATGGCCAACCTCACCTCCTATATTGTAGTATGCAAAAATGCTCTCTAATCTAATAAATACATCCCCTATCTACTGCTAGCATCTTACCTTGACCAAAGAGAGAGAATTCATCAAACAGCCTTCCAAACAAAGATGAAAATCAGAAGAAAAACATGATTTATGGGACTACTTGGGTAACAAATAGATATGTATGTTTCAAGTAAAAGCTTCAATATGATATTTAGATTCAAAATATGTACTGCACATTTTAAGCCTGAAAATTCAAACTGAAAACTTTACAATTTTGTTGTTTTGTTCAAACTCATTGCTACATTTATTTTGCTGTGCACAATACATTTTACAAGATACAATACAAGATTTTATGTCACATTTAATGCTCATTGATAAAGAATCTGAGTGCTTGGGAGTGAAACAACCAGGACATTTAAAAAAAAAAAAAAAAGAGCCTCTAGAGGAATGAAAAAATTAAAATAGCACCCATTACTTAGGAAGATTTACTGTTAGCTGTAAAAATGACACCCATGGGCAAGTCTCCCAGCCCAGATGGCCTCCCGCTCAAGTATTTCAAAGTATCTTCCAATGTATTGTCATCTAGATTGGTGGGAGCTGTCATGGTTGGCTATAGGATATTCAACCAGGTGAGAGGCAGAGACCTAACAAAGGCAAAGACAGAGGAATAGGAAGATGTGTTTTACTGGAGTTCAGAGTTGTGTAATAGTAGAGCTATGAAGTAACATAGCTAGATAAAGAGAAGATCACAGTCCAGAAGAGGAACAAAATACAAAAAAATACAAAAAAAACACAATACACAATACCAGACACAGACTACCAACAGGTTCTCTACAAAACCAGCAGTCAATGTCATAAGAAAACCTCTGGAATCCACCTCAGAAAGCAGGCCTCACAGTGGCATAGTGAGATGAACAAAAAATAAAAAAGAGGTAGGTTTCCTTACAGGAGCATTGAACTAGATGGCTATCTTCCCCTGACTCAATTTACATCAGTGAACATTACGCTTTTCCCCCAGAGATGGTCAGATTAGAACACAATGTGCTAATTATTGATCAATTTCAAATCTTAATGTGGAATTGAAGCTCTTCTCAAAGATTCTGGCCCTACACATAACTCCTCTACTCCAGACTATTATCCACCTAGATCTGTTGGGGTTTATCCCTAGTAGGGAGATGGGGTCCCAGTCATCCTCTTGTCTATGAATGCCGAAAAAGCTTTTTTCATAGAGGGTGAACTAGAAATGCATATTCCTTGTGCTAAAAAGAAATGGTGCAAGGTTCCTGTTTATGAAATGGATTATGCTAATCCTTCTGAAAAACAAGGTAGGGATGTCCCCTTTCACCATTACTTTTTGCACTCACAATTAAATGTTTGCTGAATAAAAATAGGGCTAATGATGATATCCAGAGTTTTTCTTCCACCTTAGAGCACCACAAAATAGTTGCTTATGCAAACACTTTTGGTGATATTTAAACCTGATACCATGATTCCTGCAATTTTACTAGAGTTTTGCTTTTATGGTCAGCTGTCTGTTTGAAAATTTACTATGGAAAGTCTGAACTATTATTTTATCTTTCCTACACAAGGAATCATTCTTCTGAATTGATGAATTTAGATGAATTTGAAAGAAATTCCACTTCGAACTTTGAACAAAATGAATTGCACGTGTCTAGCAAACATTTTGCAGCCAATTACACAAATGATGTGACGTTAGTTGTGATAGCAGGTAGGCACCAGACAGAGCTGCCAACACTGTCAAAGCTCTGAGACATGGTTACTTTATTGGTGTGCTCTGTTCTGCACATATCCTACAGCTTGTAGCGAAGGATACAATTCAGGAAGCCAAAACAAAGGTACAAATCATGCTTGAGTGTTGCAAGAGGATTGTCAAGCATTTCCACCATAGTGTAATCCAACTCTTGAGGAAGGAGGCGAGAGGGTTTCCCCACCTTGCAAGCTCATTCTAAGCTGAGCCTCTGCTGGGCTTACATTTAATATATTTATTGTTTTGTGTTTTTTTTATTTTTTCACTTGTTTTTGCGATTTAGTGTTTATTTGTTGCTCTTAAAATTGTGATGGGACAATGTGTTTTTTTTTAGTTTGGTATTGGGGAACTCCCTGGCTGTGGGAGAGAGGAGAGAAAATATGTTTTTCAGGGAAGTTGACAATGGCATGTTCACTCCCCTTCTACATTACTTTAGAGCTCCAACAGGTAGGTCACCCCGGTTTATTATTATAGCCCCCACCCATAGATTATGTTCCACCTGTATTATTATGTATTTAGAGCTTCACCATAGGCTCACGGTAGTAATACTTTATTTCTTTAATTAATAGCCAAAAATGGGGATGAGGGGTGTAAATGGCCACCTGATGCCACTGTCAGCTTGCTGTTTAGCAGATATACCCACATTTGGAGCATGGTATAAAACCTCGTGTGCACTAATGTGGCGGTCAAACTGATTTATAGTCCTGTTTATTTATTTTTAACTCTTTAATTTTGGTGGCTGGCTAGGAAGCACTGGCCAGTCACCACATGATTAACTCTCATTATAGTTTAGCCATATTTCAGTGTCCGGTTTAGCCAAACTTCGTTTTTCACTACCAGAATTTCAGCCAAAACCAAGCCAGCTAACACTGGAGGTACTAAAGAAAATGTTCAATTCTGATGTTTTTTGTTTACACAAGTCTACTTAATTCTACAAATCTAAATTAAACACACTAACAATATCAATATGCACTTAATTCACACCTTTTTATGATAACTCACACCTTCTTATGATAACTCACTTGTGCATGGAAAAAAAATGGTTTGCCTGAAAAACATTTTGGTTTTGTTGGACCGAAGTTCATGCATGTGGCATTTCAGTACAGGCAGCTATTGCTCTTGCAATCATTTCAGGAAAAAATTGCAGGAATGTTCCTATTAGTGTACTAGAAAATACATAAATATGTATTATATAGATAAATATAAAAAAAAAAAACGCTTTTCTTATGGATTATCTTTTTCCCTTTATTGGGTCACTTCTCACTTGATATGTGAATAAAATCAACATTTAGTGGCTGTCTCCTAACCATCAATCATCTTGTTTTTCATCAGTCAAGGTTTACATGGACAGTACCCAGAAACACAAAACAAACAAAATTGTTCGTCCATTGCTTATTTCGTCTGTTTGTTTTTTTACATGTCCTCATGATGTTTCAGAGTTGCAGAATTCAGATTCGCTGACTGCTCAAAATTTAGACAAATCACAATTCATATGAAAACAAATGTCTACTTTACAGGTCTACTTTACAGGACTATAATCTGAGCAACTGCTAAGTGTCATATCTAATATATATAAAGATATTCAAAATTATATTTTGTAAAAACAGATAATTTGCAACGTTAACACAGATTCTAAGCGAAACTATTTAAAAAAAAAATAGAACAGAGAATGATAACACAAAATAGGAATGAAAAGAAATGATACACTGGAAAGGAAATATAGAGTAAAAGTTATGTTTGAAAAATATTTTAATTAACTTAAAGAGATTGTGCTGTCATCTCTACAGTGACATAGACCAGGGTGCTCACAGTTCTGATGTACACTTGGTGATCCCCACACTGTTGACTGATCCCTTATCATTGCAGCTTCTTCACCTTTTTGCCTTTCCTTCCCCAATATATTCTTCCCAGAGCAACATATTTGTTATGGGTAAAACTAGGGCATCTCTTGACTCAACATTTTTTGTCTGTGAGCCCTGTGGCTCGACCTATCCTAACTCTGCCTGTGATAGTTCATTGCACTTTGGGTATCAACCATTTCACACTGGCAATCCTTCTCCTCCAGGTCAATCCTGCAGCTAATGAGAGGTAGATGTTTAGGGCTAGAATGCTAGTTTAACCATATTTTTGGTTCAATTAAATAAGCAGAGTATCCCTTTAAGCACATACTATTATTGTGTTGAAAGAAAGAGAGTTTGTAACAAGAAAGCCATCTATTGCACCAATCCGACATCACTTACAACTTAATTCTAACAATTGTTGCTAAATATATTCATTCTTTTTAAGTGCTTTGATATATTTGATTCAATTTCATAAGTACCGGTATATATATATTTTTTTCCTTGTCTGTCTTTAGTGTCAGTGTCACACCTGTTACTTTTCTCCACCACTCTTCTGTTGACATCCAGGTCCAGTTTTACTGAACACACAGATTTATTGATATTGGTGGAAATGAGATTTTCAGTACAGCCATTAGCAGAGAAGATTGCATTTCTGGTGTGGGAATTCCCGATCACTAATGGTTCTCTATTATGCCAGTAGATTATTCAGTTTTCTCGTAGGGCTTACAAGAGCTAAAGAAAGACCAATCTTTCTTATGAATATTTGCCTTTTTAAGGCTCTGCAAAATAATAGAATTAAATGTGAAGATCACCAAGAATTTAAGGTGATTTATTTGGCAATTGTAATTTTAAAATTATTACTATGTCTATTTTTCCCTTCAACTGTTTTTCTAAATATCTTGATATACGGGATTAATTTAATCCATATTTAAAATAGCTTACACATTAGATTAATATAGTAAACATTTAAATAGATAATCAGTAGGATTTTAGAAACAAGCAGTAACCTTTTTTTTTTCTTGTTTAAACTGTTCTAGGTAACTAATATATTGTAATTGATTAAGGATGAATGATTCAGTCCCTCCCTTTAATATGATTTATTTTATTATTATATATATATAGTTTCTATTTTATTTTTTAGGTTTAATTTTTTTTCCTGTTTATTGATACAAAATAATAGTAAAACCTATAATGAGAAATAAAAAAATAAGATAACTACAGTAGGCAAAAATGGTGAATTGTTGCTTGACTTTTTAATAGAATTTGCTGACATAAAAACAATGTGTAGTTTATTAATTTACCAAAAACAAGAGATAGAGAGCGCTAGTACTGGATAAGCGGCTAATGTAACAGCCAAAGGATATCTAAACAGTATATAAATAAATACTAATGTCTGTAGATAAGCTGCTAAAACAAAAGAAAATCCCAATTTCTAATAGACATGCATATTTGAAGTTTCAGCGCTTAGTAGATAATCCCCCTCTAAATAAAAGAGGGTCTTAAAATAAGAAACAGTGAGGAAAAAATGTAGACCTTACAGAACTAAAGATAAACATATATAGGCTAAAAAAATAAATAAAAATGGGAAGGACTAAAATGGAAAAAATCCACAAAATATAAGTCCCAAATAGAAATGTAAAAAATGTCACTATGAAAAAACCAAAGTCTCATCAAAAGGGAAATCCAAAGTACAAAATAGGGAAAAGGAAGTCCTGCACCAAAATCCTAATGTGTAGTGGAGAGTAGAGGTCCAGATATACGAAAATACCTTGGATAAAAGGGAAACAGAAACGGTGTATAGTATAAAACCGTAACACAATTTATTAAATGTAAAATCCCCCCCTACAAAAAAACTCTTACACAGAAAAAAGAGATACTCATCATGTAACGGACTGCTTTCTTGCCCAGTGGTAAGTTTGAAATGAAGCTGTGGTTCCTCCAAGAAGACAGGGAACTGCCCGGTGCACTCGGGTAGAAGTGTCCTGGATGCTGGCAGGGAAAAAACACACAGCGAACTTGCGGCAGAAGCGGCTAAAGTTGGAAGCCGGTGAGGCAGAAAATGCTGCAGATGAAGTCTCTATAGACACCTGATCAACGCGTTTCGCCCCTACTACGGGGGCTTTTTCAAGATAGGTGTCTCATGCCTGGCTTGGCAGTTATATACCTTTGCCGGGTGAAAATTCATTTAAAGTCTTAAAGGTACAGTTACAAGCAAATAAAAACTTTAAGCAAAAAAAACTTTATCAATAAACGTAAACATCTCATTCCAATTAAAAGACTGTGACTTGAAATATACAGATAGCTGAGATGGTGATGTCTAGGCATCCTACCCCGTGAAAAATCTGGAGTATATCTTAACCATATTTGGAGCAAATATACATATAGCTTACATGCGCTGTATTTCAGTACATGTACTACATAATGGCAACTGCTGTATACTTTTTCCTTAGAGAGCCACACTCTGCATATACTATTTAAATATAGCACTCTAATAACATCAGCGATAAAAAGTATATTTTAAACTTAAAGACAGCTGTAAAAAGTTATATAAAAAGTAGAATAATAACAAACTGTCTAATCCAAATTGGGACCTACATGTTAATGTATCACAGTAACAATAGCAACAGTGTCTGTTGGGTCATTTTTGAGTCCCAACAGTGATAGGGGTGTATCTTCTAAACCCCTTTACGGGTCACCTTCATAAAAAACTTTTCGATAGAAATACACAGAGCACTATAATATATTCATAAGTTCCAGCTCTGCATTTAGACCCCAGGGGACAAGGGTTTTTAAGTTATAAATCCAGAACATCTCTCGATAGGTTAATATTTTGCTCAGCTCTCCTCCCCTCCATGGCACTTCTAGTTTTTCAATGCCACAATATGATAGGAGTGTGGGGTCACGATTGTGATGTGTGTTAAAGTGTTGGGAGAGTGTGTGTTTCTCAAACCCTCTTTTTATATTATACACATGTTCCCTGAGCCTGGTTTTTAATGTTCTTTTGGTTTGACCTATATACTGGAGGCCACACGGGCACTCCAGTTTATATATGACCTGTTTTGTATTGCACGTAATGCAGTTCTTAATCTGGAATGTTTGTTTGGTTGTTGAGGACTGAAAGGTGGTACAGTTTTTTCCTATCGTGCTCAGTTTGCATATATGGCAACTGCCACATTTGTAGTACCCCTTTTGGCCATTTAAAAAATGGTGATGGGATCCAGATGGTTTACTGTGACTATGGACCAGTTTGTTCCGTAACGTAGGAGCCCCCCTAAAAATAACTCTAGGGATAGCTGGTAAAAGCGTAGCCAAAACAGCATCTTGGCGAAGTAGGTGCCAATGTTTCCGTATGCTGTTTTTGATCTTATACGCCTGGGCACTATAATTGAAAACCAGGGGACATAAATCTTCATTATTCTTATTTGACTCTACATTTTTATGTTTCTTATGTAGAATGTTTTCACGTTCAATATTTGTAACTTTTTCCAGAGCTGTATCCAGTGCTTCCTCGTCATATCTTTTTTCTATGAACTGGTGTTTCACTTTTTGAAGTTGTTGGGTACATATTTCAGGGTCAGAACAATTTTTCTTGACCCTTAGAAATTGTCCGAAAGGGACACCTGAAAGCCAAGTGGGATAATGGCAACTGGAAGTTAGAATGTAGCTGTTTACGTCTACACTCTTGAAAAAGGTTTTAGACTTGAGGGTACTCTGGTGATCCGTATATAGGACCAAGTCCAGAAAATCTATGTTACTGGAACTATACTTATATGTGAACGATAGATTGTATTCGTTGTTGTTGATATATTTCAGAAACTTTAATAGTTCTGTTTCCCCTCCTCTCCAAACAAAAAAACAGTCATCAATGTACCGTCTATAGAAGACCAGGTTCGCCTCCCACTGGTGTCCTTGCCAGATGGATAGGTTTTCCCAGTATGCCATAAAGATGTTCGCGTAGCTTGGGGCGAACCTGGTCCCCATAGCGGTACCATTGATCTGCAGATAGATGTCATTGCCGTGCCAAAAGAAATTATTGTTGAGTATAAAGTCAATGCATTCTATCAAGAATTCGACTTGTTCCACCAGCATGGTGGGGTCCTCATATAGAGTTTTTCTCACTGCTCTTAATCCCTGATCGTGTCTGATAACAGTATACAGTGACGTAACGTCGCATGTAACCATTATGTAATTCTGCTCCCATTGTAGGTTTTCAATATTCACAAGCAGATCCCCACTATCTTTTAAATATGATTTGGCCTTTTTCACAAAAGGTTGTAATATTGCATCTATATATTGGGATAGGTTACATGTTAAGGACCCTATCCCAGAAATAATTGGTCTCCCTGGGGGCTTATCGAGGCTCTTATGAATTTTCGGTAATTGGTAAAATACTGTTTTTTTGGGGTAAACCACCATGACAAATTCCAGTTCTTTTTTATCCAATATATTTAGATAGCTACCTCTTTCCAATATGCTGAATAGATGTTTTTTGATGTCCGACGTGGGGTCTCCTTTTATCTGCTTGTATGTAAGGGAATCATCCAAAATTCTCTTACATTCTCTGTTATAATCCTCAGTGTTAAGGACCACGATACCCCCCCCCCCTTGTCTGCTGGCTTTATAGTGATATCTTTGTTGGCACTAAGCTCTTTAAGTGCTTTATTTTCCCATACACTTAAATTGTGTTGGTGTGGGGCTACTTTTTTGGGGAGCTTCTCTATATCTGCCGATACTGCTAAGTTAAAAGCTGTCATGGGTCCACTTACTTGATTAGTAGGACAAAAAGAAGACTTATTTCTCAGAGCTGTATGTTGGAAAATAGTTTTCTCCGGTTTCTGTATCGCCGGGATGGGGTTGTTTAAGAAAAATTTCTTTAGAGTTAGTTTTCTAATGTATTTCTGTACATCCAGATATGCTGAAAAAGGGTCTGATGTAGTGGTAGGAGCCTATTTTAAGCCTCTGTTAAGAACTTTGATTTGGTGCTTTGATAAATTCACATTAGATAGATTGAAAATTCCCATTAGGTCTACCTTCTCATTTTCTTTTCTCCTGCGGTATCTCTCCCCCCCCCTGCGTCCTCTAGCAGGGGTCTTTTTTTGATATTTGATTGTTGGGGCTCTGTTCGGTACCGACTGAGGTATTTCCCTCTTGGTCCTAAAAAATCCTCGTTATCTTTGGGATATGTTGGATTCTTAGGTTCAGCCTCATGGTTAATTTCCTCTCGATTGAGAACATCGAACCTGTTGTGAGAACGCCAATTCCGGGTTAGTTGATTACCCCTTGGTGATCCTAACTGTCGGTTGCTCTGTGGTGTATTAGAGTTCCTTCTTTTATGGGTAACCCTGGTCCACTCCTGATTGTACACCCTCCGGGACTGAGGTGTGTGATGTCTCTGGTCCCCTCTTTCCATATGATTATGGTCTGGTGGATTACTGGCAATATTGTTATATTTGGATTTATTGGAGATGTCATATTTTTTGCCCCTGGATACATGTTTATAAGATCTCTCATTGGGGGTTCTTTTATAATTCCTCACTTTATTTTCTCTAAAGTCCTCCTGGTCCCTCTCAAACTTTCGTTTTTTCAAGGATACGGTATCCTCAAATGCAGAGGTCAACTTTCCTTTGATTTTATCCATTAATTCTATGCACTCCGGTAGTGCCAGATGGGGAGACAACACTTCTTTTAAATTGTTAATCTCCTCATCTAGGACCACCAGCATACGTTTTCTCTTACATATAATATGGCTCATAAGCTCATATGAACAGTGGTCCAAAATCCTGTCCCAAACAGTATTAAAATCTTCATCTTCTTTATCTGTGGCCGATTTGAGCATAATGCGCAAACCTCTAGGGATAATACGCTTTTCCCAGTATTGTTCTAGGGAGGCGATTTCTAACTTTAGTTTCATTTCTTTAATTATAAGTTTCTCAAGCTGAAATACTTGTTTTCTCCAATGTGTGTCCTGCCTGCTGATACATACATTGTTATCACTATTCAGGGCAAGATCAATTTTACATTGTTCCCTAAACGTAAATAGGGACATATTTGTACTGTGCAGCTACTCTTACGAAGGGAAAATAGAATAAAATACCAAAAACAAGAGATAGAGAGCGCTAGTACTGGATAAGCGGCTAATGTAACAGCCAAAGGATATCTAAACAGTATATAAATAAATACTAATGTCTGTAGATAAGCTGCTAAAACAAAAGAAAATCCCAATTTCTAATAGACATGCATATTTGAAGTTTCAGCGCTTAGTAGATAATCCTCCTCTAAATAAAAGAGGGTCTTAAAATAAGAAACAGTGAGGAAAAAATGTATAACACTGTAGACCTTACAGAACTAAAGATAAACATATATAGGCTAAAAAAATAAATAAAAATGGGAAGGACTAAAATGGAAAAAATCCACAAAATATAAGTCCCAAATAGAAATGTAAAAAATGTCACTATGAAAAAACCAAAGTCTCATCAAAAGGGAAATCCAAAGTACAAAATAGGGAAAAGGAAGTCCTGCACCAAAATCCTAATGTGTAGTGGAGAGTAGAGGTCCAGATATACGAAAATACCTTGGATAAAAGGGAAACAGAAACGGTGTATAGTAATGAGAGATCTTATAAACATGTATCCAGGGGCAAAAAATATGACATCTCCAATAAATCCAAATATAACAATATTGCCAGTAATCCACCAGACCATAATCATATGGAAAGAGGGGACCAGAGACATCACACACCTCAGTCCCGGAGGGTGTACAATCAGGAGTGGACCAGGGTTACCCATAAAAGAAGGAACTCTAATACACCACAGAGCAACCGACAGTTAGGATCACCAAGGGGTAATCAACTAACCCGGAATTGGCGTTCTCACAACAGGTTCGATGTTCTCAATCGAGAGGAAATTAACCATGAGGCTGAACCTAAGAATCCAACATATCCCAAAGATAACGAGGATTTTTTAGGACCAAGAGGGAAATACCTCAGTCGGTACCGAACAGAGCCCCAACAATCAAATATCAAAAAAAGACCCCTGCTAGAGGACGCAGGGGGGGGGAGAGATACCGCAGGAGAAAAGAAAATGAGAAGGTAGACCTAATGGGAATTTTCAATCTATCTAATGTGAATTTATCAAAGCACCAAATCAAAGTTCTTAACAGAGGCTTAAAATACGCTCCTACCACTACATCAGACCCTTTTTCAGCATATCTGGATGTACAGAAATACATTAGAAAACTAACTCTAAAGAAATTTTTCTTAAACAACCCCATCCCGGCGATACAGAAACCGGAGAAAACTATTTTCCAACATACAGCTCTGAGAAATAAGTCTTCTTTTTGTCCTACTAATCAAGTAAGTGGACCCATGACAGCTTTTAACTTAGCAGTATCGGCAGATATAGAGAAGCTCCCCAAAAAAGTAGCCCCACACCAACACAATTTAAGTGTATGGGAAAATAAAGCACTTAAAGAGCTTAGTGCCAACAAAGATATCACTATAAAGCCAGCAGACAAGGGGGGGGGTATCGTGGTCCTTAACACTGAGGATTATAACAGAGAATGTAAGAGAATTTTGGATGATTCCCTTACATACAAGCAGATAAAAGGAGACCCCACGTCGGACATCAAAAAACATCTATTCAGCATATTGGAAAGAGGTAGCTATCTAAATATATTGGATAAAAAAGAACTGGAATTTGTCATGGTGGTTTACCCCAAAAAACCAGTATTTTACCAATTACCGAAAATTCATAAGAGCCTCGATAAGCCCCCAGGGAGACCAATTATTTCTGGGATAGGGTCCTTAACATGTAACCTATCCCAATATATAGATGCAATATTACAACCTTTTGTGAAAAAGGCCAAATCATATTTAAAAGATAGTGGGGATCTGCTTGTGAATATTGCAAACCTACAATGGGAGCAGAATTACATAATGGTTACATGCGACGTTACGTCACTGTATACTGTTATCAGACACGATCAGGGATTAAGAGCAGTGAGAAAAACTCTATATGAGGACCCCACCATGCTGGTGGAACAAGTAGAATTCTTGATAGAATGCATTGACTTTATACTCAACAATAATTTCTTTTGGCACGGCAATGACATCTATCTGCAGATCAATGGTACCGCTATGGGGACCAGGTTCGCCCCAAGCTACGCGAACATCTTTATGGCATACTGGGAAAACCTATCCATCTGGCAAGGACACCAGTGGGAGGCGAACCTGGTCTTCTATAGACGGTACATTGATGACTGTTTTTTTGTTTGGAGAGGAGGGGAAACAGAACTATTAAAGTTTCTGAAATATATCAACAACAACGAATACAATCTATCGTTCACATATAAGTATAGTTCCAGTAACATAGATTTTCTGGACTTGGTCCTATATACGGATCACCAGAGTACCCTCAAGTCTAAAACCTTTTTCAAGAGTGTAGACGTAAACAGCTACATTCTAACTTCCAGTTGCCATTATCCCACTTGGCTTTCAGGTGTCCCTTTCGGACAATTTCTAAGGGTCAAGAAAAATTGTTCTGACCCTGAAATATGTACCCAACAACTTCAAAAAGTGAAACACCAGTTCATAGAAAAAAGATATGACGAGGAAGCACTGGATACAGCTCTGGAAAAAGTTACAAATATTGAACGTGAAAACATTCTACATAAGAAACATAAAAATGTAGAGTCAAATAAGAATAATGAAGATTTATGTCCCCTGGTTTTCAATTATAGTGCCCAGGCGTATAAGATCAAAAACAGCATACGGAAACATTGGCACCTACTTCGCCAAGATGCTGTTTTGGCTACGCTTTTACCAGCTATCCCTAGAGTTATTTTTAGGGGGGCTCCTACGTTACGGAACAAACTGGTCCATTGTCACAGTAAACCATCTGGATCCCATCACCATTTTTTAAATGGCCAAAAGGGGTACTACAAATGTGGCAGTTGCCATATATGCAAACTGAGCACGATAGGAAAAAACTGTACCACCTTTCAGTCCTCAACAACCAAACAAACATTCCAGATTAAGAACTGCATTACGTGCAATACAAAACAGGTCATATATAAACTGGAGTGCCCGTGTGGCCTCCAGTATATAGGTCAAACCAAAAGAACATTAAAAACCAGGCTCAGGGAACATGTGTATAATATAAAAAGAGGGTTTGAGAAACACACACTCTCCCAACACTTTAACACACATCACAATCGTGACCCCACACTCCTATCATATTGTGGCATTGAAAAACTAGAAGTGCCATGGAGGGGAGGAGAGCTGAGCAAAATATTAACCTATCGAGAGATGTTCTGGATTTATAACTTAAAAACCCTTGTCCCCTGGGGTCTAAATGCAGAGCTGGAACTTATGAATATATTATAGTGCTCTGTGTATTTCTATCGAAAAGTTTTTTATGAAGGTGACCCGTAAAGGGGTTTAGAAGATACACCCCTATCACTGTTGGGACTCAAAAATGACCCAACAGACACTGTTGCTATTGTTACTGTGATACATTAACATGTAGGTCCCAATTTGGATTAGACAGTTTGTTATTATTCTACTTTTTATATAACTTTTTACAGCTGTCTTTAAGTTTAAAATATACTTTTTATCGCTGATGTTATTAGAGTGCTATATTTAAATAGTATATGCAGAGTGTGGCTCTCTAAGGAAAAAGTATACAGCAGTTGCCATTATGTAGTACATGTACTGAAATACAGCGCATGTAAGCTATATGTATATTTGCTCCAAATATGGTTAAGATATACTCCAGATTTTTCACGGGGTAGGATGCCTAGACATCACCATCTCAGCTATCTGTATATTTCAAGTCACAGTCTTTTAATTGGAATGAGATGTTTACGTTTATTGATAAAGTTTTTTTTGCTTAAAGTTTTTATTTGCTTGTAACTGTACCTTTAAGACTTTAAATGAATTTTCACCCGGCAAAGGTATATAACTGCCAAGCCAGGCATGAGACACCTATCTTGAAAAAGCCCCCGTAGTAGGGGCGAAACGCGTTGATCAGGTGTCTATAGAGACTTCATCTGCAGCATTTTCTGCCTCACCGGCTTCCAACTTTAGCCGCTTCTGCCGCAAGTTCGCTGTGTGTTTTTTCCCTGCCAGCATCCAGGACACTTCTACCCGAGTGCACCGGGCAGTTCCCTGTCTTCTTGGAGGAACCACAGCTTCATTTCAAACTTACCACTGGGCAAGAAAGCAGTCCGTTACATGATGAGTATCTCTTTTTTCTGTGTAAGAGTTTTTTTGTAGGGGGGGATTTTACATTTAATAAATTGTGTTACGGTTTTATACTATACACCGTTTCTGTTTCCCTTTTATCCAAGGTATTTTCGTATATCTGGACCTCTACTCTCCACTACACATTAGGATTTTGGTGCAGGACTTCCTTTTCCCTATTTTGTACTTTGGATTTCCCTTTTGATGAGACTTTGGTTTTTTCATAGTGACATTTTTTACATTTCTATTTGGGACTTATATTTTGTGGATTTTTTCCATTTTAGTCCTTCCCATTTTTATTTATTTTTTTAGCCTATATATGTTTATCTTTAGTTCTGTAAGGTCTACAGTGTTATACATTTTTTCCTCACTGTTTCTTATTTTAAGACCCTCTTTTATTTAGAGGGGGATTATCTACTAAGCGCTGAAACTTCAAATATGCATGTCTATTAGAAATTGGGATTTTCTTTTGTTTTAGCAGCTTATCTACAGACATTAGTATTTATTTATATACTGTTTAGATATCCTTTGGCTGTTACATTAGCCGCTTATCCAGTACTAGCGCTCTCTATCTCTTGTTTTTGGTATTTTATTCTATTTTCCCTTCGTAAGAGTAGCTGCACAGTACAAATATGTCCCTATTTACGTTTAGGGAACAATGTAAAATTGATCTTGCCCTGAATAGTGATAACAATGTATGTATCAGCAGGCAGGACACACATTGGAGAAAACAAGTATTTCAGCTTGAGAAACTTATAATTAAAGAAATGAAACTAAAGTTAGAAATCGCCTCCCTAGAACAATACTGGGAAAAGCGTATTATCCCTAGAGGTTTGCGCATTATGCTCAAATCGGCCACAGATAAAGAAGATGAAGATTTTAATACTGTTTGGGACAGGATTTTGGACCACTGTTCATATGAGCTTATGAGCCATATTAAATGTAAGAGAAAACGTATGCTGGTGGTTCTAGATGAGGAGATTAACAATTTAAAAGAAGTGTTGTCTCCCCATCTGGCACTACCGGAGTGCATAGAATTAATGGATAAAATCAAAGGAAAGTTGACCTCTGCATTTGAGGATACCGTATCCTTGAAAAAACGAAAGTTTGAGAGGGACCAGGAGGACTTTAGAGAAAATAAAGTGAGGAATTATAAAAGAACCCCCAATGAGAGATCTTATACACATGTATCCAGGGGCAAAAAATATGACATCTCCAATAAATCCAAATATAACAATATTGCCAGTAATCCACCAGACCATAATCATATGGAAAGAGGGGACCAGAAACATCACACACCTCAGTCCCGGAGGGTGTACAATCAGGAGTGGACCAGGGTTACCCATAAAAGAAGGAACTCTAATACACCACAGAGCAACCGACAGTTAGGATCACCAAGGGGTAATCAACTAACCCGGAATTGGCGTTCTCACAACAGGTTCGATGTTCTCAATCGAGAGGAAATTAACCATGAGGCTGAACCTAAGAATCCAACATATCCCAAAGATAACGAGGATTTTTTAGGACCAAGAGGGAAATACCTCAGTCGGTACCGAACAGAGCCCCAACAATCAAATATCAAAAAAAGACCCCTGCTAGAGGACGAAGGGGGGGGGAGAGATACCGCAGGAGAAAAGAAAATGAGAAGGTAGACCTAATGGGAATTTTCAATCTATCTAATGTGAATTTATCAAAGCACCAAATCAAAGTTCTTAACAGAGGCTTAAAATACGCTCCTACCACTACATCAGACCCTTTTTCAGCATATCTGGATGTACAGAAATACATTAGAAAACTAACTCTAAAGAAATTTTTCTTAAACAACCCCATCCCGGCGATACAGAAACCGGAGAAAACTATTTTCCAACATACAGCTCTGAGAAATAAGTCTTCTTTTTGTCCTACTAATCAAGTAAGTGGACCCATGACAGCTTTTAACTTAGCAGTATCGGCAGATATAGAGAAGCTCCCCAAAAAAGTAGCCCCACACCAACACAATTTAAGTGTATGGGAAAATAAAGCACTTAAAGAGCTTAGTGCCAACAAAGATATCACTATAAAGCCAGCAGACAAGGGGGGGGGGTATCGTGGTCCTTAACACTGAGGATTATAACAGAGAATGTAAGAGAATTTTGGATGATTCCCTTACATACAAGCAGATAAAAGGAGACCCCACGTCGGACATCAAAAAACATCTATTCAGCATATTGGAAAGAGGTAGCTATCTAAATATATTGGATAAAAAAGAACTGGAATTTGTCATGGTGGTTTACCCCAAAAAAACAGTATTTTACCAATTACCGAAAATTCATAAGAGCCTCGATAAGCCCCCAGGGAGACCAATTATTTCTGGGATAGGGTCCTTAACATGTAACCTATCCCAATATATAGATGCAATATTTTGTGAAAAAGGCCAAATCATATTTAAAAGATAGTGGGGATCTGCTTGTGAATATTGAAAACCTACAATGGGAGCAGAATTACATAATGGTTACATGCGACGTTACGTCACTGTATACTGTTATCAGACACGATCAGGGATTAAGAGCAGTGAGAAAAACTCTATATGAGGACCCCACCATGCTGGTGGAACAAGTAGAATTCTTGATAGAATGCATTGACTTTATACTCAACAATAATTTCTTTTGGCACGGCAATGACATCTATCTGCAGATCAATGGTACCGCTATGGGGACCAGGTTCGCCCCAAGCTACGCGAACATCTTTATGGCATACTGGGAAAACCTATCCATCTGGCAAGGACACCAGTGGGAGGCGAACCTGGTCTTCTATAGACGGTACATTGATGACTGTTTTTTTGTTTGGAGAGGAGGGGAAACAGAACTATTAAAGTTTCTGAAATATATCAACAACAACGAATACAATCTATCGTTCACATATAAGTATAGTTCCAGTAACATAGATTTTCTGGACTTGGTCCTATATACGGATCACCAGAGTACCCTCAAGTCTAAAACCTTTTTCAAGAGTGTAGACGTAAACAGCTACATTCTAACTTCCAGTTGCCATTATCCCACTTGGCTTTCAGGTGTCCCTTTCGGACAATTTCTAAGGGTCAAGAAAAATTGTTCTGACCCTGAAATATGTACCCAACAACTTCAAAAAGTGAAACACCAGTTCATAGAAAAAAGATATGACGAGGAAGCACTGGATACAGCTCTGGAAAAAGTTACAAATATTGAACGTGAAAACATTCTACATAAGAAACATAAAAATGTAGAGTCAAATAAGAATAATGAAGATTTATGTCCCCTGGTTTTCAATTATAGTGCCCAGGCGTATAAGATCAAAAACAGCATACGGAAACATTGGCACCTACTTCGCCAAGATGCTGTTTTGGCTACGCTTTTACCAGCTATCCCTAGAGTTATTTTTAGGGGGGCTCCTACGTTACGGAACAAACTGGTCCATAGTCACAGTAAACCATCTGGATCCCATCACCATTTTTTAAATGGCCAAAAGGGGTACTACAAATGTGGCAGTTGCCATATATGCAAACTGAGCACGATAGGAAAAAACTGTACCACCTTTCAGTCCTCAACAACCAAACAAACATTCCAGATTAAGAACTGCATTACGTGCAATACAAAACAGGTCATATATAAACTGGAGTGCCCGTGTGGCCTCCAGTATATAGGTCAAACCAAAAGAACATTAAAAACCAGGCTCAGGGAACATGTGTATAATATAAAAAGAGGGTTTGAGAAACACACACTCTCCCAACACTTTAACACACATCACAATCGTGACCCCACACTCCTATCATATTGTGGCATTGAAAAACTAGAAGTGCCATGGAGGGGAGGAGAGCTGAGCAAAATATTAACCTATCGAGAGATGTTCTGGATTTATAACTTAAAAACCCTTGTCCCCTGGGGTCTAAATGCAGAGCTGGAACTTATGAATATATTATAGTGCTCTGTGTATTTCTATCGAAAAGTTTTTTATGAAGGTGACCCGTAAAGGGGTTTAGAAGATACACCCCTATCACTGTTGGGACTCAAAAATGACCCAACAGACACTGTTGCTATTGTTACTGTGATACATTAACATGTAGGTCCCAATTTGGATTAGACAGTTTGTTATTATTCTACTTTTTATATAACTTTTTACAGCTGTCTTTAAGTTTAAAATATACTTTTTATCGCTGATGTTATTAGAGTGCTATATTTAAATAGTATATGCAGAGTGTGGCTCTCTAAGGAAAAAGTATACAGCAGTTGCCATTATGTAGTACATGTACTGAAATACAGCGCATGTAAGCTATATGTATATTTGCTCCAAATATGGTTAAGATATACTCCAGATTTTTCACGGGGTAGGATGCCTAGACATCACCATCTCAGCTATCTGTATATTTCAAGTCACAGTCTTTTAATTGGAATGAGATGTTTACGTTTATTGATAAAGTTTTTTTTGCTTAAAGTTTTTATTTGCTTGTAACTGTACCTTTAAGACTTTAAATGAATTTTCACCCGGCAAAGGTATATAACTGCCAAGCCAGGCATGAGACACCTATCTTGAAAAAGCCCCCGTAGTAGGGGCGAAACGCGTTGATCAGGTGTCTATAGAGACTTCATCTGCAGCATTTTCTGCCTCACCGGCTTCCAACTTTAGCCGCTTCTGCCGCAAGTTCGCTGTGTGTTTTTTCCCTGCCAGCATCCAGGACACTTCTACCCGAGTGCACCGGGCAGTTCCCTGTCTTCTTGGAGGAACCACAGCTTCATTTCAAACTTACCACTGGGCAAGAAAGCAGTCCGTTACATGATGAGTATCTCTTTTTTCTGTGTAAGAGTTTTTTTGTAGGGGGGGATTTTACATTTAATAAATTGTGTTACGGTTTTATACTATACACCGTTTCTGTTTCCCTTTTATCCAAGGTATTTTCGTATATCTGGACCTCTACTCTCCACTACACATTAGGATTTTGGTGCAGGACTTCCTTTTCCCTATTTTGTACTTTGGATTTCCCTTTTGATGAGTTTATTAATTTAGTCTAAGTTATCCTGCATAGCAAAATTAATATATGATAGTCTGAGGATATTTAGAGCCAACCGGGGGGTATTTGGAGGTAAAAAGCTAAGCATTATTCACAATACTTAACAATTTCTGAACAATGTAGTTTCTGAATGGATGAGGGACTATGCTGGATTGTAATCTTTCAGAGTACCGCTGAAGCATAAAATTTGCAACCATATAACGGAAAGTTGATTTTCAGAATTTGCTGATCATCTGTGAATTAAGTCAAATAGATGCTATCATAAACAAAAAAATGGACGATAGATAGATAGATAGATAGCAAGATGGACGGCAAACGGACAGACAGATAAACACAATATGACATACACTCTTTCCCATGAACATTTGCCACAAACTCCTGGAGGAGTGTGGAAGCTGGCCTCCTGCCCACCAACTATGGCCTAGGTCAGAGATCACAACACAATAAAACAAGTGAAAAACTACAATTAAAAATCACAAATTAAAAAAAAAAATGAAGCAGCCCCTATACAGTGTGTCAGCCCAAGAAAACACTCTAATAGTGACAAAAAACT
This sequence comes from Pelobates fuscus, assembly GCF_036172605.1. Taxonomy (NCBI): domain Eukaryota; kingdom Metazoa; phylum Chordata; class Amphibia; order Anura; family Pelobatidae; genus Pelobates; species Pelobates fuscus. Next base: position 333,996,197 of record NC_086318.1, on the reverse strand, counting down.
GAAAAATAGGTGCGCTATACTTTAAAGTGCAGAATTACTTAGCAGCATAAAAGTGCAAATACTGTGAAATATCATAAAGTGCAATAATCTGTGTCAAAACTCCTATTCACATATATAACAAACTGTGTGAATAATCAACTTTTTAGTGTTGCAATATCCAAAAGTGCAAATTTCAGGAACCACTTAGAGTGATATGGTGCATAAAAATATCAACTTACGCTAGTAGAACTTTTCAGTTAAATCACATCTCCAAATATAGGAACATAAAAGGAACAAAACGAATACATAGTGTGATATTGTAAAATACAAACAAATACAATTCTGAGTAAGATAAGAGATAAACTCACAAACAGAGCAGATGAGTCTGCTCTAACTTTGACAGTGCAAATAAAGACTCCCACTCTGGCCAGTGAAAACAGATGAAAAGCCTTTATTGAAGCTAGATTAAAAATGCATAAGATATCACCCGGGTCTCTTGTGGAAAAACGATCTTGCTTCTGGACGCATGCAATTACCGGCCGGCAAAAGTATGCATGCACGTTCCTAATGCAGCAGTCTTTGCAGTCGGGATACATCTGGGAGGCGGGGTTTGCGTGATGACATCAGGTCAGAGATCCCGTTCAGGAGTTACCATACCCAGCCACCATTAGAAGCTTTCCCTCGGTGCCCCTGTTTTTTAAAAAACACCCCAAAAGCATTGGCGGATCCAGGGGGGGGGCAACAGAGAAATTGCCCCCCCGAGATTCCCCCCTGCCGGCTAGTGCAGGGCTGGCATTGCCCAAGCGCCAGCCCTGCAATGTGCCTGCGGATCGGGGAGAGTGATCAGTGATCTCCCTCCCGGGTCCGCAGGCACTGTGCTGACAGCCGGCAGGGGAGGGAGGGAGAGAGGACCCGGGAGCTGTTACCAGCAGCTCCTCCGGGTCCTCCTCTTGCGAGATTTGGAGCGTTGCCGCGGTTACCACGGCAACGCTCCAAATCTCGCGAGAGTGAACTCTAGCCCTGGAGCGCGGGCTAGAGTTCACTGGAACCACTGGACCACCAGGGATTCCCCACTGGGACCACCAGGGATCCAGAAATGTCCCCCCTCCTGCTCAATAAAGGTAAGAAGGGAGGGGGGACATAAATATATTGCATTAAATACATTTTGTGTTTTTTTTTATTAAAAAGCCTCCCTTCCCTCCTCCGCCCCCCCCCCCCCATGAGGGGGGGCATAAATATATTTTATTAAATACATTTTTTGTTTTTTTTATTAAAAAAGCCCCCCTTCCCTTCTCCCTTCCCCCCCATACACACTGCCCCCCACACACTACACACACACACACTGCCCCCCATACACACACTACACACACACACACTGCCCCCCATACACACACTACACACACACACACACACTGCCCCCCATACACACACTACACACACACACACACACACTGCCCCCCATACACACACTACACACACACACTGCCCCCCATACACACACTACACACACACACACACACTGCCCCCCATACACACACTACACACACACACACACTGCCCCCATACACACACTACACACACACACACTGCCCCCCATACACACACTACACACACACACACACTGCCCCCCATACACACACTACACACACACTGCCCCCCATACACACACTACACACACACACACACACACACACTGCCCCCCATACACACACTACACACACACACACACACACTGCCCCCATACACACACTACACACACACACACACACTGCCCCCCATACACACACTACACACACACTGCCCCCCATACACACACTACACACACACACTGCCCCCCATACACACACTACACACACACACTGCCCCCCATACACACACTACACACACACACACTGCCCCCCATACACACACTACACACACACTGGCCCCCCATACACACACTACACACACACACACTACACACACACACTAGCCCCCCCATACACACACTGGGCCCCCATACACACACTGGGCCCCATACACACACTGGGCCCCCATACACACACTGGGCCCCCATACACACACTGGGCCCCCATACACACACTGGGCCCCCATACACACACTGCCCCGCACACTGCACACCCATACACACACAGTGCCCTACACACTGCTGCCCCCATACACACATTGCCCCAAACACACACACAACCTCCCATACACACACTGCCCCCCATACACACACTGCCCCACACATACATACAGTACCCCCATACACACACTGTCACCCTTACGCACTCACACTCACTTCACCGCTCACACACACACACCACTTCTCCTATGCCCTATATCCCAGCAGACCCCAGGTAAGTTGTCAAACTGTTCTTAAATGGTATGACTACTTACTCTGGGGTGGGATCCTGGCACTACTGGCACCATAACTACTACACTGAGCTGTAGTGGTTATTGTGCCAGGATTATTTTTTTTAAATAATCTACAAGTGCCCCTCCTGAGATCAGGCTCTGGATCCGCCACTGCCCAAAAGTACCCTAAAAATACATAAACCCCGACAAATGTTACATCCCCCGATAGCCCTGATCTGAGTGACCAACATATCCAAAAATCACTCCGATCAGTTCAGGGGTTCAGGAATTTCCTGGAAGTCTTATTTTTGACTGACCGTGCACATGGTCCCATGCCCAAATTAGTGCTAATGGTCAGTCTCTGTCTGGAGTACAAAAGTACATACTTCTCATGAACAGAGCATTTTAAAGTATTTTAGCAAGGTCGATTGCAGGGGTCATAGTCACAGGGTAAGAGGCTGGCCAGCAGGTTCCTCCAAGAACCATTGACGAGGTTCAGTTCATCACAGGACCACTTTGCGACCCACCAGTTTTTTGGAGGGAAGGTGCCTGAGACCAAGGGGAACAAATGCTACCTGAGAGCCAGGCAGAGCACCCGTATTGCAGCTGCAGGAGCTAGCGAAATTTGACCGACCAAAGCATACATTGCTCTGAAACTATTTGTGTGTGGCCAAACAGAACTTTGACACCGTGATGTTTTCCTTACACTGAATGGATATCAGCGCTATTTGGATAAATTGGGCACTCAGATCAGGGCTATTTGGGGATGTAGGACATCCCCAAATGCCCTACATCCCCATGGGGATGTAGGGGTTATTGTATGTTTTTATTAAGTTTTGGGGTACTTTTATGTTTTTATGTTTCTGTATTGGGATCTCTGTTCCTGGGAGATAATTAGCTTACTGGGAGGGGCTTGTGTTATATACAAAGGAGACATCATGCTGGGGTTTGTGCATAAAAGGCCAAATTTGGCTTATTAAAATCAGTTGTGCTCCCATACCTATGTGTCGTCTAGTTACTGGGAGTGGACAGGACTAATCACTGCTCAGCACCATGTTCCAGCTCATGGAGGATTCAGCGGGGCAAGTCCTTGTTAGCACTATTGCTCCCAGAACTGTGTGTCATCCAGTCCCTGGGAGGGAATATAGTTAATCACTGTTCCAGCACGTAGAGGCTCCAGGAGGACCCCAGTCAAGCCGTGGTGACTGGGGCAGAAGCGCTGATGTTTTCCCCGGTTCCAACTAGGAATTGTATTCCTCAACCGAGTTCTCAGTAAAGGAATACAAATTACTCCAATAATTAAAACAAACACATTGACACAAGCAGTGGTGAGAGTGTTTACAAAGGAGGGTCTTCCCACCCCATTATTAACCTTCACACTACCACTTATGGTATTTAGCATGATTCTTCAAACTCTGGCCTCCAGATGTTGCTGAACTACAATTTCCATGATTCTTTGGATGAAATAGATAGTCAGAGAACCATGGAAGTTTTAGTTCATCTGGAGGGCCAGCGTTTGGAGAACTCTGGTATTAAGGACTAGGAGTGACCATATTGTTTTTGGCCTTTCCTGGTAAATAATCTAAAATACCTGAAGCACACATTGCATTTGATTTTAATTATTTGCCCATTGGTTTCTGGTAGATTTCTGCAGGTTTGTGTGCAGGTGATTAAAGGCCCACGATAGTGCCAGGAAAACAAACTCGTTTTCCTGGCACTATAGTGCCCTGAGGATGCCCCCACCCTCAGGGTCCCACTCCCGCCGGGCTAAAGGGGGAGGAGTGGGGTTAAACACTCACCTTTCTCCAGCGCCGGGCTCAATGCAATTCTCAATGCTTTCCTATGGACGCTGGCATCTTCTCACTGTGAAAATCACAGTGAGAAGTGCGGAAGCGCCTCTAGCGGCTGTAAATTAAACAGCCACTAGAGGCTGGATTAACCCATATGTAAACATAGCAGTTTCTTTGAAACTGCTATGTTTACAGCAGGCAGGGTTAATCCTAGATGGACCTGGCACCCAGACCACTTCATTGAGCTGAAGTGGTCTGGGTGCCTATAGTGGTCCTTTAATATTGCAAATTTGCCATATAATAGAACAAATCTGCCCCGGTGTTTAAAATATATGCAAATTCTATGCTATTCTTTATAGGGGAAATACTGATTTTAAATCAGAGACTGTGTTGGGCCAAAAGATCACATCCCCAAATGTTTTACAGATTTGACTTTAGTAAATAGCTGTATTGCAAGTCCCATATAAAAAATCCTTACATTTGTCCCATGGGAGAATAGGATTTGATTATAGACACATCCAAAACAGCTTGATATTAACAATTTACCTGCTTACCCCCTTTCTTATTGGACCCTAAGGTCATCTAAAATACAGTCATGGGAAATGAAAGTACACCCTCTTTGAATTCTATTGTTTCACATATCAGGACATAATAACAATAATCTTTCCCTTAGCAGGTCTTAACAATAGGTAACTAAATCTTCAGATAAACAACAACACATGACATAGTACACCATATCATTATTTATTTAACAAAAATAAAGCCAAAAGTCATGTGTGAAAAACTAAATACACTCTTACGGATTCCATAGCAATTAAGAGTCTAAGTAGATGACAGGTGGTGCTAACAAAAAGCGTAATTTATTAACTGATCATCCAAGAGTATGACCACCTCTATGAAAGCTGGAGATTTAGCAGTTTGCTGGTCTGGAGCATTCAAGTGTGTGTCAACACAATGCGGAAAAGGAAAGACATCAGCAATGATCTTAGAGAAGCAATTGTTGCTGTCCATGTAACTGGGATGGGTTATAAGGCCATTTACAAAAAAGTTCAAGTCCATCATTCTTGTGAGGATATTTATCAAGTGATAAATATTAAAAATAATATTTTTATAAAAATTATCAAAATTAATTTAATAACTTTTATCAATATAAAAAAAAATGATAGATTGGCACTGTTTCCCTTTGATTAATTTAAACCGAAGTGTTACCCACTATTTTATTAGTGTTTGTATTTCACACATTAATCACAACCAATTATGAAAAAACATAGTTTATTGTGACAAATAATGAATAATAATAAAATGTAACATGCGTGACAATATCAGTGAATTTTAGGTATAACATAAGGATACAATATGGCAACAGTTATGACACAATTAAAGATAGTTATTAGCAACATATGTTAATTTAACTTCTAAGGGAGTTACAGTCAAAAATTACATTTAATTCCTCTAGAATTTAATTAATAGTTGTATCCACACAGATGCAATTTTTTACAAGATAACAGAAAACTTCAGAGTTCAGCATGAAAAGTCCTTAACACAGAATTTATCACAGCATTGCACAGCAGCACAGCTTCAAGTCGTAAAAACTTTTGCTTTCAGTTTGAATCACACTGAGTTAACTCACTCACTGCTTGCTACAATTGTCACAGGAAAAACACCTTTAATATTGCAACTAAAAAGATACAATATTTCTCACACCAATAAGTCAATTAACTATTTTCTATTTGACATCCAGTAAACCAATAAGAATAATTCAACCAATTTTTTACACTGCAGATGATTAACTTTCCTGATTAACGATTAACTATCCATAAATTCAGATAAGTCAATATCCCTGGACAATAGCTTGATATGCTATACTTGGTAAATTACCAGTAAATATATTGTTAATTTATTCCACCTGCAGGTATGGAATGTGGAACCAGATATTTCCTCAGCTAGTTATGATTTCGAAGGTTTGAAATCTGACCAGCATTATCCAGGTATGTGGCGAAAGGGACCTCGCCACTAGTTTTTGGAGGGGACTGATTGCCAGCCTCGTGCCTTGGGACTTTGGCCCCTGGGAGATTGGGCACTTTAAAAACAGTATTGGGGCTTATGGACTTGTATTGGTGTTTAAAAGACTGTTCTGGCATTATAATTGGAACTGGCTGCTTTGTCCCTCCTCAATCTCCATATCAGCCCTTGCTAAACCCCATGGCGATTTGACTGTTTTCGTGGGATCTGAGCGCTGTTCGGATATATTGATTGCTCAGATCCAAGCTATCTGGGGATAGGTTGAATGTGGGAGTTCTGTTCAGTATGATAGGAATTATGTAGTTTTGTGTATTTTTGCTGTTGTTGTGAATAGAGATATTTTCTGCATGCTGGAGATAATTGGCTTACCACACCCAAGTCATGCTTGCAGTCGGTCAAATAGGACTTTCATCTAACTTTTGAACCACTGGACCAATTTGTCTGATTTTGACATATGTTTGTATTTGAAGTATGCTGATTCTGAAAATCAGCATATGTGAATGTGATGTATACTTTTAAAGTTATGAATATTGTGTAAAACTGTGTATTTTCCTGCCTGTGATAATTACGTTAGCCCATTGTGTTCAGTAATTATATAACAGGCAAATGGGTGGATTTTGTGGGAATGAATGGTTGTTTGATTGGTTGTTCTTCAAAACCCTGCGGGCGGTACTAGATGTGTAAAATGTGCATGTGACGAAGTGCCCTTTGCCACTTAGTCCTGGAGAGTCCTGCTTTCCTGCCTCCTCCCCTGCGACTATGGCCCCTGGGAGATTGTACCCTCTTAAACCAGCATTTGGGCTTATGGACTTTTATTGGACTGTGTATGGCTCTTTAAGAACCGTCTGTGGGCACATTGTGACTTTGGTGAGCAATGCCCCTTTAAGACTATAGCCCCTGGAAGATAGTGCCTGTTAAAGATTATTTTAGCAGATAGGATTTTAAAAGACTCTTGCTGCCCCTTTAAATTGTATTGGAGCAGTTCTGCAGCTTTAAATTGGCACTTCAGATGCAGCCGAAGTAGTTGAAGTGGCCGCCATTCGACAAACGAACACGTGGCGGTGGCCATCTTTGTTCATTCGAACGAGGTCAGCGGTATGTGTAGCCAAATCCATGGAACTGAAATCGGCTACACATTTCAACGAACACCACTAACTCTTACCTTCTCCTACACTCCATTTTCGGCAGTTTGAACTCACTGCTATACTAAGCTAAATGCACAAACGGCCTCGTTCGTGCATTCGAATGGGACTTAGTCATTTTTCTGTGTAAACCGACCGCACAGCCCAAATCTATGGAACTATTTTGGGCAGGAAAATGTGCTTGCAGTCGGTCATAAAGGACTCCCAGCTAACTTTTTATCTACTGGATGGATTTGTCTGATTTTAGTTGATTGAGAGTGTTTATGTTTAAAGTGTGCTGATCCTGAATATGTAATTTTTTTATGAAGATTGGACGTATTTTTAAAGTTATAGTACATGTATAAAAACTGTATTTTTCCTGCTTGTGATAATTATGTTAACCCATTGTGTACCATAATTATATCACAGGCAGAGGGGATTTTGTGTATAATTGCTGGGAGTGTTTTCTGTAATGTAGGTGTGTTATTGGTTGTTCTGTAAAACCCTGTGGGTGGTCCTGTGTAGGGAAAAGCTGCATAAAAGAGGGCCATTTGGTGCCAAGTAAAAGAGATCTTCTTGACCCTCAATACATAGCCTTGTCTCGTTATTGGAGGGAACTGCTATATCACACTGGGGATTGCTATGCTCTGCATACTCCCTTGAGCTTTAATCACTTAGCTCTTTTAAGAGCTTGTTCCTGATACGCTCTCCTGGAGGAGAGGTCTTCCCCACACGGTCCTGGAGGACAGAAGCTGATCCAGAGTGGACGGAAGACGGCGAGGCTACAGTTAAGCTATGGCGGTTGTGGAGTCTGCGGTGGTTGTGGTGTCCAGTGCGGTGCTTGTAGTCCTCGGCGCAAGCTAGGAAGCGTCCATCAATGGAGGGTACTCGGTCGGAGTACGGAAGGGTCTGTTACAGTGCATAAAAGCAGAGTGTTTCATTAAAACTTCAGTTCTACTTCACCCTCAATTTGGAGTGCCGTCTCTTATTGGGGGAATCTGCTACAAGGGATTGCTATACTCTCTTGCTATATCACTACTAAGCTCTTGTAAGAGCTTGTTCATGTCTTGCTCTCTGAAGGAGTCTACGGTGGTTATGGTGTTGGCTGGAGTGCTTGGAGCTCTCATGAAGCATTAGGAGCATCCTTCAACGGAGGTACCCTGTCGGGGTGCCAGGTGATCCGTTACAAGGTATATTTATGCTTTTAGCGAAAATTCATTATTTTTTATTAAATTAAATGAAACCAGCATATTTACCACCTTTCTTGGTAGAAATTCTTTAGGTTTGGAGATATATTCCATGAATGGTGGATGCAAGTATGAGTATATTTATTTAGAGAATTGTGAAAATAAGTTCTGGAATATTTCTGAGTCCCAGAATTCAGTAGAAAAAGACAGAGTGTTAGGTTTTCAAAGTCCCAGAATCAGTTGTAAAAGATAGAGAGTTAGATGTGTCCAAAGATGTGTCTTTAGCCCATCTCCTTCTTTGCTTTTTGGTTCTTGATTCCCTCTCCCTAATTTCACTGCTATCTTAAAGAAAACCTTATCTTAAGTTTCTTTACATCACTAGTTTAAAGTGACCAACGGGATTAGGCGGGTGTACCTTTCTCCATTGATTGCCTTATAGACTTGATCAATAGATGGCATTGTAGCATCAAAAGAATTTCACATTACAAATTCCAATTACCACTTTTGTATGAGGGGTTAAATAAATGTTGTGATGCATTTGATGCCACAAATCCTATCCTTATGGGTTATCTTCATCAAATATATGTCAGTCTTCAAATGGATTTTATCAGACTTTGTCAGACTGGTAGTCTCCTCTTTGGGCCATAAAGTATGATTTGAAACATCTGGTCTTTGTTTGAACTTTCTCTTACAATGGATTTATTGTAGGTATCAATTAATCCATGGATATTAAATATTATTAACATAAGTACTATTTATATATGATTAAACATAATTATAGTTAGTATACATGGATATATATGTGTCTGGGCTGGGCTCTTCAACTCTACTTTGTTGCAAACACAAGTTTTTGTAAGAAGAACCGTTATTTTTAATCAGTGTTTACGTAGCCGCATTCCTTTTGTAAGTGAATAGAGTGAAACTAAATGTGCCGTCTTTGCATTTTGTTAAAACATCGAGTTACATCTGCGAAGTGGTGACTTACAATATAAATTTTTAATTTCTATATTACCACAATGCCTGCCAACAAAAGTGGAAAACATTCCAGACAGTTGCAAATTTTCCCAGAACTGAACATCCCAGCAAATTTACCCCAAGGTCAGTTCATGCTATGCTCAGAGAAATAGTAAAAAATTACAAAAGTTACATCTCAGATTCTACAGCCCTCAGTATGTTAAATAAAGTTCATGACAGCACAATTAGAAAAAGATTGAAGAAGTATAGTTTGTTTGGAAGGGTTGCCAGGAGAAAGCCTAGCAAAGAACATGGCAGCACGGCTTATGTTTGCCAAGTTGCATCTAAACATACCACAAGACTTCTGGAACAATATTCTTTGGACATACAGCATATCAGCACAAACATCTCATACCAACTGTCAAGCATAATGTTGGAGGGGTGATGATTTGGGCTTGTTTTGAATCCATGGGACCTGAAACCGTGCACTCATTGAGTTGACCATGTACTCCTCTGTGTGGCAAACCTAGCAACTTACAGAATGTATTTGTATATATATTGCTATTACTGCCATTGCTATTCCTATCTGTGGCAAAACCAGCCCCTTAAAGAATATCTGTATGTAAAGATTTCATTCGGTTTAGCATCTGCATTCGCGTGCTTGCAGCACACGAATTCCGCTAGCGTTCCGTTTAAAGTTTCACGAACAATTACAACACTGTTCGTGAAACGAGCAAAGGACCGAATGGGATTCCACCCCAGAAGGTCGTGTGTCTCCCATTAGCACTAGCAACATTGTATCAGCGGCCAATTAAGGTGTGATGCGGGTGGCCGCCGTTCGTGTACGAACACGTGGCGTCGGCCATCTTTGTTCATGAAAGCTCTGCGGAGTTTTGCCGTCGAGTGCCTGGAACTAAAATCAGCTACTCGCCGGCACAGACCCCGCTGGACATCCAGGCCATTCGGAATAATAATCAGTTCGGTAGTTTAACATACACCATCTGTTCGTGAAGTTGCACACCCGTTCAAATATAACTGTAATTTGAATGGCATTTGTTTATTTGTGCAGGGATCTGAGCGCTATTTCAGCAAAAGGTGCGCTCAGATCCCAGCTATATGTGAAGGGGTATATTATGTCTGTTATGTATTTTTGTATAAAAACAGTATTTTGCTGTACTGGGAGATAATCCACTTAACAATACATTCCTGTGGAATTATCGCTCTAGCACAGCTGGGCATGCTAGGAAATAACCTTGCACGGTCAGTTTCCCACACAGTCCCCTTGATTAAAACCCCTGCAATACCAGTTTGTAAACTCCTTGCATGGGAAACTGTATAAATAATGTCCCTGTGGATTAAAAGCTCAGTTGACCTTCAAGCTATGTGTCGTCTAGTTCTTGGGAGAAAAGGATTGTAATTACGCTACCTGCATTTTACCTACATTTTACCTGCTTCATACTGTCTACCAGCGGAGATACTATGGATAATACTACTACTCCGCTACACTCTGTATATCAAAGTATTCTAGAGTGAAATGTGGTCCGACAGCTAAAGCTTGGTCAAAGCTGGGTCATGCAGCAAGACAATGATGTCAAGTACACCAGCAAATCTACAACATAATGGCTGAAAAAGAAAATAATCAAGGAGTTGCAACGGTCCAGCCAAAGTATAGGCCTCAATCTTATTGAAATGATGTGGCCACAAAGGCAAGCAAACCTCAATAAACTGAAGCAATGTTGTAAAGAATTGTGGGCCAAAAGTCCTCCATAATGATGTGAGAGACAGACAAAGTCATACAGAAAATAATTACTTGTAGTTACTGCTGTTAAAGGTGGTTCAACAAGCTATTGAATCATAACATTCATAACTTTTTTTTTACACATGATTTCTCCATTTTGGCTTTATTTGTGTTAAATAAATCATGACAGGGTGTAATATATTGTGTGTTGTTGTTCATCTGAGAATGTATTTACCTAATTTTAAGACCTGTCAGAGAACATGTGATTGTTATCATGTCCTGATTTGAAAAAGCATAGAATTCAAAGAAGATAGACATTCTTTTTCCCTTGACTGCATACCACTTTGCTGGATATCAACTCAAACCTGTACCTCATTTACCCACATGATATTTCTAATAACTGATATATAAAATTATGATATCTGTCTATGGACTGCTTACCATTTTTCATTGTTTCCCTTACCCTGATGCATGTACCATCCATGGGCGTCTGGCATGCAATCACTTGGAGACAAGGCATCAACCTGTAATGGTGTGCCTTCAATTCCATCTACTTAACTGTGATCCATAACCTGAACCTTGACATTCTGTGGCTTCTGACACGTGTCCATTCCAGCAGATATGTAGAAAAGTGATCCTGAAAGCACAGGTGAATTACTGCTTCAATTGCATTTTAACTGGTCTACATGACGAAGTTATACATCTTGTCTATTACACAATTTACCCTTCTTTAAAACCTACTTGTCTGTCAAACTCACACTTTCTTCCAAAACCTATAAATAATTTAGTGTACTGGTTAAATAAAAAATTGTATAGTATCTACACATCCATTACAACATACAGTATATCCACATTAAATACAATAAATTTAGTCAGCCATATGACATCATCATCTTGAGAGGTTAATCAGTTTTAGGTCTACTTATGTTGATATTCTTATATTTATGTAATTAAAGAAAACATGAGCATTTGATCAAAGAGGTAAAAAAGTTCAGTTGTATTCAGAAAAGGCAGAATAAATTGCATAAACTGAATACAGTTCTCCCTATAAAATAGCAAGGGTTCTAAATTGGGCTGTAAATAAGTAATGTGATTACAGGCACTGTAATACAGAGATTTCTATATAATTGTCCTCTGCTGTTACAAGTTTACATTAATTAAAAACCCCATAAATGCCTGTACAGATGTTTGTAGGCAGATTTATTTCTCTTGTATTTCCTAATTAAACGCACATGTTGAATTCTCAAAACAAGGATTTATAAATAGGCATTAATTTATGAAACAGTGGGAATTGTGAATTAAAGCATCTTCTGTGCTAAACAAGCAATTCCTTAAAAAGTTATTGTGTCTAAACATTAATCATGACATTTTGTTTGGCTTATTTAGGACACAGGTTTAGGACATAGGTTTAAGCATGTATATCCAAATTTTACTCAGCAGTTCATCATACTTTCAGAACGTATCTATGTTCATGCTTCATGACTTACATACTTACGATTCTATGCAATTTGGATGTGTCTAAAATGAAAATATATGCATGCATAACTGTTATTGCACAACTAATTGCCTGTTGGGATGACATTCTGCTTTTATTTAAGTTCCACAGCTTTGGCCCATGCAAATGGCTACAATAAAAAGGCCACAGAATACATTTTATACATTTCTACTTATGACACATTTCATAGCTCCCCTTAATTAATATGATGTTGTTCTATTCAATTAGGTTATGGCCAAAGATATCTATAACCTGACTGGGACTTATGAATGTATTTTCAATTACCAGAAGAACGATAAGTACAGCTAATAGTTAATATGGAATCCATGTCCAGTGGAGCTAAGTTTTAACCATCCCAAATAATCTGTACGGTTATACAGAAAAAGAAGAATAAGGTGGTTGCACGGGTGGTTGTCCACTCCACCATGTGATATCTCTCAAGAGTACAAAATTCGTATGTATGGTACAACCTTTATTTAGCCAAATACATAAATACACAAACTAAATATATGTGAAAATCTCCTCAGTGTGAAGAAAAGAATAATATGTGAAAACCAAGTGATAATTATAAAGAGTGAAGAAAAGTAAACAATAGGAGCAACATGCTAACCATAAGTGATAAATAAGGTGCCCAGTGCAAAACTAAAGCTAGAACGCCCTGAACCCTTATCTAGATAAGGTATATGGATAGGAATTTATTTCGACTGAATCTTCATTGATTCATGCAAGATACTTAAATTCATATTTATCACTTGGTTTTCACAAAAGAATAATATGTGAAAACCAAGTGATAATTATTAAGTTTATTTTATTCTTACCCAATTCAGCAGGATCCAAGATATACAATATCTAGATGATGGTTCAATTAGAAAAGTTAATTCCCATATATAGCATCTAGACATATCAAGTGGGGTGAGAGGATACAAAATCAATCAATGACCATCCTCTAGAGTACAGCCCCTATGTATAAACTGTAATGCAGGTGTGTGGGATCGATCCAGTCCTGAATCCCACAAAATATGCTGCAAAATTGGGTATTGACTGTGAATTACATCAAAGTAAGTTGTCATGCAGCCACTTGGGTATAGCCAGTGACCAGAAAGAGAAGAAATTTAAAATCCTAATGTCAGTAAAAGATTTACAAAAATTAAACTGTTTAAAGCCTCTCTCCCAGTAAATCTTGCTAAACAGTCATAGGAGGATAGGTAAAGAGTGAAGAAAAGTAAACAATAGGAGCAACATGCTAACCATAAGTGATAAATAAGGTGCCCAGTGCAAAACTAAAGCTAGAACACCCTGAACCCTTATCTAAATAAGGTATATGGATAGGAATTTATTTTGACTGAATCTTCATTGATTCATGCAAGAAACTTAAATTCATATTTATTGTCTAAGTGGTTCCCGTATACTTAATTTATTTATTAGCCTTCTTTAGTATATAGCACCTACCATAATTACATTATCTGGTTCAAGTTCATATACAGAGCTATTATAATAAAGCCCTTTTTTATCTATACCAGTGATGTTTGATGTAGGTTTAGTGACTACGACATAGGAGTTAACCTTATAGGGTTGTTTATCTTATTTTTTATTTTATTTTATTTATTAGATAGCACTTGAAGGGTGTATTTCTCACAATATCTACTTTGCTACATGTTAGATATTTTTCAGAAATTTAGGTCTAACTAGTATGCATATCTCGAGAAAGTATTGTAAGTTAACTACAGGTGTTCCTATTAGTGATGTACCGAACTGTTCGCTGGCGAATAGTTCCCGGCGAACATAGCATGTTCGCGTCCGCCACCGCGGGCGAACACATGTGGTGTTCGGTCCGCCCCCTATTCGTCATCACACTCTACAGACACTGCATACACTCTACACACACTATGCACACACTGCACACACTGTACACACTATACACACACTGTACACACTATGCACGCACTGCACACACTGCATACACTATACACACTCTGCACACACTGCATACACTATACACACACTGCACTAACTATACACACACTGCATACACTATACACACACTGCACTAACTATACACACACTGCACACACTATACACACACTGCATACACCCTATACACACACTGCATACACACTATACACACACTGCATACACACTATATACACACTATACACACTGCATACACACTATACACACACTGCACACACACTATACACACACTGCACACACTATACACACTACACACAATATACACACACTATACACACCATACACACACTGTACACACTATGCACACACTATACACACACACTACACACACTGCATACACACTGAACACACTATACACACACTATACAAACACTGCATACACTATGCACACACTGCACACTCTATACACACACTGCACACACTATACACACACTGCACACACTGCACACACACTGCATACACTATACACACTCTACACGCACTGCATACACACTGCATACACTATACACACACTGCACTAACTATACACACACTGCACACACTATACACACACTGCATACACCATATACACACACTGCATACACACTATACACACACTGCATACACACTGCATACACACTATATACACACTGCACACACTATACACACACTGCACACACTGCACACTCTATACACACACTGCACACACTATACACACACTGCACACACTGCACACACACTGCACACACTACATACACTATACACACTCTACACACACTGTATACACACTGCACACACTGCATACACTATACACACACTGCACTAACTATACACACACTGCACTAACTATACACACACTGCACACACAGTGTGTACAGTGTGTGTGTGTGTGTATATTGTGTGTATAGTGTGTATGCAGTGTGTGTATAGTGTGTGCAGTGTGTATAGTGTGTATATAGTGTGTATGCAGTGTGTATGCAGTGTGTATGCAGTGTGTGTATAGTGTGAATGCAGTGTGTGTATAGGGTGTATGCAGTGTGTGTATAGTGTGTGCAGTGTGTGTATAGTTAGTGCAGTGTGTGTATAGTGTATGCAGTGTGTGTATAGTGTATGCAGTGTGTGTGCAGTGTGTGCAGTGTGTGTATAGTGTGTGCAGTGTGTGTATAGAGTGTGCAGTGTGTGCATAGTGTATGCAGTGTGTGTATATTGTGTGCAGTGTGTATATATTGTGTGCAGTGTGTATGCAGTGTGTACACACTCTGCACACACTGCATACACACTGCACAAACTGCATACACTATACACACTGCACTAACTATACACACACTGCACACACTATACACACACTGCATACACCCTATACACACTGCATACACCCTATACACACTGCATACACCCTATACACACACTGCATACACCCTATACACACACTGCATACACACTATACACACACTGCATACACACTGCATACACACTATACACACTGCACACAATATACACACACTGCATACACACACTGCACACACTACACACACTATACACACACTATACACACACACTATACACACACTGTACACACTATACACACACTGTACACACTATGCACACACTGCATACACTATGCACACACTATACACACTACACACACTGCACACACTATACACACTATACACACTGCACACACTATACACACACTATACACATGCTGCACACACACTATACACACACTGCACACACTATACACACACTACACACACTATACACACAATATACACACACACTGTACACACTATACACACACTGTACACACTATGCACACACTGCATACACTATGCACACACTATACACACACACTACACACACTGCATACACACTGCACACAATATGCACACACTACACACACTATACACACTGCACACACTATACACACACTGCACACACTGCATACACACTATACACACACACTATACACACACAGCATACATTATGCACACACTGCACACTCTATACACACACTGCACACACTATACACACACTATACACACACACACACTATACACACAATATACACACACTGTACACACTATACACACACTGCATAAACATACATTTAAAAAAAATTGCAGCTGTTTTTTACATTTCAAAGTTGGGGAGGGGGGTGCCAAATAGAGGATCCGCCCCGGGTGCCAAATGCTCCAGGTACGCCCCTGTATAGAGGGGAGCCATGTTACTCTGTATATAGAGAGGAGCCATGTTTACACTGTATATAGAGGGAGCCATGTTATTTTGTATATAGAGGGAGCCATGTTTACACGGTATATAGAGGGAAGCCATGTTACTCTGAATATAGAGGGAAGCCATGTTACTCTGTATATAGAGAGGAGCCGTGTTTACACTGTATGTAGAGGGGAGCCATGTTACTCTGTATATAGAGAGGAGCCATGTTTACACTGTATATAGAGGGAACCATGTTACTCTGTATATAGAGAGGAGCCATGTTTACACTGTATATAGAGGGGAGCCATGTTACTCTGTATATAGAGGGGAGCCATGTTTACACGGTATATAGAGGGAAGCCATGTTACTCTGTATATAGAGGGAGCCATGTTTACACTGTATATAGAGGGGAGCCATGTTTACACGGTATATAGAGGGAGCCATGTTACTCTGTATATAGAGGGAGCCATGTTTACTCTGTATATAGAGGGAGCCATGTTATTATCTGAGGTGGTTAACTATGATTGGCCCTGGCATGTTTGTTAGTCTGGCCTGCATGGTTGTCTGGCATGAATAAAAGTAGCATGTTTCAACTATATTAGTAGTTAGACTAGTTTGCACTAAAACATGTGCAAATGGGGAGTTTGCGGTTGTGTAAATGGACTGTTTGCGGTTGTTTGCGGTGCGTAAAACGGGGAGTTTGGTCTGTCACTGTGAGAGCGGGCGTAACCCTTACACTACCTGATCGATACAACATCATACCTGATGTTTTAAAGCACGTTATTCCAAACAATTTAGGAATGTTAGGTGATTTCTGCCCTTTATGGATTAAAACCAGACTCTGCATCAACTGTGTAATTTTCCATGGGAGTTTTGCCATGGATCCCCCTCCGGCATGCCACAGTCAAGGTGTTAGTCCCCTTGAAACCACTTTTCCATCACTTTTGTGGCCAGAAACAGTCCCTGTGGGTTTTAAAATTCGCCTGCCCATTGAAGTCAATGGCGGTTCGCCCGGTTCGCCATTCGCGAACCGAAAATTTCGTGTTCGCGACATCACTAGTTCCTATATACCATTTTATATTTGTTTCTTTATATTTATTTTATGTTTGTCTTTGAATATATGTATGTAGAAAATCTATTTTAAAACGGTATAAATAAAATAAAGATATGAAAAGTGGTTCTCTAACCACTTAGAGCATTTGCCCTACCCACTTGATTTGGATGACACTAATCAATTGGAGAGATCTCCCCAACCAGGCAAACATTTAGTAAAATAATTTCTGAAGGATTTTTGAGCAAGGGAATACTAATAGTGTATTAAATCTATAAACCTTGTATATCATGTCAATGAGCTGTAAATGCATAAACTTGACATATTATGCCAAGGAGTAAAAACTACATAAACAATATATATCATACCAATGAAGAGTAAATACATAAACTAGGTATACCATGCCAATGAATAGTAAATACAAAATCTTGGTATATTTTCCTGAAATTATTGCATGAGCATGGATGAAATTCGGTCAACCAAAACATTTTTTTTTTTTTTGCTGAATAAAGTTGAGTTGGTTTACAGAATACGCATTCAGATCACAAATTATTCTAATAATAAAAACAAACCCACCATCATCAATTCAATCCTAATCCAATGATACTTCCTCAGGAATGAGTACTGCAGACATGTCCTGGGCCTGGCACCTCCTTGTCCATGAGTACTGCTGCTGCTGACACCATTTGGACCATGAGTACTGCTGGCACCCCCTTGGAGTAGTATGGCTGATACTGACCCTTTCTAGGCCACGAGTACTGATGATGATGACGATGATACCTCCTGGGCCATAAGTACTGCTGATATTTCCTTTGTCATTTATACTGCTGACACCTCCTTGGACATTTTGGACATGAGGATTGCTAACATCTCCTCAGTCACAAGAGCGTCTGACACCTCCTCAGCCATGAGTACTGCTGACACCTCCTTGGCCATGTGGATTGCTGACACCTACTCAGCCATGTGTACTGCTGGCACCTCCCAAGCCATACATACTACTGATATCTCATGGGCCATGAGAACTGTTGATACCTGTACCACTACCACCAGAAGTAACATGCATGTCTAGCATGTCCGTTGTGTCTCATTCACCACCGAGGAGGCAGATGTTTTTTTCGTGGCTTATGCTGTTCTAATTGGTGACTCAAAGTTTAAAATAACAAAAGAGCAAATAGTTGCAGCAGTAAAGTCAGCTAGGCAGCAGCGGCATGTCTGTAAAGTATAGAGGGCTTCCCCAAAACACAGATTGAAAGTAGCTTTTACAACAGCAGCTGGGTGAGTACAACTGGCACTAGTATTTCTAGAACCCCTAAAAGGCAACTAAGGGAGAGATTAGCAGAGTGTAATTTGTCAATGCATAAGATACAACCTTTACTGAAGAGGAACAGCAGAGTACTGAAGTAGTGTCCCCAATGACTGTTCTTGGTGGTGGTGGTGGCGATGATGATGAATCTGGTGATGATATCAATATTGCTCTTTCAGCCATCTCTGCAGGCATGCTTTCTATATTTTTGTCCCTGGAGTATTTACAAGAGGATAATCTGGAGAGGACAAGCAACACTCCACTTGCATTTTCTAGTCCATCTCTATCTGCTATTGAATTGCCGCATCCAATGAATATAGTTTTAACATCATCTGCCACAACGGCCACAAGTAGATCACCCATTGTAGTTATTCTTCCAACTATTCACCACAATCAATGCTAACACAACCGCCACCGTGAGCACCACCACCCTTTTCATTAGCAATGTCTTAATTAACCATGTGCTAGTGTAAAGGCTCAGGCTATAAAAACAATTAAATAAATGTTTCTCACGCCTAGCTTCTGCCAGTGCCACCTAATATTGACCGACCTAGAATTTATTATATTATTTTTTATTTTTTTAGTGAGAGACAGATTATTTGTTTTGCTTTCTGCTTCAGCGACACTTCTTGTACTTTTTACATTGCAAGTTTCTTACCTCATTGCCGACACTGAGTGTGTTAGGTCTTTTGTTTTTCAACTCTTTGTAGAATCAATTTTGATGGTTGTAATGTTTTCTTTTTTTTTTTATTATTATTTATTTTGGTGTGCAAGAAAGTAATAACATACAGGCTGGTAGCGCCACAACAGCATCTACAAGCTTAATGTGGTCAAACATTTGTATACAGTGTCATGGCATGAGAGACAATTGCACTTTTTTTTAAGTTAAAGAAACAGGCTTCAGTATAGATAATGTTATAAGGTGAAAAAAACCAGTAGTATACCAACTAAGCTTAAATAATCAATCTGCTAAATTGAAGGGGTTCCAGGTGAACCTCACTAGCACCCAAAGTGATAAACCAGAGACAAAAAAGTGGAAAACACCTTCAAATAAGCATGTAATTAATACAACCTGGGGAATATATCCAGAATATGAATATTCAATATAAGAATATAATGCAATCTGAAATAATAAAAATATATATCATAGCGTAATACAGTTTAAGTAAAATAGTGAGAGTGTAAAGCTAGGTATTAAACTCACAAACGAAAATGCAAATCAGGCCTCTCACCCACCTGGGGTATATGAATATATGTCTTGATAGTAGATCAAAAACGAAGTATGTCTTTAAAGAAATGGATAAAAAGAGCCATACATGGTGAAGTATATATAAAATAGTACAAAAATATTTATTGGGAGCACTTACAGACATCAAATGGTAGTAGGCATATCTCCACTCTCAGTGGAACTGGATGGCAGTGTAGAAGTAGAAAGCACAAGTCCAATTCGAAGTAGTAGAGAGCAGGAACAATAAATCAGCATACAATAAAATTAAAATAAGAATAACAGGCAGTAAAGTCCAATATCCAACGTGTTTCGTCCAGGTAAGTTAAGGACTTCTTCAGGGATATGTGATAATATATGTAATATTATAACACTTGAGTAATAAACGTAGTGATGCAAGCTCTGGTATTCGACATAAAGTGAAATAACTGTTATATAGCATTTAGAAGGTACGCACTTATTTTGATTTTATAAAACAGGCTAGGTACATGCTGGTTGGTCATAATGAATTATTCTATCGTTTGGTAACAGTAGCTTGAGGTTAAGAATTAAAGTATACGTCGTCGCTTTAGTATCGGACCCTTGATGTAGTTTCGCCTAACTAATGCTTAAGTGAGGGATGTATATTGGTATAGTAGTTAAACATACTATGTGATTCCCTTAAATAATAGTTATCTAAAGACAGGCTGGTTAGATTTTACTCATGTTTACAGGGTGGTCTAGAGGCAAGCTAGTGGATGGAGTATACCAGCAGGTAGCAGATTTCAGTCGATAATGGCACAGAGTTCCTGAGGGTAAGATGGTTGGAGGTAAGACAGTCTCTGTGGTAGGAAGTCCCTCTTTAGGTAGGTGAGAGTTACCCCCTTCAGCTGCCGATGTGTTGTACCAGGATGCCCGGTCTGCTGCCGGTCGCTGGGTGTTGGGCAGGTTCTCTGCTGTGTTCCTGCTGCCTATGAGGATCCAACAGGGGTTTGGGCGATTGCTCGTTTGCTTCTCCCTGTGCCGGTAAGCTCCCCAGTGCAGCGGTGGTTGCGTGCAGCTGATGCCTGTGTGTGATGTTTCGTTTCCCTGCCCGGAGGAGGGAGGAAATACCGGAACCCCGCGGGAGGCCTCTGAAGGTGGCTTTAGTGAAGGTGGGTGGCTTGTTGGGGTTCGAGGGTGCCTGCAGGTGGATGGCTGCAGGAAGGATCTGTGCCGCTGGTGTTTACAGTCCGCTCTTTGTACTGCCGCTGCGGGTAAGTAGTCTGTGCAGGCTCTGGTCTCAACTCCGTCCCACATGGCCTCCGTCATCTTGGCGTCAGTGCCTGTAGTGCGGATCTTGGCAGCCTTGCTGTTTTGCCTTGCTTGTTTTGCGGGTCTCGAGGGTGGGGACCGCGATCACCCCCCCGGTCCATAGGGGGGTGGGTATGGGGCCGGTCTGACTCTGAGCGCTGAATGGCAGGCAGCAGGGCAGCGGCCGTCCGCCCCGCTCACCGCCGGAGTAGGCTCCGGTAGTGTCAGTGAGGGATCCTCCTCTAGGGGAATGAAGCCTGTTCGGCCAGCCTCACCCTAGATCCAGGGCTTTCTGCCTGCTGAGGGCCCCCGTTGCCGGATGGTTTTGTGCCAGGAATCATGATATTTTAAGCCTGCTTAGACTTAGGCTGCAGGATCTGGTCTCGCTGTCGACCATCTAGCTCGGCGGTCCAGCCCCGCCCCCCTGTAATGTTTTCAAATGCATTTCTTTGCAGCTGTTTCACCCTGCCTGTCTGAGTCTTGTGGTGCGGCTATGCCTGCCACCTCCGCAGACGCAGTTCTGAGAAGCTGATAGGGTACAATTTTTTTTAATACTGAAGAACACTCACTTTTCTCAATAAAAAAGTAAGTGGGCATGTGCAATAGATACACCTGACTTACCTCTTCATCAGCTTTTGTCAACTGTGTCTGCTGAGGTAGCAGGCACTGCAAGACTCTGCGAAATAGGGCAAAACCACGAGTGTAAAAAAAAACATTTTTAAAAAGGGGGAGCAGCTGCAGGAGTAATTTCATTTTAAAAATGGGAAAATTGAGTGGGCAATTGATGATCCACTTGCTCGCTCCACCCTTTTTCAAATGAAAGTACGTTTTTTTTTTGGTTGTTTTTTTTTAAACTGAACATGTTCACTGATTCTATAGACTGTTTTATCAGCTTTGGTCTTGCTTTTGTTCCAGCACTCGTGATATTGATTTTAGATATATTATGTTATTGCTTTGTAATAAATATGTGATACAGTTTTATTTACTTTGACTTTCCTGCTTCTTTGAGTTGCTAAATACAGTGGAATAGGAACTAAAAGGTCTATGAAAAGGAGAATGTACAGGGTGGGGCTTGACTGCCATGGTGGAGAGACGTGTCTTGCAAGAGCTCCTCTCCTTTATGCTCAATTCAAGCAATTTCTGGCTTCACTAATCCTGATTTGTATCTCAGCCAAAGCCTTACCAGTCTCTTAGCCCAGCTGGGAGGCAGTACTGCTGACAACATATCGACAGAAGCAAATGTCCAGCTTATTCTGGAGCATGTGGTCTATAGCACACCAGGGAGGAGAGGCAGCCGATCTGCCAGTTTGGAGCTGCCCAAGGGCTACCATCGCTGTACAGGTGCCCCGTTACCCCCTCCTTTGGACCAGCGGAAGTGATCCCGCTCCACCCATGGAGGGCTATCCTGACCTGCTGGGAACAAGAGGTAAGACCATTGAAGCTGCGGGTACATCTAGCGACCCATCAAGCATGGCGGATGCCATGTTGCACCCGGACACCATTAGGAACAGCCAGACACCTTGGTCAGACTGGACAGAGCATTTGCGGTCTTCTGGCATAACCTGGAGACACAAATGCATCAATCTGTCCACAAGCAGCTGAACGAAAACCCACCTCCGCAGCCGACCCTAAACAAGCAACAAACATCCGCAGTCCCAGCAAAGAGGAAGGACCCAAAATGGTGGCAAAGTGGGAAGTTCTCATCTCCCTCACAGAAGGTGGCACGCAGAGGGGAAAAAAAGTGCAGTTATCACATAAAGCCAGGGTGAATAGCGTTTTCACAACTATGGTGTCAGGAATACATGTTTGTATTCCTGACACTATAGTGTTCCTTTATGCAAATTAAAGGAACATTCTGGTCACCATAACAACGTCATCGAAATGAAAATGCTATGATGCCAGGAGGCCCCTGGGTGCTCTCTTTCCTTTAAGGGGTTAAACCGCTCTCAAATGGTTTAACCCCAAAAGGTTTTGTCCAGATCTCCAGGTCGCACAGTGCTAATCGGCTTCAGAAATGGAGTGTCAGGAAGAGCAGATTGACATCAGGCATGGGTGCCGCTGATTGACTAGAATGATCAGCTGACGCTCTAAGCCAATCGCTAGTTCCCGATTCATAAAATTTTTATGAATGGGGAGCTACTGGTTGGCTTAGAGTGCCAGCTGACCGTTGTAGCCAATCAGCGGTACCCCTACCTAGCAGCCCTCTGGGTTTCCTGACGCTCAGTAAATCAAAGTGAACACATTAACACTGATCTGTTTTTTACCTGGGGAGAAGAGAAGATACAAAGTTTCCTGCCAGGCCCAGGTACCAAAATCTTATGATGTGGTGTCCAGAATGAAGTGGAGGGATCACTTCACTTGTCATTCCTGCTCCAATCTCATTTTCTTATCCATTTGACACAGTCTTCTTTTTCTTCTGACACTGTCTTCTCTCCTCCTTGGCTCCTTCTGCTCCTTTACCTTTCTGCTACTTTCTGCTTATTTTGCACCCTTCTGCTCTTTTCTCTTTTTGATCCCGTCCTGCTCCTTGCAGACCCTTCCTTCTCCTTGCTGACCCTTCCTGCTCCTTGCTGACCCTTCCTACTCCTTGCTGACCCTTCCTGCTTCTTGCTGACCCCTCCTGCTCCTTGCTTACCCTTCCTGCTTCTTGCTGACCCTTCCTGATTTTTGCTGACCCTTCCTGCTCCTTGCTGACCCCTCCTGCTTCTTGCTGACCCCTCCTGCTCCTTGCTGCCCCTCCTGCTCCTTGCTGACCCTTCCTGCTCTTTGCTGCCCCTTCCTACTCCTTGCTGACCCCTCCTGCTCCTTACTGACCCTTCCTGCTCCTTGCTGACCCTTCCTGCTCCTTGCTGGGCTTTCCTGCTTCTTGCTGCCCATTCCAGTCTTCCCATTCCTTGCTGATCCCTCCTGCCCCTTGCAGAACCTTTCTGCTCCTTCTACCTTACCTTCCTGTAGGCTGTCTCCCCCCAATCCCTCACTTACCTGATCTGTAGGCTACACTCTGTGCTGCTCCCCTGCAGATGCAGTCAGGAGAAAGAAGCAGGGATAAGCTGTAGCGTCCTATCCTTGCCTTTCTCCATTCACAGCACCACCTACTGGCCTGCACCGTTATTGCAGTTTATTATCACACAAACGAAAAATATCAGCACAAGCTGAAAAATCCAGGGGGGAGCAAGTGACCCCCTTGCCTCCCCCTGCGGACGCCCATGCCCGCAATGCAGAATTAGCTGGCTGAGAGTGTCAACAAATTGTTCAATGAGATAAGCTTCTGCTGTTGAAGGTACTGGAGTTAGGAAGAGGTATATGGCAGAGCCCAGGTAAGTGATCAAACCATTCTAAAACTTACTATGGAAAGCCCCAGGTTTTTCTGTGCAGCATAACCCCTACAGAATGCAGAGTGTTCATTTACATTGAGTGTAGGACTTACAGAAGGGCTGAATATATATTTACTGCCTCAACTATGGCTTTTCTTTTTCTTTTTTCTTTTATTGCTTCCATATATTATTTGGTTGTTCATATAACATTTATGCTGTATTTGACAGATTCAATAGAGAATCAAGATTTTAAAAAGGGCAAGAATTCAGGAATGTGTTTTCTGTACTCTTTATTCACATGGTGAATCTAACACTGACTATTTTCTGTATATTATTTCATTATAATCCCATTAGCAAATAAACAAAAATGTACAAAGGTAAATAAATTATGTTAAACCAAAAATGTGATAAATACATTTCAGTCATTCTTTCTTTAGAAATATAAAACAAAACCAAAAACAACAACCTCATCACAGTAATGGAGCTTGGTAACTGCCAAACTTATTGTTTTACAAAAACTTTTTTTTTTTTTTATATCAGGAGACAGCATATAAAAAGGAGAGTGTTTATTGTGGGCTGTTTATTTTAATTTTTTTCGTTTTTTGTTTTTTTAAGCATTTGACTGCCAGTATAATTAAGCATATATTACAAATACTAACATGTAAATGTTAAAGGGACACTATAGTCACCAGTGCAACTACATGTATTCCTGACCCTATAGTGTTAACACGACCATCTAGCCCCCCTGGGCCCCTTGTGCCTCCATAAATATAGTAAAAATCTTACTGTATTCAAGCTAGAAGCTGTAAATCTGCATGCTGTAAGACTCAGGCAAAACAAGCAGTCTGCTGACATGTGATTGCCTCATCCAATCACAGTGCTTCCCCATAGGATTGGCTGAGACTGACAAGGAGGCAGATCAGGGGCAGACCCAGCATGATTCAAACACAGCCCTGGCCAATCAGCATCTCCTCATAGAGATGAATTGAATCAATGCATTTCTATGAGAAAAGTTCAGTGTCTGCATGTAGTGAGAGGAGATACTGAATCACAGGATGCTCGTGCACAGCAGATCTGAGTGGATGGAGTACATATTATGCCACCATCAACTCAGAAGTCCATCTGGTTCACTCTGTCTGACTGCAACTGGAGGTGTTCCTAGCTTTCAATGTAAACACTGTATTTTCTCAGAAAATTCAGTGTTTACATGAGAAAGGCTGCAGGGAGCTATAGTTCTCACCTGAACAACCTCATTAAGCTGAAGTTGTTCAGGTGACTATAGTGTCCCTTTAACTGCCAGTAAATATATTCAGGAAACGGTTTGATGATTGTTTTACTTTTTTTCTTTCTTTTTTTTCCTAGCTGTTAACAGTACAAAGGAAAGTGGATACATTTAAGCTTAACAAATATTAACAGATATCAGCATATAATTGCTGATACATTTCAATTCAAATTCATTCAATAAGTACCCTTAAACCATCAAAGATACAGCCTTGAATATTTCTATTAAATACAGAATGTGACAGCCAATATCAAAAAGACCAAATGTACACAAAATTAATGTTTAATAGCATACTTTTTCCATTTCCTCTTTGAACAAGTCTAATAAAGCTGCCAAGCTGATAGACATTCACAAGAATGTAATGCAACAGATGCATTATATCTCTATTATGGAAGTGGGAAACAAATCGTAAACCTAGACATGTGTTTTTTTTTTTGTTTTTTTTGGGGGGGGGGTTTTTAAATGTGCCTCAGCAAATGTTCTACTGTTCTCTCATTCTGTGGAGTTCAGCAAATGATTAGAAGAGGGGTGATGCATCTGAATACTTCAACCTAATGCTTAGCCCTAGACAGGGAAGACAATATTTATTTTTATTGAGTACTGGCATCTTCTGCTGAGGACAGGAAATGTATTTCAAATCATAATCTCTATATAATACAGTGCAATGGTTATGTACTTCTAATAAGATGACTTCCACAGATAAAAGTGCCTATTTCTTCAGAGCCAGAGGTCCATCTCATCTATTTAGTAATCTCATAAAGAGTGAATATAAGCCATCCAGTGCCACAATCACACGAAACAGCAAACAGGCATGTCATCTCCTAACATTAATCAATTGGATTCAGTCAAGACTCAAGAGAAAATAAACAGCTTTTTCATACCATTATGAACAAAGCATGTTTAAATAAGTACTTTTTAATACTGAATAGTGAACTGTGATTCACTAGTGGTTTAACCCCTTAGTGACCAGACCGCTTTTTAATTTTCTTGTTTTTATATTTCTGCGGTGTTTGTGTTTAGCTGCATTTTTCCTCTTACTCATTTACTGTACCCACACATATTATATACCGGTTTTCTCGCCAGTAAATGGTCTTTCTAAAGATACCATTATTTGCATCATATCATATAATTTACTATAAAAAAATTGTAAAATATGCTGAAAAAGTTTTAACAAAACACACTTTTTCTAACTGTGACCCCTCCAAAATCTGTTACGCATCTACAACCACCAAAAAACACCAATGCTAAATAGTTTCTAAATTTTGTCCTGAGTTTAGAAATACCCAATTTTAACATGTTCTTAGCTTTTTTTTCAAGTTATAGGGCAAAAGATACAAGTAGCACTTTGATATTTCCAAACCATTTTTTTCCCCAAAATTAACGCAAATTACATTGTAACACTGATATCTGTCAGGAATCCCTGAATAACCCTTCACATGTATATATTTTTTAAAAGAAGACAACCTAAGAAGACAACCTAACATTTTACCACCAATCTATGCCAAATTTTAAAAATGAATCTAATATAACATAAATGAATCTAATATAATCTAATATAACTACCGAAAGATACAATGTTGCAATGTTTAATGGGAGCCACACGACCTCCTGTGTGTGGTCTCCCATTCGGTAGTTTGTTCATTTCACGAACAGTGTTGAAATTCACCGTTCGTGAAACTACTGTATGAATGCTGGTGGCCTTCATGCCGCCAGCATACGAATGCTCTTGTTCGCATAAAATCAAAAATAGGTATACGCTTGGTTCTAACATTCTTAAAGCTACAGCAAGCAATACATTAATACAACTACAGTCTTAAGTGGCTAGTTTTGCCACACAGGTGTGTTCGCGGACCCACTCTAAAGGGCGGAGTGAATGGTAGATCTGTGCCCTCTCAGGCGTTTTCTGAGATCAGTAGATGCTTTCCCCACATAAGTGAGTCTGCAAGGGCAAATAATCCTGTAGACCACATGGGTGGTCCTACATGTGATGCGGTGTTTGATTTTGTACACCTTGCTGAATCTAGGGTGGCAGAATGTTTTCACTGAGATCATCGAGTTACAAGCCAGACAATTCAGATATTGATAACAGCCTGCATTGGTGTCAATAGTAAGAGAATGAGTCTTTGTAAGTAGATCAGTATGACCCAAATAATCTCTTAAACTCTTCCCTTTTCTGTAACTCATGAATGGGGTTTTTTGAAACACTGATTTTAGATCTTTGTACTCGATATTCCAATTTTCACAGATGGTGTTACCCAGTTTCTGTGACTTGGGATGAAATGCCTGAGGGAAGATGAATCACTCACCCAACTCTTAAGGGATCTTGTTATCTGTAATCGATTCAACAGCTCTTGTGTAAGCAGAATTCAAGCAAGATTTAGAGTATCCTTTTTGAAGGAATTTGTCAAACGTGTCATGAACTTGTGTCTCTGCTTGGCTGTCATCAGAGTTATTACATAATACTCTGAGGAATTGAGATATAGGGAGTGATTATTTTAACCTTCTTGGGTGGAACCTTGCAGCATGAAGGATAGTGTTCTTGTCACTGGGTTTTCGAAAATAAGGTATACCCCAATATATATACCCCAATGTATACCCCAATATATATATAGAATACCTTGTAGGAAAGCACTCTCAGGACTTGATATGGTTCAAAAATAGTGCTTCTTTATTGCAGCAAAAATTTCAAGTAAAGAGTGTCAACATTTCAGTCCCATCTGAACTTTTATCAAGACAATTAAACAGTGAAAAAAAAACAGCCTTTAAATATGCAGTGATCAGATGTTCATTGGAAGGTGAACACAAGGTCTATATATATATATATATTATATTCTAATTGCTTGACAAGCCCCGGGCTTTACTTTATTACTACAGGAGTGCAAGTACTTGGACATTTTATATATATATATATATATATATATATATATATATATATATATGATCTGAGTACTTTTATTTCCTTTTTTGAACTCTTATTTAAGTTTTACAAACTTTGTAAAACTTTTCTGCAGGCATTAGGGGGACACAGGCATTGTGCAGGCACTGCACAAATCGGCTGTTCTGGCCATGTGATTGCAAGGACCCCGCGATCATATGGCATGGGAGGGCCAGATCGGGCAGTGGAAGTCTGCCTGAGGTCCCAGGCAGACTCCAAGATCGTGATCGCCAGCGATCAGGTAAGTGGCTATTTGCTATTGGACGTACCAGGTACGTCCGAGGTCGTTAACAACCATTTTTTGTCAGACGTACCTGGTATGCTTGAGGTTGGAAAGGGGTTAATAAGGTAACATACACTTTTTGGGAGAATACATCATTCAAACAGGTCTGTAGAACCCCATTGTTTTATTATTTTTTTTTTTTTAAAGTGCGTCACCATTTTGCAATATTTATATATGATTTTTTACATTTTTGTTTAAAGTAGCACTCCATGCACCATAACCACTGGATTGTGCTGTATGGTTATGTGCCAGCAGTGCCCTGGCACCCCCTGTTCTTACCTGGGGTCAGCTGGGCATAACTCCCAACCTTCACTACTGCTTACAACAGAGAACCGGAAGCTCCTATGCAAGATTTTGTTAGCCAAACCCTCTAATGCAGAGCTAGGTCTTTGTCTGAGAGTGTCAGCTGATTTCTCTCAGCCAATGAGCTAAAGGATAGCTCAAGACAGTGAGGTTCCAGCACTTTATCAGTAGTGAAGATGCCTGGTGGACCCTAGTAAAAAGTTAGATAATTTTGAAATTATCTGACTACTTACACTTCATAAGCTACATTAAAGATGCAGACAAGTCACAATCAATGTATAAGAAATGTTATTATTAAGTGCTCCCAACTTATGGATTATTGCACCAATGGCCCTTTCCCTCACATTGTAATCATGCTAATTTTGGCTGTTATAGATGAAAGAAAAAATCCAGTGTTCTCAACTGCACTAAGCAGAAAATTAGACTTGAGCATTTGTGTTCATGCAAATGTTTTTTTTTGATGAAAATCATAATTTTTCATCCATAATACCAAATAACAAATGGTGAGGTGAACAAACAAATGGGCACTGAATTAAATTCTTCCATGTACAATTTTTTTATTCATTTATTTGCAAATTGCATTCTGCCTTTTCTTTTAGACTGTCAAAAGGCCGAACGGTTCATCCGAATTCACGAATGACTAATTCTTTCGGTACACCTTCGTTCTTTGTACTCACTCCCATCATATCACATTGGTTCTGCCTAAACCAATTTCTTTCATGAAAATTTCTCCAAGTCTACTCCAATAACAATAATAAAGAAAATTATTTGACAGGAATTATATTTGTCCTCACCTCTATAAATAACAGAAATATATATAGCCCAGTGCCAGTCTCTTGATGAATACCTTATTCCCCAGCTTTTCTCCTGGCAAATCCTTACAGGAAGAAAGGCTGATTTAATGCAGCAGCTGTTAATATCACAATCTTCCTGGTAGTGGGATGCCTAGCAATCGCAGTCTAGCTGCTACATGTATGTCCTGGCACTATATGAGATAATAGGTGCTGCAATGCACAGAGCCATTGAATTGAATTAACAGTCAGTTTGGCATCCTTTGTTTATAGGATGTAATATTATAGGATGTACGTTATAGGATGTATAGATAGACAGATAGACATTTAATATAAATTACAGTTGAAAAGGAGCACTCAGGAGACTTAATATTGTTTTTTCTGCTGCTTTATTTCTCATGCAGCTTACATTTCTGCAATAAAGGTAAATATCAAAGTTTCAGTCCTCATTGAAACTTTGATCTTGATAAAAGGCCCAATGTAGACTGAAACATTTATATTTCAGTTTATTAAGAATGTAAGCTGTTTGAGAATTAAAGCAGAGGAAAATCAATACTGAGTCCCTTTTAAGTTTACTGTGGATGTGATGAAGAATTGTTACTTGTTACTTATCTTAGTAACAATGAGTGCGGAATTATATATATATATGTATATATATATATATATATAGAGAGAGAGAGAGAGAGAGAGAGAGAGAGAGAGAGAGAGAGAGAGAGAGAGAGAGAGAGAGAGAGTGGGGGTAGAGGACTCACCTACAGAAAAGTTAGCACCTTAAGTACATCCGCGGCAAATATGAGCACTGGAAACGATCGCGATCGCTTCCTGCCACTCTAAGGGTATTGCAAAACCCGCAGGAGAGAGAAATCTGACACAGGAGCCTGCTCTGCATGAATCACACTGATCCGACTCACTCTATTCTCCCTCTGTCAGGATGTTGTAAGGTGAAGAGATCTTCCACGTATACAAGTGTAATTCTGCCACTCTTGCTCAATGTACTTTTCCAGCATTTGAAGGATAGGACACTGATTGATTACAAGCAGGTAAATGTGAAAATAAAAATCATATTGCCTGCTTAGTTCAGCCTAACAGAATGCGGCAACTGTGTCATTCAAAGCTAAAGCTTTTGAATAAGATGGTTGTCTTACAGCAATGCATATCCCTTAAATATGTAGTATGAATAGGCCTTTACATATAAGCAGCCAAGTATAAATAGTAGATTTTTGCAATGCAGAAAAAGTCATTTTAGTCAAATCACTTGTACAGAGAAATATAAGAAAATCAGGGATAGCCAGATGTCAACCATATTGCAGTTTAGCTCAGCTGGATTTTATTAATGAAGAAAAGATACAGGAAAATGAATCAGACAAATCAAAAGGCCAATAGGCACATTTTCCCATGATTTAATTCACAGATCAAGAGAGAATAGAAGTAAAAAGAGGAGTAATTAAAAAAAAAATCTATATTTATATGTCTATATAGTATATATATTTATTAAATATATAATATATAAATATTGATTCATTTATTTTTTACTGCTCCTCATTTTATCCCTCAATTGGACACTTCTCACTTGATCTATGAATAAGATCAACATCTAGTGGCTGTTCCATAGCCATCAATCATCATTATCTCATCAATCATTTTTTTTGGCACCATGGCAGAATTCAAAATCACTCTTGAAAACCAACATGCTCATCCATTGCACATATCATTTGTTTCGTTATTTATTTATTTTTTATTTTCATTAATCAAATGTTTTATTGAGGCAAAGTGGGAAAATGCATGTTTAAACACTGGTGACAAGAAATCATAGACGTATTGTGGTAATACAACAAGTGTGTAACCTTTTAAAACTAGGATATGGTCACATGAAGTACAGTATATTACACAGGAGATTTGGATGATTCATTTTAAATTAAAATATAACAAGAAAAAGAACAGTGCTATGGTAAAAAGAACTAAGCTGAGCTAAAGCACTGAGTGACTAGTGAACTGCAGAACGTAACTACCAAAAGTGGCCTTCACATTATCATGAAGACAGCTAGTAGACTGTTAGGGGATAAAGAACCACAATAAATTCAAGGAAGAGGAAACAACAGTAATATGTATGAGTTACAGGAGCTACTGTAGTAATTCAGGCAGGTGATGCAGTGAAATACCACCAAGCACCCGCGTGCTTTTCAGCCGATGCTTGTCATGGGCAGGACACAGTCCCCAAGGTTTGTGCTGGTCTTCAGGCCTAGCACCATAATTTCAGGCCCAGTGTTTGCACTTGGTTCCCCCTTTCCATTCATCCCTCTGGGATAGCTCCAGAGATATTGTGCGTTGGTGCTGGCTTGCATGTCTCTCTCTTCAAAACCTGTCAACGTGGCCTTTGCCGCTTCAGTCCACTGTTGTAGTTGCAGGAGATTTTGCATTGATGGAATAGTCTGAGAGGTGTGTGGACAACGTGTGGAACAGGTGCATAGTGTGTTGCCCTTGGTTCGTTATTTAGATATATTTCAGCTCAGAGTTTGGGAATTTAACTGATCATCCAATTGGGCAAATTGCAAACTGTAACTAAACAAACGTTCAAGTCTAATAAATTGGTAGCATATAAGGTGAGTGTAAATGGACCCAGTAAACCCCCTCTGCAACAGCCTTCCCATACAGGACCGCCATCAGGGGGTGACAACCGTGACAGTTGTCACGGGCCCGGCGGCCCTGGGGGGCCCGGACTGCTCTGGCAGTCCTGGGCCCCACTTTCCCTCTCTGCACACATAGATAGCGAATATCGCTATCTATGTGTGCAGCCCCGGGCCCCCGGCTTCCCAGTTACCGCAGAGGGGGCCCAGGCAGCACACAGCTTCTCTTCTTCTCGTTTCTGCTAATAACTCTCGCGAGACCCGGTTGCCATGGCAACGCTCCGCGGGTCTCGCGAGAGTTATTGGAGGAGAGAAGAGAAGAGGCTGTGTGCTGCCTGGGCCCCCTCTGCGGTAACTGGGAAGCCGGGGGGCCCCACCATGCCACCGGACCACCAGGGATGGAATCTCCCCCCTCCCTAGACACAGGTAAGCAGGGAGGGGGGAGAAACAATTTAATTTTTTTTTTTTTTTTTTAATTATGTTAAAATGCCCCCCCCCTCCCCCACACCCCAGCACATTTACACACACACACTGCATACACTGACACAACACACACACACACACACACTGCATACACTGACACAACACACACACACACACTGCATACACTGACACAACACACACACACTGCATACACTGACACAACACACACACACACACTGCATACACTGACAACACACACACACACACACACACTACATACACTGACACAGCACACACACTGCATACACTGACACAACACACACACACACACTGCATACACTGACACAACACACACACACATTGCATACACTGACACAACACACACACACACACTGCATACACTGACACAACACACACACACTGCATACACTGACACAACACACACACACTGCATACACTGACAACACACACACACACACACTACATACACTGACACAGCACACACACTGCATACACTGACACAACACACACACACACACTACATACACTGACACAGCACACACACACTACATACACTGACAACACACACACACTGCATACACTAATACAATACACACACTGCATTCACTAATACAACATGCACTCTGCATACACTACACACTAACACACTCACTGCATCCACTATACTGACACACACTCTGCATTCGCTACACATTAACACACTCTGTATTCACTACACTAACACACACTCTGCATCCGCTACACACTAACACACTCTCTGCATTCACTACACATT
Organism: Pelobates fuscus; assembly: GCF_036172605.1. NCBI lineage: Eukaryota > Metazoa > Chordata > Amphibia > Anura > Pelobatidae > Pelobates > Pelobates fuscus. Next base: position 333,961,802 of record NC_086318.1, on the reverse strand, counting down.
AACACTCTGCATTCACTACACTAACACACACTCTGCATCCGCTACACACTAACACACTCTCTGCATTCACTACACATTAACACTCTGCATTCACTACACTAACACACACTCTGCATCCGCTACACACTAACACACTCTCTGCATTCACTACACTAACACAAACTCTGCATCCGCTACACATTAACACACACTCTGCATTCCCTACACATTAACACACACTCTGCATTCCCTACACATTAACACACACTCTGCATTCCCTACACATTAACACACACTCTGCATTCACTACACATTAACACACACTCTGCATTCACTACACATTAACACACTCTGCATTCACTACACATTAACACACTCTGCATTCACTACACATTAACACACTCTGCATTCACTACACATTTACACACACTCTGCATTCACTGCACTAACACACACACTACATTCATTACACTGACACACTGCATTCACTACACACTAACACACACTCTGCATTCATTACACACTAACACACACTCTGCATTCACTAAACTATGCACACACTCTGGATTCACTATACTGACACACACTCTGCATTAACTGTACACACAGCATCCACTACACAAACATCCTGTATTCACAGTACACACACTACATCCACCACAAATTGAAACACTCTGCATTCACTATACACAGACACTGCGTCTAATACACACACTACATCCACTACAGACACTGCATCCACTAAACACATTTCATCTAGTACATACAAACACTACATCCACTACACAAACACACACTACATCACTGTACACACACTACATCCACTACTCAAACACACTCTGCGTTCACTATACACACTGCATCCGCTACACAAACACACACTCTGCATTCACTGCACAAACAGTATCTAATACACACAAACACTACATCCATTACACACATTCTAATTCACTTCCACTATACACACCACATTCAGTCCCGCATCATTGTCAGCAGACTAGGTAGGGCGTGGGCGGGCCCGGGAGGGAGGGGGCGGGGGAGGGGGGGCCCAGACCTTGTGCTTTGTCAGGGGCCCCAAAATTTCTGATGGCAGCCCTGTTCCCATATATATAACCTTGAAAGCAACTAAATAACTTAATAACATCATTTTATTCCATTACTTTATGAGAACGAATTCACGGTTTTTGAATTGGATTTGCAATGTTCCATTAAAATGCATGCATTGTGGGATTACTTGAAACCAAAATAATACATTTCTTCGTATTTGTATTTTTATGTAGAGCTAATACCAAGAAATGTAAAATCTGATTACCTTTTGTTTGTACAAATACATGTATTTTTCATGAATTATGAATAATATTTAGAAAACCTTTGCTTGTATTTCTATAAGATTATGGACCTGTATCATACATTTAGAGAGGAATATAATTTTCCTTTGATTGTCAGCTGAACATTTTTTTTGGTTCTGCACCATACTCATTATAAAACACATGAAAGATCTACAGGACATATACCCCTTAATATGCAAATATATGTTTAACATAAAAAAGCTATTTAAAGTGGCACTCTACGCAATAAAACCACTATAGTTGACAGAAGTGGTTATGTTCCCTAGGGTAACTTGCTACTGTCCTCTTGCATAATATCAAGCTGTTTAAAGGGACACTATAGTCACCCAGACCACTTCAGCTCAATGAAGTGGTCTGGGTGCCAGGTCCCTCAGGTTTTAACCCTTTAGATGCAAACATAGCAGCTTCTAAGACAGCCACTAGAGGCGCATCTGCGACGCTTGATGCGAATTTCGCATCCATCGCACAGAGCGTCCATAGGAAAGCATTGAGAAATGCTTTCCTATGGACTCTTTTAATGAGCGCGGGGGCCCGCATATATGGCCAGGTGTGGCTGCCAATAAATGTATTCCATCTTGCACTCCCAGAACTATGTGTTGTCCGTTTACTGGGAGGGGAAAGGGCTAATCACAGTTCCAGCTTGTTCCAGCGTGGAGGATTCAACAGTTCCTTGTAAGGACTAGAGCTCCCAGGACTGAGTGTCGTCCAGTGCCTGGGGGTGTCTAGAGCAAATTCCCTATTCAGCTGCAGGAGCAATTCCAGGACCTCAGTCAAGCCACGGCGACTGTGGGCAGAAGTGCTGCGGTTTGTCCCCTGTTCCAGCTAGGAGGTACCCAGCCAGGGTTACTGGGAGCTCAATTACATAACCACTACTTCACACTGTAATGAACTTAATAATTTAACATTTTTAGTATTAGTATTTTTATTCAGAGCTAATACCAAGAAATTGTAAATCGTATTACCTTGTTTGTATAAATACATATATATTTTTTTCATGGATAATAAATTATATTTTGAAACACGTACATGCTGGAGGCAGCTCCTTTCATATACACCATCGACCCGTGCCCATATCCTTCCCTGTGATCGCTTTAAGTTTCTGGACACTTTGGAATACTTCTTTACTAATTTGCATATTTGTTGTTGAATATCTGTTTGTGAATGGGAGTTAGTTTGGGGGCCAATTATGCTATGATGATTCCAGTGCTACTGGTGAGAGACATTTAATAGAATGTTGTTCTTTGTTTAAACCAGTGGTTTTTTTGAGTGTGTAATTGGATTATTGGGAATCTGTGTTCTCTCTAATAGTTTATGTACATTATTTTAAGGTAATATTGGTTTTATGTTTTGAAGTAAAATAAAAAATATACAGTTTGCAAAAATATTCTTGAAGATCTATGTTTATGGGGCTGAAAGAAATGTCCTAATGTGATTACAATTTCCTAAGAATTGCACTTTACCTGTGATATATTGATGTAATTAAGCTTTTTTTCTGGATAAAAGTCTGACTCTGGATTATGATCACTAATCAGGCTGCAGATGTAAAGGAAAAATGTGATTTTGATAAGAGATAGAATACTCACCCTATATCAGTTAACAAGGGGTTGAAAATCCCATTTACCATCGTTGAATTGATTATCTGGAATTGATTATCTGGCTACATTACACCACTAATACACTGCCTAGAAAGGGACATCTTCAAAAGCTTGGTCACTACGCATAGAGGAGACTTGTGATGCAAACCAAGAAGTGGTCATCAGTAACTTCAACCCCTTAAGGACAAAACTTCTGGAATAAAAAGGAATCATGACATGTCACACATGTCATGTGTCCTTGAGGGGTTAAGGAGCTGCAGAGGTCAGTGAATAAGACTTGATTTGATTGGATGGTGGCAAAAAAAAAAAAAAAGCTATCATGTCTAAAGTTTGCTCAAAGCATAAGACTAATTCAGTTATAATATAGGAAACGAATTTGTGGTCAAATGAGACAAAGATGGAACTTTTTGGCCACAATTCAAACTGGTATATTTGGCACAAACAAAACATTGCATATACCTCAACAAACACTATTTCCACTGTGCATATGGTGGTGGTAGCACAATACAGCTTTTCATAAACAGGGCCTGGAAATTTTGTAAGAATCAAAAAAAGAATTGTTGCTGCAAAGTACAAGGCAATAATGCAAAATAATATTTTTTACTTTCCTAAAAAAAATGGAATCTTAGGAAAAAAAATCACCTTTCAACAGGATATCGAACCCATGTACAATGGTAAAATTATTTGGAATGACTTAAGAACAAACACATGAATATTCTACAGTGACCCAGTAAAGGTCCCGGTCTCATTCCTAGTGAGGCTCTGTGGCAGTATTTTAAAATTGCAGTCCACAAGTACCCTCAAAAGAGAAAAAGAATCTAAACCAAAGAGAAAAAGAATCTGCCAAGAAAAATGTACAAATAATACTAATAATACGTCTAGCCAATGTGCTAGTAGATACTTACACCAAAAGACAACATTGTTATTACAGGAAAATGAGGATCACCTTAAAATTAATATGTAGGTTTTGAGTCTTTATGCAAGCAACATATTTACATTTTCCTTTTTCTTTAAAAGATCTACAAATATCTAATTTTAGCTTTGAAATGTAATGAGTTTTTTTTTTTTTTTTTAATTTGAGATTTTTATTTTCATAAGATCACAAGGGGTAGAGGATACAGAACAAAGAAAAGGGGTGGGTGTGGGGTTGGGGGAGTACATCCAAGGTGTTAAATCAGATCAAAATTACAATTATTGTATACATTGTATGTTGTAATACGTTTCATACAGCACGATTTGTAAACACTGACTACTTTTATGCAGCCGATCGTAATTGGCCGTGTTAGGGAGATATCACAATCGTGTAAAGATTCCACATTTAGTTACACATGAAACAGTTATTTTGTCTAGATTGTCTGATGCTACATCTGTTGATCTGACATGTTGCATGTGTAGTCTTTGGTTGTGTATGTGTTTATGTATGTATGTGTATGTGTATGTATGTACCAGGTCGTGGATGGCACAGACCACTCATCGTGAGTCAAAGCTTTGGAGTTAAATTTTGGGCGTTATGTCCGTCTAATCATGAAGTCATCCCATGAAGTCAACCCAGGGTCTCCAAATTTGCTCTGTCTGGCATTTCTTCATTTATGAATCCGCCGTAAGCAACTCATATTTGTAGTATAAGTTTACCCTCTCTGTTAGTTCCCGTCTGGAGGGACAGGCAGTACTCTTCCAGTGATGGGCTAATAAATGACGTGCCGCTAAAAGCACTATGGAAGCTATTTTTTTGTCTGCCTTTCCCCAGTGTGTTGGAAAGAGGAGCAAAAGTGCTAGTTCAGGTGTGATGGGTGTTGTGTGTCGTATTACTTGGTTCAGTATTCGCTGGACTCTTGTCCATAATGGCTTAATTTCCGCACACTCCCACCAAATATGTAGCATGGTGCCTATGGCGTTCGAGCATCTCCAGCATGTAGGACTCGTATTAGGGTATATTTGGTGTAATCTCTGTGGGGTAAGGTACCACCTATAGATTACATTTTTATGTGCTTCTACATGGGAGAAACATGACGTAAGACCTTTTAGTGCATTGATAGCTAAGAGCCATGATTCGTTTGATAAGGCGGGAATTCCTTCTTTTTCCCATTGTTGCGTGAAGCTAAAAGAATGTGGGGTGTGATAGTCCATAATAGTTTTATAACATAGTGAAAGGGATTTAGGCTTTAGTGGTGCATTTTGGCATCTAAAAATAATAGCTAATGTACTAATTGCCCGCTGGGGTAATATCGAATGTTGCCTTGAAACCTGGTTGGATATAATATTTTTCAGTTGGAGGTATTGGAATATAAGGGAGTTTGGCAGATGAAATTGTTTCTGCAGGTCGGGGAATGTTTTGATGGATTGTAATGTGCACAGGTCTTTGATATGTCTAATTCCATATGTGGCCCATGGTTTCAGCGACAACCACGGAGTTAGGAGCGTTAACGCCTCGATAGGGGCCTCAATGCAGTATTTACCCTCCTCCGATGTAGTGGTTAATAATTTGTCCCAATATTTCAACGTTAACACTGAGGTCGGGTATAGTGAGAGCTTTGGAGGGCGATGTATTTTATGGGACCACATGATATGTAGCAGCGAGTGTGGTTTGTTTTTTACAGATTCCATGTCTGCCCATTGGAATGTGTGCCTAGTGGCATGGAGACGAATAGCAGATTCTAAGATTGCAGCTTCATAGTAAGTGGATATTTTAGGCGCTCCCAGTCCTCCTTCAACCGGGCTTTGTTGGAGTAAGGACATGGGTAGGCGCGTTTTTTTCATATCCCAGATGTAACGAGATATTGTGGACTGAAGGGCTTTAATCGTTCGCGGCATTATTTGAAGTGGTAACATGCGAAATATTTAAAGAATTTTTGGCAGCAGGATCATTTTAATTACATTGATACGACCTAAGCAGGATAAGTGAACATTCTTCCATGATTGGAAAAAGGAGGTGCATATTTGTGATAATGGACCATAATTTAGAGATCTGGTAGTGTGGGAGTGTAGTGCGAGTTTCACTCCGAGGTAAGTGATATATTTCTGTCTCCAGTCGAACTGGTAGGTCTGGCGTAACTTGTCAACTGTTGGTGCAGGCATGTGTAGTGGCAAAGCTTGTGTTTTGTTTTGGTTTAGCTTGTAATAAGATATCTCGCCGTATTCCCGTAGGAGATACATGAGGCGTGGAATAGAGGTTTCTGGGTTACTGATGGTAAGTAAAACATCATCAGCAAACATCGATAGTTTGAAATGTGTGTTCCCAATTTGTATCCCTGAGATAAGTGGGTCGTTCCAAATTTTAAGTGCTAAGGTTCTAACGCCGCTAAGATGAAAAGGAGAGGGGACAATGGGCATCCCTGCCTGGTACCATTTGACAGGCTGAACGGCAGTGATGTAAATCCTGAGTTGGACACTTGAGCTGTCGGCCCTCTGTATAGCGCCATAATACCTTGAGTCATCTCCCTTGGAAATCCATATTTAAGGAGAACTGATATCATATACTTCCAGTTGAGCCTGTCAAATGCTTTTTCCGCATCTAGAGCTAACAATAGGCTTTCTGTTCTCGCCTCAGTGATGTGGTACAGTATGTTAAGAATTTTCCTCGTGTTGACGGTACCTTGCCTACCCTTGACGAAGCCTGCTTGGTCATTGTGTTTGATGCGTGTCAAAATGGGGTTGATCCTATTCGCTAACAATTTGGCGTAAATTTTTGTGTCACAGTTTAATAACGAGATTGGCCGAAAATTGAGGCATTGGGTTGGAGGTTTCCCAGGTTTGGGTAGAGTTGAAATGTGGGCTTGCAACATAGCGTTGGGCATGGTCCCTGTCTGAAAGCAGCGATTAAACAGTTTTGTCAGGTGGGGTACTAGGAGGTCTTGGAAGGTGTAGTAGTACATGTTCGTAAATCCATCGGGGCCAGGTGATTTATGTTTCGATAGATGCCTAAGGATGTGTGTTATTTCTTGAGCCGTGAAGGGTTGGAGTAGGGCTTGACTTTCTTCCGGGGTGAGAGAGGGTAGGTGGATGTCATTCAAGTATAGGTCTATGTCGGCTTGTGTAGGAGTATGGCAATCGGGCATCTTTGCCAGATTGTACAGCTTGCTATAGTACCTGCTAAATTCCTCCACAATTGCTTGTGGGTCAGTAATTTTGTTGTTTTGGCCTGAGGAGAGAAATGCGATTTTAGACGACAGCGATTTAGCTTTGAGTTGTGCTGCTAGCGTTTTCCCTGCTCTATTCCCGTCTTTAAAAAATTTGTGTTTCGATTTTGACAGTAGGTAAGTCGTTTTTGCTAGTTCCAAATCTTTCAGTTTTGATTGAAGTTCATGAATCTGTTTTGTTATGATTTGGGAGGGCGCGTGTTTGTTTGCTTGGGTGAGTGTAGCTAGTTCTTTGTGTGTGTCAATGTAGGCCTTCGTCCAAAGTCTTTTGTTGTGGCTGGCATGTTTAATAAATTGGCCTCGTAAGACCGCTTTATGAGCTTGCCATAGGGTCTCTATTCCTACCTCTCCTGTGTCATTTAAGATAAAGTATGTGCTTAAGTCCTTATTGATTTGTGCCACCAGATTGTGGTCAGTCAGGAGGGTGTCGTTCATTCTCCAGGTGCGATGTTGTGTTGTAATTTCCATTGTGATAGGGGCGTGATCGGTCCATGTAATGGTGCCTATGTCAGTCTTGGCTATTTGCATTGTGAGTGAGGGTGGGATGAGGAAGCGGTCAATCCTGGAGTATGTGCCATGAACTAGGGATTGGTATGTGTAGTCTCTGTCTAAGGGGTGCAATGTTCTCCAAATATCTATATAACCATGTGTTTGTAAGGTGTTTTCAAGACGGGAAATAGTGCGGATCCTTTGCTTCGCAGTTTTAAGTGAGATCATGGGGGAAGAGGTCGTATCTAAATTTTGATCCAAGATAAAGTTTGTGTGTCCCCCAATTATGACGGTTCCAAATTTATGGGCATTCGCTAACGTTAAGATGTGGTCCAAAAATATGTGGTGGTTATCTTGTGGTCCATAAACGTTGACTAACGTATATTGAACGTTATTAATGATACATTGTATCAGAAGGTATCGACCCTTTCTGTCGCTTACTTTTTTTTATCAACTTAAAAGAGATTTCTCTGCTGAACAGGATAGAAACACCTCTTTTTTTTTTGTAGGTGCAGTGGTACCCTAGCGGAAAGTGCTTGGAGAAAAATTTAGGTGGATTAGGGGTTTGAAAGTGCATTTCCTGGTAAAATGCTATGTGAGTATGCTGCTGTTTTGCTTCCAATAATGCCATACGGCGTTTATGAGGCGAGTTGAGCCCTTTAGCGTTTATGGATAGTAGATTAAGAGTCATCTGAGATCAGATATTGGCATGATAGAGGGAGCTGGCTGTATATTGTAAACTTGTCTGAGTACTGAAGGTTAGTGTCAGTTGTAGCGTTAGGTTCAAGGAAGATTGTGTAAATCAACCAAAGCTTACCCTGGTAGCCCTGTGTGCGGCAGACCCATGTCAGTAACAGATACAGGCCTGGGACAGAAATTGGTGTAGTGCGGTAGTTTGTAATCACCTTGGAGTAGGAGGGGGAGTAGGAGGAGAAGGGTAATGAACAGGGGTTTAACCAACTATATACATAACGGAGGTCCTTAATGTAGGACCTAATTTTCCTGTCTGTCTTGGGCACTGAAGCCCTTACAGGGGGGTTGAGAGAACCCGCTAGCCGAGGGGCGAGAAGACAACCCATGTGTTTTAAGAGGGTGTGATTCGTCTAATATCTCAGTAGGGGATATATAACACGCAAAATGGTGGAGACGTGTTCGTTGTAAGAGTTTGTTAGCTAAGCCTTATCATCGGTGGGCGGCTATGTTTAGAAAATGCTATGTTCGTGCACTTATCGTAGGAATACCTGGAGGACCTCTAGTGCAAACTCTATAAGTTTGGTGCGAGACAGAACATGATATACAATATTAAAGTCGTATAAAACATTTTGAAACCAGTGACTTAGAGATGAAGGTACCCTACGTCTGAAAGTAAAAGGAAAAAAAAAAAAGAAAACAGACAGCAGTGGAAATGAGGCAACATGCTAAAATACATCCTAAGATAGATTCGCTATTACCCTGATTTCCTATCAGAAGTATGGGGTATGTAGTGTCCCTCGCATAAATGTCCATAGTGGTCGGAGGTGTTATGTATCTTATCACCGGGCATTGATTAAATTAGTGTAGGCTACGGTCTGAAAGTAAAAGGAAAAAAAAAAAAGAAAACAGACAGCAGTGGAAATGAGGCAACATGCTAAAATACATCCTAAGATAGATTCGCTATTACCCTGATTTCCTATCAGAAGTATGGGGTATGTAGTGTCCCTCGCATAAATGTCCATAGTGGTCGGAGGTGTTATGTATCTTATCACCGGGCATTGATTAAATTAGTGTAGGCTACGGTAGACTCACCAAGGTATTCAGAGTTTTGGTGAGAATCTTGTGAGCTCCTTAGTGCGCACATAGCAATTATCTGAAATCAGATGGGGCTATGTTATAACAATTGCCAGACTCGTATGGATGGTCATTATATTTAAGGAATGTAAGGGTGAGTTTAATTAACTCAATCATCGCAGTACCGACCCTACTGTTACACATTCGGCATATGCGATTATAACCTATTTCCTGCACTCCAAAAAAGACAAGGTAGTTATAACAACAATTATCCCTGGAGCATAGTTAGAGGGTGGTGTAACGGCCCAATATGATCGTAATTTGATCGGAATAGAGCCGGTAAACCTTTGTACTAGCCGTATATATCAGCGGTTACTACTCCCTTTCCCAAACTGAGAGAGATCAACTTAGAGTGAACATATAGATAGAGAAAAGAGAACATAATAGTAATAATAATAAAATAAAGACAACGTAACATGCGGTTAAGTACTTAGTACTGGAGCCTGACTTCTTCGTGTTGCGGCTGTACGCCGGCGAGATTATTTCCCAAAGTCCCATCGGACAAATGTAGATAGAGTCACTTAATCTTCGTACGCATGTCCCAATCATGCGTGACTTTCATCGGCGATGTTACCGTGGTGGACGGGGGTGGTGTGAGGGATGCTGCCGGATTGGGCTCCATACTTTCAGTTAACGGGATGTTCCACCCCGCCAAGGCGCGCTTCCCTTCTTCTGTATTAGTGATGTGTTTTTCAACGCCATTTTGTCTGATGATAAGGCGTGCAGGGAAGCCCCATTTATAGGGCACATTCGCCGATCTCAATGCACTGGTTATCTGAGCAAAATTTCTTCGGGCACTCAGTGTATGAGCGGACAGATCTGTATATATTTGGATCTTGTGGTATTCTGCAGGGAGGGTCGGGTTTTTCCTAGCAGCCGCCATTATATTTTCTTTAGTAGTGTAGTAATGTATCCGGGTTATAGTATCCCTCGGAGCGGACTGTGGAAGGTGCTTAGGCCGGGGTAGTCTGTGCGTCCTATCCAGCAGTAATGCCGTGACTGGCAATTCTGGTGCCAAGACGTGAAAGAGTCGGCATACATAATCGCCCAGGTCGTTAGGGCCCACGCTATCCGGTATGCCGTGGATGCGTATGTTGTTCCGCCTGTCCCTGTCTTCGTGGTCGGCTAGTTTAGTGAAGATAGAAGCTATTCTGGCTTCCATACTGTCATGTGCGGACACTACATTGTTATGCGCAGTTATAATTTCTTCTGTTTTATTTTCAATGTAGTCCATTCGTTCCCCTAGAGCTTTAACCTCCTCTTTAATTTCTTTTGCTATCATGGCAAAGTCCGCTCTCAGGGATGATTGGAGGCTGTTCAGCATGCGTTGTATTGCTGATTCCGTGGCCGGTACTTCCCGATGGGAAACAGAGGTGACATCGCTCCGACCTGAACTCGAGGCCGGAGAGGAAGGCCTGTCAGCGCCATCTTGCGCACGGCGTGGCGGCGAGTTCATGGCAGAAATTTGCAATGTTGGTGCTTCTTTAGTTTTAGTTTTTTTGGTCAGGCGTTGCGCCATAGTATCTAGGTTAGAGGCAATAACGTTTGTTGGGTCGAATCTCTCGGTAGACGCTGACTTTATCGCTGTATTGCGGGGTCTCTCACGGAGCTGATCGTTCACACGTCCATTTCCTTGAACGGTCAGGCCACGCCCCCAATGAGTTTTTTTTAAATATTGTTTTGACCTTTTTATATATAATTTGCGATCCAGAAAGATTATAATTTTAAAGGAGTATGAATACTTTTGCAAGACGCTGCAAATATTTTAATGGGAATTTAAAGATAAAAAATACATTGTATATTATACATATTAACTTTTTTATTATTAATGTTCCGATAAATGAGGTTGAACATAAATAAAATTACAAAATTGATATAGACAGAGAGAGAGACAGACAGACAGACAGATAGATTACTGTAAATAATTTCTGTTTTTATTATTTTATCAAACTTTCTTTAAAACTTGAACACTGAAAATGCTTTTATACTGATGGTAACTGCATCTCTTTACTTTAACTTACAGTAAGGGGAAAGGACAGTCGGCTCAAAAAACATTTACATATTGTTTATGCATTTTATCTCTCGTCTTGTCATGCACAGTACATCAGGTAAGAAAATGAAAGCAAGGTCAACAGACTTCAATGCTGAGAAACACTATTCTTGACATTGACGTATCAGTTTTTGATTATTTCCAAGGGGTAGCAATTACTTGGGAAAGTGGTCCTTAAGTATACTGCTAAACTGAAACGAAGAATGCATGGTCTAGCAGAAAAGTATACAAACTATAATTCTAGGGAGAACTTATAATATAGTGACTTTTGCCAAGTTGCACATATGTTGGTAAAAAAAAAAGATGCTTTGAATGCTGTTATTTTCACTCTTAAAAAAACAATAACAAAAAAAAAATGATTGCTGTAATGACACTTTGAAAGGAGGCGTATTGAACAACTGACTACCAGTCGTTTAAAAAGTGCTCAGCTTTCTTTTTCAAAGTGAATAGGCGTTGGGGTCAAAAACAAAAGTAATTCCTTGCTCATGCTTTATTTTAAAATTTTAATAAACTCCTTTCACATGGTAGAACATACTGTGACCCGCGCTGCACTAGCATTCTAAAAAGAAGTCGAAGATTGCTATGATTTTCCGTAAGATACGCATTAAACACGTAATTACTATGTGCTTATACATTTATTCTATTTTTAATGTACATATAAAACAAACTGTACTTGCATGCTATGACTGTTCTTTGGAAGAAAGTAATGTTCAAAAATATAATTGTACTAAATGTACAAAAAAGCACTACTAAATATGAAAAATTATATCGGTGATTGCACAATAATATTGATATGTAAAAAGAGAGGATAATAGGTATACAAAATAGTATTATTATAGGCCTGAGCTGTATTTTACAGAAATTAATAATACCTTGTTCTAAGGTGGTATTAAAAATGTATTTTAGAAAAAACACAATTGGAATACAATTGAGACAGTGTTACTATATATATCCCAGTGCTGGTATGCAGGCTAAATGCAATTGCAGTGCACATTTTGCTAGTGACACACAGTCAGGGCCGGACTGGCCCACCGGGATACTGGGAAATTTCCCTGTAGGCCGTCGGCACCTGGGGCCGGGCAGACAGCTGTCTGTGCTGGCGGCCGCAGTGGTACCTTCAGCTTTGCTGGCGGCCACAAGGGGAGCTGGCTGTTCTCTCTCTGCTCCCCCGACCTCGCGCGCAGCTTAATGAGACCGTGGCCGGAAATTAAGCTGCGCGTGAGGGCTGGGAAGCAGAGAGAGAACAGCCAGCTCCCCTTGCGACCGCCAGCCAAACTGAAGGTTCCCCCTGCGGCCGCCAGCAAAGCTGAAGGTTCCCCATGTGGCCGCCAGCAAAGCTGAAGGTTCCCCCTGCGGCCACCAGCAAAGTTGAGAGCTCCCCCTGCGGACATCAAGCACAGACAGCTGCCTGTGCACAGGTAGCACTAGCAATTATGTGTGTCTGTCATGGTGTGTGTCTGTCTGTGTCATTGTGTGTGTGTGTGTCATGTAATGTGTGTGTCATGTAATGTGTGTGTCTGTGTCATGGTATGTGTGTCTGTGTCATGGTATGTGTGTCTGTGTCATGGTATGTGTGTGTGTCTGTCAAGGTGTGTGTGTCTTTGTCATGGTGTGTGTGTGTCTGTCTGTCTCATGGTGTGTGTGTGTGTCTGTCATGGTGTGCGTGTGTCTGTCAAGGTGTGCGTGTGTGTGCGTCAGTCATGGTATGTGTGTTTGTCATGGTGTGTGTCTGTCATGGTGTATGTGTGTGTCTGTGTGTGTTTTAAAAATAGTAGTTTTTCTCACTTTTTTTTCCCACACTGTGCTGGTCTCCCCTTGACTGGCCCTGCCTCTATGGCTGAGATCATCAAGCTTGACGATCTCAGCCAAACCAATGCTTTGCCATAGGATCGGCTGCAAAATGTTACACCAATCAGCATCTCCTCATAGAGATGCATTGAATCAATGTATCTCTATGGGGAACGTTCAGCGCCTCCAGAGCGTGGAGGCCCTGAATATAGGTGCTGCACACTGTGCTGCACTGACACAGGAAGCACCTCTAGTGACTGTCTGAGTGTCTGTCACTAGAGCTGTCACTAGGAAACAATGTAAATACTGCCTTTTCTCTGAAACCACTATAGACACCAGAACCACTACAAATAGCTATGTGTGTGTGTGTGTGTGTGTGTGTGTGTGCGTGCCTGCTAGTGAATGAGCTTGCTTGCATGTGTGTGTGTGTGTGTGTGTGTGTCTGCTAGTGAGTGACCTTGTATTTTTATGTCAGTGAGATTGTCTGTGTCTGCATGTGAGTATGCTTACTGTATAATTAAAGAGTTTTACTCTGAAAGGACCAATATTTTATAGAAAATTAGAAAAAGCAATATATATTTGATATATAGATATATGTTACTCAATCATCTGGGGTGGCAAGACATAGCCTTGCATTTTACATGCGACAATATGTGGCGCAATGACTTATGGGGCTGGCATAGATTTTTTTTCCAGGGCTGCTTTGTATCCCCTGCACACAGTGGCTTGATGGAACTTGTCAGAATTAAAATAAGTTCCCAGTGGATAACACGCAAATCAAATTAAAGCCTAGTTGGTAGAAGAACTGTGTCAATATATAGTTTTGTCATTTAACACGGTATCAGTTACTGGTACTGGAAGATATGTGTTTTAATTAAGATCCAAGTTATATTAATTATGCTTTATTATCTTATTGTTATAGGCACATCTATAATTAGTTTTTTGTATATTTGATAGCATAATCAAACCGGAATGATCAATATCTGTTTTATGTTGGTGTCACCTGTGCTGCTCAATGCTTGTGCTTGCCTATTTTCTATTCTATTTGTCTCTGTAGCAATGCTTTTTTGATACTATAATGCACATTTCTAGAAATATCTAACATCTATATCAAACTACACTTATTCCACTGTGGCCATTTTTGAGTGGTATCTTTGGAATTTACTATGGCTATATCAACACTACAATTATCTCCTATTTCAGTCATCGTTACTCAGTGTAATAAATTGATATTGTTATCTGGTGTCAGATAGAAGGGATACATACAGACCATAGGAGATATCAAGCTCAGGATGACACTAGAAACTACCACAAACAACAAACAAAGGAAAACACAAACCAGGAATAGTTTGCCAAAGCACAATAAGTGTGATTTTTCAAATGTAATGTTAATATATGTGGCTAAGAATATATAGCAGGGGGTGTAATATGAAATTTGTCAAGAACATATCAAACAGGTCCATTGCCCCTTATGTGATCTATTAGCATTGTTAGCTATAATTTTATGTCCCAGCGATATTTACAGCAAATAAAATGCATTGCTATTGAAGCCATGGCCCCATCACATTCAGCAATTTGGGATCTCTGGCAATCCTTCATCACCAGTAGGCTGGCAAAGCATTTATTTCTGTAATATTTGCTTGACTGAAGTGATGTACAAAAGTGCATGATTTTATGAAATTGACAGGGCTCAATGTCCCCCTTCTCCATTAGTCATTGCTTAGTCAGAAATCAGCCCTGGTGAGTAGAAATGTAACACTGGTTAGTGTGCCATGTATCCTAGGCTTTCAGTGCCAAGTAATGTTTAGGTATGGATAGCAGGACTTGAAACTTTAAGCTACTGATTTGATTTTAAAAAGGATTAACTATACGATATCTTCAGTAAAACCCAAAGACTTTATTGGACAATTGAAGAAAGCCACTACAACAATATTTTTCATATAATGCTATAACCACGAAAATGGGACTGATTCATAAATGATATGCCATATATACATAAGTATTTATAGCTTTAACAATGTATATTTGGAATATTGATGTCCCTCGTCCTGTTCATGGTACTTAGTTAATCAACTCGAGCTGATTGCTTAGTAGGGTACAAGCTGCAAATGGTTTTAATATTTAGCACATCAAATGAAATACTTTGAAATAATACATGTTACTACTATGTCTCTGTACTTGGCCCACTTTTCCAATAAATTGAAAAAAAATACATTTTGTTATTTTTTTGTTTATTAATCTCTCCCTTACATACCTGTCTCTTGCTCTCCTATGGGATAGTGCTTTGCTCTCTCCTCCAGCTCTGCTTCACTCCTACTTGATATTTTCTATCCTAATGTTTCTAATACCCCACCTCCTATAGACTGTAAGCTCATTTGAGCAGGGTCCTCTTCAACCTATTATTCCTGTAAGTTTTCTTGTAATTGTCTTATTTATTGTTACATCCCCCCCTCTCAAAATATTGTAAAGCGCTACGGAATCTGTTGGCGCTATATAAATGGCAATAATAATAATAATAATAATAATAAAATAAATATAACTAAACACTGTGAAACTCATTTAAATGAACAAAATCATAATAAATATACATGGCAATTTGGAATCAGTAACAAATTATTTAAAACAAATGTTATTTTATTCGTTATAGCAATATCCGTTACAAATAACATAATTCTCTCATTGATGAAAATTAACAGGGTTTTTTTTTTTTTTTTATATCAGTTTAGACAAGAGAAAAAGTACATTTAAGTATTGTTAAATACATTGCAGTTATAAAAATGACCACTATGCATTTTGAGACAAGGTTGAAAGAATTAATTATATTCGTTCTCTACAAAACTTACTTAGCATTCTGAACATTTGCATTGTTGTCAGAGGCAATACATTTGATTAAGTCCGTATAAATTACACTGTATTAACCAGTTTAATGACTCAATCAGCTAGTACCACTGGGCTTATCTTATTTGCTGCATCACTGATCAAACTCCTGCCTAAATATAATGTACAATAATTTTATGAGAAAGGAAATGTTTTATGATTTCAAAGCATCATTTTCTTCAGTAATACTTGTAACACACATTTCCTTCAGATTGATCACTTTAATTTTGAAGTAATTGGAGATCTTGACATTAAAAGTGGAAATAATTACACTGAAAAAAAATACAATAATGTTATGCTGTTGGTTGTCCCTCCAGTGATTATTATTTTTTTTTATATTTGTGACAAACACATGTGTAAACAATGTTCAGACAGAACAGATGCCATTTTGGCTTTCAGTCAGATCTAAAGTGCAGTATGGCGGTTGAGTGGGATAAATAATATGAGCCATGACACTTTTGTCAGCCATGAAGACTCACTAAACATGTTAACATTCTATTAAAACTGCCCAAGGCTGTAGTTCTTCCCTGAAGAACAGAGCAGAGTTAATGGAGGAGTGTGGTGATGTCCTATTCAAGGGCGTAAGTGCTATTGCATCAGACTACTTAGAAGCCACTTTTAATATGTTAATGAATTAAGTTAGTTCCATACCGCTGGTGGTGTCACAAGACAATGTAAAAATATACCTTCAGAATTCCCTTTTTTTCTCTCTCTTCTCATCCACATGCAACATATAATGGAGGTTTTTAGACAAACTTATTCTGGGGGAGAGGGGTTATTTAATTAGGCATGAACAATGGGGTTCTTGCTTTATTTATTTTTTATTTTTTATTTTTTTATGTTGCTGTGTTAAAGAAACCTCTACATTATGAAATAGTATTGAGCTTACATCTATGCATTTTTTCTGAAGCTATATGCAATTTCACCTCATTCTATCTCCCTATGACCTGACAGTTTATCAGAGTAGTGGCAGGCTCAGATAGCATTAGAACATATTTCTTCCAATAAAACGTGGACACAAATTAATTCATAAACTACATCAATTCAATGTTAAACTATGATTTCGATTAAAAATGAATGAATGAACAAAAAATCATAAGGTTTATCATCTCTGGATTCTATTATAATACGTGAAGTATATTTGGGAACATTGCCATTCAATTAAAAAATATATGATTTGCCCTTATCATAGAATCTAGCTATAAAACCTCAAAAGACTAAATGCTACAAAAAAAAAAGTCTTTCTTTACCGTTCCATGTAGCGTTCCATGTAGATTTGGAGTAAGCTTGTGTTAAAAAATGAGGATAATTCGTATTGTCTGCTATAAGATATTCCTGAGTTCCTGTACATGCAGTGTCTGTTTAAATGTGGTCTTGAAGAAGTGTTCTCACTACAAAGTAACAAGATTTGGCTAAAAATATCTATTTTAATCTATAGAATTACTCAGTCTTACACCTGAAAGGTAAATCTGCTAGTCTAGTGACTCGATCCCTCTCTGTCCACGGTTCTCCAACCCTCGATTGTCAGCTGAATATTCAGGGAAGAATTATGGAAGCGTAATAACCAGACACACACTCTTTGCTTTCCAAAAATCTTCTAATCATGTATTCAAGATGTTCTATATTTATACAATACTTGTCACGAATATTGGTTACAAAAGGTTACAAAAAGGTTACACGAGATACATAAAAGAGGAAGTAGTTTCTGCTGTTACGTTCAATATTCAGTAATCTATTCTTACAAAATATCACATGTACATTGTGGTTAAGCGCGTCCTTTTACATAGAAACTGTTATAGCTTGTGACTTCCATTCAGTTATGTTTTGTAAGCGGTTCTGCAAAAGAGCTTGCTACTACATTTACAAAATAATTCAATGTATACAATACTGACAGATTAATGTTTAATATTCCTTCACCACCTGCTTCTGCGAAGAGTGAAATTGTGAATCTCTGGGATTGTTGAACTTTACTATTAACTAATATTAAGCTGTTTTGAAATGAATACTAAAACTCTGAGTATAGATCCTTATGCCTATCATTATTTAATCTACATGACATACAAAGACTGGTGTGAGTTACCACCCTGCTGGACTGTTTCAATCCAATAACTTATTTTATCTTTAAATGCACACTCCAAGTACCTTAACCACTACAGCATGCTTCTGAAAAAGCTTTCATTAGTGCTCTCTGAGTGCTCTCAGCCAATGAGCTAAGCCCTACGCAACTGGGCAGGCTCAGTGCAGAGAGTTTCCTGATGCACAAGAAAATGGGCAAATGGGACTGGCGGTGAACTGCAGGTAAGTTGTCAAACCATTTGCAAATAGTTTGACTACTTACCCTCGAAGAACACCTGGAAACTCGTGGCACCATAACCACTAATGGTTAAGGTGTTTGGAGTGTTTCTTTAAGGGTTGAAAAACTGTAGGATTGCTTTTTTTCTAGTAATACAAGTTTAACATATACAGTATTTTTGGTGCATGGGGAATCCAAATTGCAGATAATTTTAACACCAAATAGTTAAAAATCACCTAGCAGAAAAACATGCCATAACCTTTTTGATCAGTAAATCCAAAAGACATATAAAGTTCATGCTTGGCATTATTTGAACTGTATTATTAATGGATTTGTCAAGGTAAGTAAATTTGCTCTATCTATAATAACAGACTGATTATTGAGTCCGGTCAACTTGATATTTATCTGTATAGAGCAGATCACTGAGAAGTTATACATTCCGTTGAAGATATAATAAGATAAATTGTTTCTTTTGCAAAGCTCACATCTTTGCTCACATGTTGTTGGAAGATTGTTTGCAGTAATGCCGTTGTAAAATGAGCTATAGACATATATACAAGAGAACAGTGTATTTTAAGAAATGAAAACATGTCCATACAGATTATGTTCAAGACTCTTTTATTCGATTTCAATAATACTTAAAATAATGCAATACAAAAATAAAAATCGCAGTGTAAAGATAAGAGAAATAAAATGAGCCAATCATATCAAATGAAATGTGGATATACCATTTATTGCAAAACTTTGGTTTGTGGAGAGAGAATATTTTTCCACCTAATTTATGGCACAATGGAATACGTTACCGCTTATTCCACTACGTATAAGCAATAATACATGAGACATTGAAACCAAGAGTGAGTCCAAAGGCGTTCCTTACAAATGCCAGCCCTGTCCTGGAGAAATAGCCTTCTGGGAGAATCATATCAAATTAGTTGCACTATTTAGATGTTGTGGCAGAAAAGGATTAACCTTGCCAGTATTGCCATTAATGCCACCTGCTGCATGTGCATTGTCCCCCTGTTCCCATGATTTAGAAATCTGAAACTTTCAAAATTAGCCCTACCCCAGCTTCCTTTACCTTTAATGTCGAAAAGCTTCTTAGTTGCTAAAAAAAAAACAGCTGTGATAGCTTATAGATGTAATATAAAATCAATGGATAAAGAAAAATTGATGAAGCAGTGTATAGGGTTGCTGGACAGAAATGGTAGGGGTTAACCCATCAGACTAAATGACAAACAAAAGGAAACTAAGCTGTCCAGTGACCAAAATTGTGCATAAAAATTAACTTTTATTAGATTCAAAATTTAAAAGAGCTGGAAAAATACCTAGCTCCGGACAAATATGTATATTAGGCACTACATAGACACAATCAGAGAAAGAAGGGAGAACAAAGAGGGTATAGAGAAAAGAGAAATAAATTTAAAAATAAAAAAATGCAAATATTGTCTCTGCTATATTAATAAATGGAAACAGAAAAAGTAATGTTCAATTGTTCAATTGAAGATGAAACAAAGTCTCAGTTTAATTGAGACATTGATCATCTAAACAGAGTATCTAATTTTTCAAAGGGAAAGCGAGAGGTTGCCTGTTCTAAATTCACAGTATCATAGTGTCAGGTTGAGACAATAGGACGCGCGTTTCGCCTGTAAGCGGCTCTTCAAGGGGTAAACAATGCCCTTGCATGCTCAGTTTAAATAGGGCGCCAAAGAACCTGATTGGTTGGTAGGAGGTGCTAGATAATGTGTGAATGAACTCCTTCAGTATCGTCAAGACCCAATGTGGTGCAGAGTTAAATCATTTGAAACAGTAATTTCTGACACATATTCTGCAGGGATTATTATAGTCATGAAAGAATGAAGTGTAATTGATGAAAAATTAATGATATTCATGGAAGTAAAAGGTAGTTTTGGATTTGATGATATTTTGAAAGAATAATAATAATTTAAATATTATTCACAAATTGATGAGTGCATTGAATGAGTAACTGAAGTGGGGATCTAAAAGATACTGGAACCTACATAGATCCACGGTGTACTTTCCATACATTAAATATACTGTATGGAATACCTGTTTTTACAAAAGTTTATATATATAGTAGTAATCAAAAACAGAGTAAATACATCTAATGAGACTATAGTTCATTAGATTTACTGACTTAGTAAGATCTTTTCATGATATATAGATACCCTGAACAGAGTTCTATTCATGCAGCTCCCGTACAAAGGGAGGAGGTATTCATAGAATAAGGGGTTACTGCAAATATGATAAAATTTTATAAAGGTGTATGTATGTTATGCACAGCCCAGAGATAAAAAGGGTTTTGCTGGGACTCGTGCTAAAATATATATGGGTACCAATAGTTTGACCATAAAACAGTTACTTAAAAAAAATGTCATTCTCATCTAGAGGGGATAATCAAAAACATCTTAAAAGAAAAGTAATACTCATTGCTCCCTTCTGGACAAGAAGACCATAGTTCCCCATACTGGTTGTAAACTGTAGAATCACAAGATATTTCCAGGAAGGAGCTACATCCTCTGGAGTACCATTCGTAAAACAGTCTCATGGGTGCCGGCAGTCTAAAATTTGGGGTACTGTCCCATCAGTAGGTTCCAGAGACCTGTCCTGCAATGTGAAATCTGCCAGCAGATTTTAAGATGTAGGAGGAGACAGGGCACTAAGACCATGCACAGAGTGCTTTAGCAGTGCTCCATTCATGGTCTTCCTTGAACAGGCAGACTCAGCTTTTACAGGTGGACCCAGCCCTGCACTGTGTCCAGGACTGTCTGCTCTTTTCCCTGCAAGCCTTCATCCCAAAAGGTGGGTAGAGATGATTGGAATCTGTACAGTCTAGAAACAAAATATATTTCTTACAAAAATGATGGGAAAAGGGCCTTACATTAAAGGGTAGTCTAAGTGTAGCGTAATGTATTAAGCCTGTCCTGTAACATGCCTATGTGACTGTATTCGTTATATTGTATTCATGTATATCTGTATATTTCGTATGTGGGTTCGGTAGTTTCATGGGAATGAAACTACCGAACCATCAGACCACCCCAGTGAGAAGTGTGCGCCTCGTTAGGCGTTCACACTTCTCGCAAACCGCAGCTTTATGTGTAATTGTTAAATGCCTGGGTGGCTGCTGTTCGGTATACGAACCACGTGCGGCGGCCATCTTACGCATAAAAATCTCAGCGGTGTTTGGTCGTCTGGAACTCAAATCGGACACTCAAACAACCGAACACCGCTGAGACCTCCAGAGCTCCGTACGGAGAGACCTAACAAACCCCCATTCGGTAGAAACAAAGTACCGAACAAGGGAACTCTAATACATGTGAATTTAAGTATGGATGGCAAGGATTACTATGTGTTTTTACTACCGAACGGAGACCGACCGCAGGGCCCAAACACATGGAACCCTTTTCGGATACCACCTCGTGTGCGGTCGGTCAAACTTCACTCTCCATCTAACTCCCAAACCCCTGGTCAGATCAGGGCTACCTGGCGGTACCCTAAGATTTATGCTATGTACTAGTTTAGGGGTACATCCAGGTTGGGGGTAAATGTACAGTATAGTTAAGGGGATTATGAGTCACTCTGAGGGGAGGAGATGTGTGGGAGGTAACGGTTATATTATTGGTTACTGTCCTAATTAATGTGAATCCCTCCCTTACATGGGAGAATGCTTTATAAGGAGACTGTGTGGATTAAAATTCAGTTCTGTTCCTGATGCTGTGTGTCGTCCAGTTATTGGGAGTGCTGTTGGGATATTATTGGATTGTTTTGCCTGCTAAATGTACTACTCTATGGATGTATAATACTTGTTCCTGAGCCTCACTGGGATCTATAGTGGAGTTAACCTGTGAAATATCAGGCCTCTGCTACATTGGTTGACAGCGCTGGGATCTAGACTCACAAAGGAACAAGGACTAATGGAATACGGATGGAGAGTGATTATGCTAAGCTAAAAAGAACCACACTAAAATACCTACTGGAAGCAAGAGGGATTGCAGCAAGCAAGAAAAAGAAAGCAAACCTCATTGCAGAGGTTATGGCAGAATATCAAACGGAGGGCAGGGCAATCCCTGAACAGCAAAACGCAACAGATGGATCGGAACAGGAAGAGTTTCAGAGGCAAGTACAATGTAGACTGGCCTTTTATGGAGGGAATGCAATGCCTGACATTATTTCCAGGACTATGACCGAGGTGCAGGAGTTTATGTTACGCCAAAGACCACAACAAGCTGCAGTAAGGAACACAGCAACCATTAACAACACAGACGGTAAGACAAAAAATTTACCAAGCTTTTAAAAATTATGTGGAGGCAGAGGAAGACATAGATGCTTTCCTCCAAGATTTTGAAAGACTGTGTGCCTTGCATAAAATCAGTACTGAGGATTGGGTACCTATTTTGGCTGGGCGGTTATCTGGGAGGGCAGCAGAAGCTTATAGGACTGTACCAGATGAGGAGATCCGGGACTACAGCCGGTAAAAGAGATTATATTGGCCCAGTATGCCATAACACCAGAGGCATACCGAAGGCGGTTCCGGGAATTGAAAAAGGCAGAGAAAGACTTGCATGCCGAGTGGGCTTGTAGGTTACAGCGGGCGGCCCTGGGATGGGTACAAGCTAGCAAAGCCTGGTCCATGGAGGATGTTATACAAATGTTGCTAATGGAACAGTTTTATGATGGGGTAGCAATTGATGTCCAGGAGTGGGTAAGAGACCGTAACCCTATATCCCTCACAGATGCTGCTAGGAAAGCAAACGATTACTTGGATGCCCGCAGGCCACAAAAAACGGTAGTCCCAAAAGCCACGATAAAATCCTTTGGGGGGACAAACTACCCCACAGTACTACCACGACAGCTACCACCACCACCACCTGCTGTACAACCACGTTTCCGCCAGCCTAGCTCAGGGCCATGTCATCACTGCCAGAAGTGGGGGCATTGCAAAAGAGAATGCCCACAACTCAGAGACCGATCCTCATGGATCCGACCGGGACCACCGCCACCACCGAGAGCCGCTGCACATCACTACCAGAGGGAGACACCGGCCGCTTATGGCTCCGCAGTTCCTGTCACCACCATAGAACAGTGGGAGGTACTGCACGAAGCCAACCCACTACAAGCACATGCCGATAATCGCCAGCACCACAGACAGACTGTATATCTGGAAGGAAAAGCAGTGCAAGGGCTCCGAGACTCAGGTGCCACTATAACCCTGGTAAAGAGCCACTTGGTCGCTGACAAGGCTAAAACCAACAAAACTATAGCAGTCAGGGTTGCTGGGGGAGCCGTCTACCGGCTGGACACTGCGAACGTCCATTTGCATTGGGGAGCGGGGTCAGGAAATGTGGAGGTGGGGTTGATGCCACAGTTGCCTGCAGAGGTGGTACTGGGAAACAATTTAGGAAAACTCACATCTGCTTTTGAGCCCCAAACCACAACCACTGAGGAAGCACAACCAGTGGTCACCAGGCAACAGGCCCGCACCCAGGACTACAACACACTGCCGGAGGTCCAGGTAAGAGAACCTTCCCCTTCCCTAGACTATGTCCCTTGGGCCCCTCCTAACGAATTTGCGGCAGAGGTGATAACTGACCCTACCCTGCAAGTATATAGAGATAAAGTCACCTCTGACCACCCTGGTGCAGAGGGGGGAAGTTTTGTATGGGAGAGACAGCTGTTATACAGGGAGTCAGACAAGCCAGTAGCTGGATCAGACCCGATTGTGTTAAGACAGTTGGTGGTACCACAGAGGTACCGAGCAGAATTGCTGAGGATAGCGCACGATATTCCGTTATCCGGACATTTGGGGGTTAGTCGGACCAGATACCAACTGACCCAGAATTTCTTCTGGCCAGGAGTTAGCCAGGAGGTACGGAAGTATTGTAATACCTGCGGTAGATATCATAGGCCCCCTTCAGAAACCTAGCCCTTCCGGCAAGAAATACATTCTTACGGTTGTAGATTACGCTACCCGATATCCCGAGGCAGTGGCCCTGACAAATATACATGCCGAAACCGTGGCCGAGGCCCTGATGCAGATCTTCTCCCGGGTAGGGTCTCGGATCAGGGTACTCAGTTTACTGCAGAGGTCACCCAACAACTCTGGAAGCTGTGTAATGTTAAACCCATTATTAGTGCCCCATACCACCCCCAGACCAGGGGCACATTAAAACAAATGCTCCGAACCTTCGCTGAGACCCACAGGGACTGGGAACGATTCCTGCCTCACCTCCTCTTTGCTTACAGGGAGGTGCCTCAGGAATCAACTGGGTTTTCCCCATTTGAGATATTATTTGGGAGGAGGGTAAGAGGACCCCTAGATCTCATCCAAGAACATTGGGAGGGAGACTGGAGTGCAGACGGTACCCCCATTATACCATATGTGTTGGTGCTCCGAGACCGACTAGAGGCCCTAACTAAGACAGTAGGGGAAAACCTCCAGGCGGCTCAGACGCGCCAGCGCACCCGGTATGATCGGGGCGCCAGGGACCGTAGCTTCCAGGTGGGACAGAAAGTTTTAATTTTAAAACCTGTCCGGGATCATAAGCTACAGGCCACCTGGCAAGGCCCTTATAAAGTCGTGGAACAGAGATGTGACACCACTTATATAATTGGTCCCTGCACAGGAACTGGAGGGTGACGCATGCGCCATGTGAACATGCTAAAGCCCTACTGGGAACGCTCAGAGGAGGTGACAGCAATTTGTGCACCCAACTCCAACGAGTGTGACAGCCTTCCCCTTCCCGACCTGCTGGGAGATGGTAGGCTGTCTGGGGATTTAGGAGAAGTTATACTGGGAGACCGGCTGAGCCCACAGGAGCGTGCCGAGGTACAGCAGCTGTTGCGAGAGAAGCAAGACACCTTCTCTAATGTACCTGGATACACTCCTCTGACTACTCACTGGGTGGAAACCCCAGGGCAACTTCCCATGCGCCAGACCCCATACCGCATCCCTGAAGCGGTACGGGAGAATATGCGCAAGGAGATCGAAGAGATGCTCCAATTAGGGGTGATTGAGCACTCAGATAGCCCCTGGGCTTCTCCGGTAGTTCTCGTACCCAAGCGAGACGGTATGACCCGCTTCTGCGTGGACTACCGGAGATTGAACGAAAAGACTATATCCGACGCATACCCGATGCCTAGGATAGATGAACTGCTAGACCGGATGGCCAGAGGCCAATCCCTCACTACCATTGATCTGTGTAAGGGGTATTGGCAGATTCCATTGGCTCCGGACGCCATCCCTAAGTCAGCCTTTGTCACCCCATTCGGCTTGTACCACTTCAAAGTCATGCCGTTTGGGATGAAAAACGCTCCGGCTACTTTCCAGCGGATAGTGGACCGACTCTTAGATGGGTTCCAAGACTACACCTGTGCATATCTCGACGATATTGCCATATTTAGCAATACCTGGCAGGAGCACTTGGCCCATATAGGAGCGGTTCTAGACAGAATCAGGGAAGCCGGTCTGACATTGAAACCGGCTAAATGTAGTATTGGTATGGCCGAGGTACAATACCTGGGCCATCGAGTGGGCTGTGGCAAGCAGAAGCCAGAACCAGCCAAAGTAGAGGCTGTAGCCCAGTGGCCTACCCCTAGGACTAAGACCCAGGTGTTAGCTTTTCTAGGGACCACAGGATATTACAGAAAGTTTGTCCCCAATTATAGCGGCCTGGCCAAACCCCTCACCGACCTGACCCTAAAAACCTTCCCCGCCAAGTAACCTGGACCCCGGAGTGTGAGCAGGCATTCCAACACCTGAAAAATGCACTTGTTAATGCCCCTGTCTTGGCAGCTCCCAATCCAACTATATGTTTTCTTGTACACACAGACGCTTCTATGTTTGGATTGGGGGCTGTACTGAGCCAAGTCGGGGCCGATGGTGGAGAACATCCATTGGCTTACATCAGTCGCAAGCTATTACCCAGGGAAGTAAGCTACGCCGCCATCGAAAAGGAATGCCTGGCTGTGGAGTGGGCCTAAAGAAGTTGCAGCCGTATTTATATGGACAAGCTTTTACCATGCTCATTGATCACAACCCGTTAGTCTGGCTGAACCGGGTGGCTGGGGACAATGCCAGGCTGCTGCGCTGGAGTTTGGCGCTGCAGCCTTTTGACTTTACATTCAGTACCGCCCGGGTAAGCAAAATGGAAACGCTGACGGGTTGTCACGACAAACTGATTTGGAGAAATGATCCGTGAGCACCCCGGTCATCCCCAAGCCGATCCGTGTGGGATCAGACTGTGTATGCCTGCTTGTGGGCAAGGGGGAGCAGTGTAGCGGAATGTATTAAGCCTGTCCTGTAACATGCCTATGTGACTGTATTCGTTATATTGTATTTATGTATATCTGTATATTTCGTATGTGGGTTCGGTAGTTTCATGGGAATGAAACTACCGAACCATCAGACCACCCCAGTGAGAAGTGTGCGCCTCATTAGGCGTTCACACTTCTCGCAAACCGCAGCTTTATGTGTAATTGTTAAATGCCTGGGTGGCCGCTGTTCGGTATACGAACCACGTGCGGCGGCCATCTTACGCATAAAAATCTCAGCGGTGTTTGGTCGTCGAGTGTCTGGAACTCAAATCGGACACTCAAACAACCGAACACTGCTGAGACCTCCAGAGCTCCGTAACTACCGAACGGAGAAACCTAGCGAACCCCCATTCGGTAAAAACAAAGTACGAACAAGGGAACTCTAATACATGTGAATTTAAGTATGGATGGCAAGGATTACTATGTGTTTTTACTACTGAACGGAGACCGACCGCAGGGCCCAAACACATGGAACCCTTTTCGGATACCACCTCGTGTGCGGTCGGTCAAACTTCACCCTCCATCTAACTCCCGAACCCCTGGTCCGATCTGGGTGAATTTTGGATATATTCTTCACCCAGATCAGGGCTACCTGTCGGTACCCTAAGATTTATGCTATGTACTAGTTTAGGGGTACATCCAGGTTGGGGGTAAATGTACAGTATAGTTAAGGGGATTATGAGTCACTCTGAGGGGAGGAGATGTGTGGGAGGTAACGGTTATATTATTGGTTACTGTCCTAATTAATGTGAATCCCTCCCTTACATGGGAGAATGCTTTATAAGGAGACTGTGTGGATTAAAATTCAGTTCTGTTCCTGATGCTGTGTGTCGTCCAGTTATTGGGAGTGCTGTTGGGATATTATTGGATTGTTTTACCTGCTGAAAGTACTTCTCTATGGATTTATAATACTTGTTCCTGAGCCTCACTGGGATCTATAGTGGAGTTAACCCGTGAAATATCAGGCCTCTGCTACACTAAGAAACAAACTATTTTAGATTAACAAAGTGGTTTTGGTGTATAGCCCCTGCAGACTCACTAAAATAACTTTGTTTTTGCAGCCCTAGCTACATATTACCTGGCTGTTGCAAAAAATTACACAAGAGAGCAAAGCTACATGCTACATTCCACTGCAGCATCAAAAACGTTAATCCACTGAGTCTGTACATACATACTGACGTTTTAGAGCCACCAGCATACATTTTTAACAGTTTGTATTACTTAAAGCTGCAAACAAATGTCACACTTATGACTGTTATTTACCTACTGTTGTGCCAAGTCTGGAAAATATATGTGCTGACTTAGCTGAGTTATGCTAAGACGCCATCCTGAACACATTTAATAGTAAATATCCCAGATCTTAAATCTGACTTTCGAGAGAAACCTATTTCTACAGTTCTTTATACTGCCTAGTAAATCGATATGATTATGTTCTCATATAAAAGTTGGTAGTATCTTGTTATTGAGACTTTTAGAAATGTTGCTTTCTAATTAAAAACTATACGCTCTGCAAATAACTCTCGATTCTCAACCACAGTATCGCTATTTTTTACGTTTCATATTTAAAGGTTTTATTAACTAAATGGAAATAAAAACACTCTGTAAGATAAGGCATTTACAGTTAATAAATATTTATTTAGGACGATTTCAGAATGTATTGCTGATGAGTCACATGAACCAATGAACCATAAGTCACATTTGTATATTACTGTTCTTTACAGTACCTGACATTAAATATTTCTCACACCGGTGTGTCGTAGAGCAATCTTCAAGAAAACGCATCTCTCCTCTGATCAGAATCCGCCATGCAAATGCAACATTTCATTATTCCTAAGAGAAAATAGTCTAAGGTAGACTGATACATTACGTGTGCTGGAAAAAATATTGCTATGATAATAAAATCTTGGCATAAAAGCCAATTACCTGTTGTATTTTGTCTTTAGCAAAATATTTCAAAATCATATTTTTTTGAATGTTAACAAGAAAACAAGCATAAACGTGAAAGCTGAAATATACTTTATTTGTATCTTTCCTACCTGCAGTAGTTCTTATTTTATACACATTAATGTACAGCAGTGTCAAGTCAAAAGCTATTTTGTACATAAAAATATTTTATGATTTGAACATTGGGACTAGTATATAAGAATCTTGGTTTATTGAAGCACTGAATAAAAAAGGACTTATATCATCATAAATGTCATGTCTTGTGTTATTAAGCCAAAATCAATTCAGATTTTATAAGAAAATGAGTACTAAAACACCCAGATGAGCTTTCCTCCCTTTTATTTCCTTAAATTGTTAGGAAACAAAATACAGTATATTATACCTTTGCCTTTATTATATTGGGGAATACTGAAATATTAGTTAATAGTTACAACTGGTTGTAAAACATGAAAACAACAGATTTTACAGTGCATGTCCCCGCAGAACAAACAAAATATGCACGGTATAAGTTTTCATTTTGTTGTGCAATATACTGAAGATTCGCAAAGCATCACTGCTCTAAATGTAAACATAGTTTAAGAAAGACTATTCATTTAAATATGAATGGATGTAAAGTGACCTCCAGGAATCAAAATGGATTCAAGAGAAAAATGTAATACATCCAGCAGTTAGCAGTTCAAGAAGCAATTATAAATACTGCATTTGTTTTGTCTCCACTTAGCATTAACTAATAAAAACAATAATTATAGCCTGACTATATGCATTATTCACTTAAAGGACCACTATAGGCACCCAGACCACTTCAGCTCAATGACGTGGTCTGAGTGCCAGGTCCATCTAGGGTTAACCCTACCTGCTGTAAACATAGCAGTTTCAGAGAAACTGCTATGTTTACATTAGCGTTAATGCAGCCTCTAGTGGCTGTCTCATTGACAGCCGCTAGAGGCGCTTCTGCGCTTCTCACTGTGATTTTCATAGTGAGAAGACGCCAGCATCCATAGGAAAGCATTGAGAATGCTTTCCTATGGATTGACTGAATGCGCGCACGGCTCTTGCCGCGCATGCGCATTCGGCGGAAGAGGGAGCCCAGCGCTGGAGAAAGGTAACCCCTTCATCCCCCTAGAGCCCGGCAGGAGGGGGGCCATGAGGGTGGGGGCGACCTATTAACACTATAGTGCCAGGAAAACGAGTTTGTTTTCCTGGCACTATAGTGGTCCTTTAGCATCGGATTTAATCAGAATAGTTAAATAACTCCTGTCAATATGAGAGGCAGTTATGTTGTGGCTGCTAGCTAAATAAAATAAAATAAATAAAAAATAAAAAAACTATGGGGATCAATAAGACCCCCATAGGGCGGCAGGGCCTGACCATCATGGCGGTCGAATGCAATTTGTGAGTGCTCCTCCACAATCCAACGCAATCTGACTTAATACCCTCTAAGGGCACTCTCATTTAGCTTTCATTGGGACTTAACCACCTTCTGCTACCAGTGGAGTGCCTTGGGTCGGGCCCGTGAAGTGCCGGCAACCAGATACTCCAGAAGCTCCAAATGAGGCCTAGTAGGGGCCATCGGGTGGGAGAGGCGGCTGCTCTGTGCAGCACAGCCTCTGTGTAGAGACCTCCTGCAGCTAGAGGGGCGGTCATCCCGATCCCCAAAGGACCAGCATACCAACCTTCCTCGCTTCCTTCCTTGCTGCTTGTCAGGCCTGCTGTGTGGAATCAGTGAAGGTGGCGGATGCATCCTTACACCATTGACGAGACCCGAAATGGACATCAAATGGTTGAACTGCGGGTATGTCCAGCGGTTGGATGAAATCTTTGCATACCTCTGGGCTTAGCTGGAAGCAAAACTCGCCACCACTCCACACCTGCCATCAACAGATGAGCAAAGAGAAGAAGAGCATGGAGAGGTGGGGCCTGCTTCGGGCACGGCGAATCCACAAGCACCTATGGTTAATCATACTAGCCCACCCAGGCAGCAGGCATCAATGGGTTGTACACCGAAGCATCGACCACCAAGATGAAGACCATCACCACCAAAGTCTCCGGCTATGGAATCCCCAAGTCCGTGGTTTGAAGATGCTGGCCAGCATACTAGCATGGGGTGGAGAATCCAGCCTCCTTTGCTCCAATTACACTACCGTCATCGGCTCTCGGGCTGGTTCCAACTGCCCCCCAACAAAGGGCATCAGCTGAGGGTGGCATTTACCTGCTATGGGTCTAACACTCCAGGTAGCCATAGGTCCCACACAGTGGCGTACACACAATACATGGGGCCCCGGTGCGAAACTGATCCACGGGCCCCCTCCCCTCCCCTCGACAGACACATACATACAGACAAACATGCATACAGAGACACATACATATACACAGAGACATATACATACACACAGACACATAGAGACACATATATATACAGACACATACAGACAGACAGACACATACATACAGACACAGACACACATACATACAGAGACACCCTGGAGTGACAGGCCCGGTCGCAGCTGCGACCCCTGTGACCGTGGTTTGTATGCCACTGGTCCCACAGGCTATTCCTGTTCAGCTGCCCTTCATATTGTTTATCTCTCTTGCCATGATGCAGCACTATAGATAAGGGTTTGGGCCCAGTGGTCTAATTTTCTGCAATAATGTCTATCATGCTAAAAACAGTTGATATTCCTACTAGCACTCTCATATCTGAAGCATCTTACCAGCAAAAAAGCTTAGATTGCGTTATACATCCAGACACATGTGCCTAGCTTGCTTTATATAAGTGTTTTTCTTTTGCTATTTTTTAACATGATGCTGACTGCACAGGGAATGTATTCTAAAATGCTATTCAACATGTTTCACCATTGTATAAAGCGTAGCATAATGATGACACACGTTGATTCAGCCTACCTGCTAGACACTGTAGATTCACCTGTTTCAAATGAACTTTACTTACGTTTCTAAAAATGTGCATCGTATACATCTGCCATGTCTATATATTACTATGCATGATGCTTAATTACCTGTCTATGCTGTTGTGGCATTGCAAGTACGTATGTTACTATTTATATGCACAACAAAAATAAAGATTGACAAAAAAAAAATGAAGACCCCCATGTTACAATATGGAAGACACTTCCCTGTTCCCATACCTACCATGTCAACTAACTTTTTAACTGGTGACTAGGCAACCATTGCTGGTCACTCATTAGAAAAGTCTCTATGCTAAGCTAACCAATCAAAGCTCTCTGACAGCTAGGTGTCGAGAGAAGTGAGATTTGCCTTGGGCACTCTGATTATTATTATTATTATATCGATATAACGCCATCAAATTCCGCAGGGCTTTACAATGGGTGGTCGAACAGACATGTAGTTGTAACCAGACAAGTTGGACACAAAGGAACAGAGGGGTTGAGGGCCCTGCTCAATGAGCTTACATGATAGAGGGAGTGGGGTAAAATGACACAAAAAGGTAAGGATAGTATTAGACTAGTGACAGTTGCAGAAGAGGAATCAGTCAGGAGCTATTAACAATTTAATTGCTACGCTTTTTTGAAGAAGTGGGTTTTTAACGATTTTTTGAAGGCGTGGAGACTGGGTGAGCATCTAACAGAGGAGGGAAGCCAGTTCCACAGGAACGGTGCAGCCCTTGAGAAATCTTGAAGGCGAGCATCAGAGGTGGGAGTACGGACAGAAGATAGACGTAAGGGTTCAGCAGATTGTAAGGGCCTAGATGAGAGATACTTGTGTATAAGGGAGGATAGATAGGTGGGAGCAGCATTATGTAGAGATTTGAAAGCAAGAACCAGAATTTAAATTGAGCTCTATTTTATAGGAAGACAATGTAGGGACTGACAGAAGGGTGAGGCATGGGAGGTGCGGGCGGACAGGAAAATAAGCCTCGCTGCCGCATTCATTATGGACTGTAACGGTGCAAGTTGGGAGCACGTAAGACCACTGACAAGTGGATTACAGTAGTCAAGGCGAGAAAGGACAGTGGAATGCACCAACACCTTAGTCGCATCTGGCGTTAAGTAGGGGCGGATGCGCGCAATGTTTTGGAGATGGAAATTACAGGATTTGGCGATAGATTGAACATGAGGCTTGAAGGAGAGGTCGGAGTCAAAGAGAACACCTAGGCAGCGAGCCTGCGTGGTGGAGCTGACTGTAGCACCGTTGACTTGGAGGGAGACAGACACAGGAGTAACAACACTTGAGGGAGGAAAGACCAGAATTTCAGTTTTGGTCAAGTTTAGTTTAAGGAAGTGGGCAGCCATCCAGTTAGAAATAGCAGAGAGGCAGTCAGATACACTAATCAAGAGGGACGGGGAGAGATCAGGAGAGGACAGGTAGATTTGCGTGTCATCTGCATAGAAATGATATTGGAATCCAAAGGAGCTAATAAGTTTACCAAGGGAGGCAGTATATATGGAGAACAGAAGGGGACCAATGACTGAACCTTGGGGGACACCAACAGAGAGGAGTTGGGGAGAAGAAGCAGAGCCAGAGAAAGAAACACTGAAATAGCGCTGGGAGAGGTAGGAGGAGCACCAGGAGAGAGCAATATCTTGAAGACCGATATTGCGGAGGATGAGAGAAGCTGTTGATGATCAACAGTGTCAAAAGCCTCAGACAGGTCAAGGAGAATTAGGATAGAGTAGTGACCACAAGATTTTGCAGCGAGTAGATCATTGGATACTTTGGTCAGTGCCGTTTCCACAGAGTGCTTAGCGCGGAAACCAGACTGAAGCGGGTCTAGTTGGACTCGAGGAAGTCTGTCAATCTCGCATACACAATTCTTTCAAGGATCTTGGATACAAAAGGCAGTAGCGAGATAGGATGATAGTTGGATGGGGAGTTAGTGTCGAGATTGGGCTTCTTTAGAATTGGGGTTCCAGTTGCATGTTTGAAGGGCGATGGAAATATGCCAGAGGAGAGAGAGTGCAAATTTTAGTGAGAGGTGGAGAAAGAGAAGAAGACAGAGTATGGATGAGATGCAAGGGAATTGGATCTAGGGAGCAGGTGGTGGGGCGGGAGGACTAGAGCAGAGCAGAAACCTCTTCCAATGTAGCGGGTGC
Organism: Pelobates fuscus; assembly: GCF_036172605.1. Taxonomy (NCBI): domain Eukaryota; kingdom Metazoa; phylum Chordata; class Amphibia; order Anura; family Pelobatidae; genus Pelobates; species Pelobates fuscus. The sequence goes on along the minus strand of NC_086318.1, from coordinate 333,928,075 downwards.
GGATGAAGATAGAACAGCAGAGGGAGTGAAGTTAGGGGAAGTATTGTAAGGGCAAGAAGAAAGATGAGAGATCTCTTCTCTGATTGTAGAGATCTTGTCAGTGAAGTGAGTTGCAAAGTCTGAGGCGGTCAAGTTAGTAGGTGGAGGAGGAACAGCAGGGTTAAATGTGTGAAATAGTCGTTTGGGTTGCGGGAGAGTGTGGTTATGAGGGTATTGAAGTAATTAACTTTTGCAGAGGAAAGAGCCAAGCTGTATGAGCTCAGCATAAATTTACAGTGGAGAAAGTCAGATGCACAATGAGACTTTCTCCAACAGCGTTCAGCAGTTCTGGAGCATTTTTGGAGGTATCGAGTGAGCTTGGTGTGCCAGGGTTGTTGTTGGGGGCGCCTGCGGTGTTTAAATGTACAAGGTGCCATGCAATTGATATAGATTATTTTAAGCAAACAAATATGTTTGAATGACTATCTGTTCCTGTCCAAATCTGAGATGATTAAATTGCGTATACACAGAAGTAAATTCACACTGACACATGCAGTTCAGGTTAAAATAACTTCAGAAAATTTAATGGCATCTGGTCCAAAAGTGGGTATGCAGACCCTTTTAAAGGCAATATTACATCATCATAGAATATCAAGATAACAACAAATAAACATCATTAATTGGTCTATGTATTAAGTGGTAACTTAAATGTCCTCCCATCTATATTAGTAATTGGCTTAGGGGTTTGAGTGGCTAGTGGGGCATCCTCCCATCATGGGATGTCGTCATTTCTGACAAGGATGAGACTGAGATTCAGTCGCCAATGTTGATTAGCACGAGGCTCACTCGATGGGAGGGGGAATCTGGCAGCCAGCCATTTTGAGTACTTGGCACCGTTTTAGCTTCAAGGTTAGTTTCTCAGGCTTTTTAGTAAATGAACATTTCATTAGAGCAGTTTCTCATGGGCTAGCTATAGTATACTTTGTTACATATTACAGGAACTTGATAATTCCGGTGTTAGTCATATTCTTCTAGAAAATACATTCTCTGTCTAATATTCTAAATGCTGTTAGGAAAATCTGTCATATAATGAAGTTAGATGGAGTTAATGGAGAAATTTAATACAGGTTTAATAAAGGTTTTTTAATAATTCTACATCAGTCCCCCCTATGAAATGTTAGATTCTAAAAAGATAAACTTTATTTGTTAGTTCCAGAAGGCGTGTTAGCCCAAAGGCACAAAACCCTATGAAGTAACGGTTCTTAAAGTCTTCTTAGTTCTTCAGAGGGACATCATAAAATAGACAAGCTTACATTACCATATGGACCTGTGTTATCTGGAGTATAGGCACAACAAGTCATGGTGACAGGTAGTATTTTACATACACCCCCCTTCTCAGCTAGAATCATGTCTAAGGCCATTCTGTTCTGGAAGGTCATCTGGGATGTGGCCTACAACTGTTCGGCCAAGCCCTGGAGAACATCTCTGGTGTAGTTGACAAAATTTTGTTGGTTGCAATAGATATAATAAATGCAAATTAAAATATTATTATTAGCAGTGACGGTTTGGAAAATGGACTCAAACTTTTCTTTAACTGCAAAAACATCTGGTACCCCCCTTGGCACACCTATGGCATCAATATATATGTATATATGTGTCAAACTTCCCTTTAGAGGGGTGCTCCTCTTTGTGTTCTGAAGCATGAATGTGGTGTGTCAAGAGTACCTTGTCATGTATTATGTGTATGGACATAATAACCTTGGCTAGGGCACATTTGCTTATTCATCACAGTATTAAACCTGTCCCACGCTACATCAGTGTAGGTGGACTCGGATCATTTAGTCAATATTAATATCACCACAAACTCAGGATGGGCAGATAATCCTGAAGAAGCTTGGCGTTTGAATTTCTTTAGCTTCACGAGGTCTCCTTTTGGGGTCCTCGACTTTCCATCGATGGCAGGTGGTCAGGCATTATTATGGCCGTCAAACACCTACTTGTTGGTATCTTTTTGTTTTCTAACAAGTCATTTTTCCTTTAGAGTCAAAGGTTTGTCAAAATCAACAAATCTTACTTCCCATGTTGCAGAGAGAGTCTTGAATCTGGAACAGTGAATCCACTGAGTGATCTCTGCAACTTTCACAATGCACTATTGGGTATATGGTCTTGGTTGTCACATTGATGACCGGCTAGGCTTCTGGCCATCCTGAAATGTCTATTATAACTAGTGCATATTTGACCCGGCAGCTCTTTGACACCTGGATATAGTCACTTGGATTCTCGAAAGGGATAGTGAGAGTTAGCTAGGTGCTTAGGATTCTTCTCCTCTTCTGCCGGAGCTGTCCTTGGCACAAATGACACAGGATCGGCAGTAACTGATGATTAGAGGAGTAATTCTAGGTGCTTCAGAGTATTTAAAGATCAAAGAGTTCATGAGGGTCTTGGATAGGTATAAAAATCCATGGGCCCACTGTCCAGTACATGTTTTTGGGTAAACAGAACTTGAGAGTGTTGGAGTACAGCCCGTCTTCAAGGGTTGCCCCTTTCTGTTTTCCAGCTTTGTATTTCTTCAGGGTCAGCAGCTGCTTGTCATTCTTTCAGAAGCTTGAGATCTGTGGATAGGATCTACATGGTGAGTATAGAAGTTTCTTCAGCGGACACCCTTCTGTCCACTTCCCTTGGTGCACTTGTGGCTTGGTTGGCAGCTTGGTCAGCTGAGTGGTGCTTCTTGTCTTCCAGATTGATCCAAAATCGTGTGCCGCACCCAGGGCATATCTTGAGTCAGTCTAGGTATTGGCATGTCTTCCTTCAGGCATTTTGCATGCCACTGAGAAGGCTGTCAATTCAGTGTCTTGAGCAGATTTGGGTGAGGAAAGTGAAGATGCTTGACGTACCTGATCTTCTGTAGTAACAGCAAATCCAGTATGGTACCTTTCCTCTTTATCCGCAAACAGAGTGGAGTCAGGATCTGGTAAAGGTACTGCATGCCCTGTTGAGAGGTGTCTTGTTTCTTCTTTCATCTGTTCAAAGCAACCATGAGGAGCAGTAGAAGAGGTTTCCTCACCTATTTCTGTGTGAGATTGGGGGTATTTGTCTTTCTATTTACAGTTCTCTTGCTGACCCCCCTCTGTAGAGAGCTGATATTGATCTTTTAGTGTTTCATGTTTTTGTTCTAATGAGTCAGGTTCCTTTCATTAGATTTCTGGGGACTTAGTGAAGAAAACATGAGGGACAGCCACCTCCCAGTGATGATACAGGTGTCTTACTTCAATGGGTATCTGGGTAGTGTGGTATTCCCCCCTGGGAAGTGGCGGAAGAGTGGCCAGAGCAACTTTTCTTCAAAATATAATGTTGTCAGGTAGAGGCAGAGTTGTCTATGGGCGGAGGAAATTGGTAAGGAATAAGAAGGGAGGAAGCATATAAAGGATATAGATATGGTGGTGGGGAGATGGAGGAATGAGTAGTGGATGGAGCGAGAGGGGGAGAAGGTGGAGTAGAGAGAGGAGTAGGAGGAGGAGGGAGGAGTAGAAGGAGGAGAAGGTGGAGTAGGAGGGAGGAGTAAAAGGAGGAGAAGGTGGAGTAGAGGGAGGAGTAGGAGGAGGAGAAGGTGGAGTAGAGGGAGGAGTAGGAGGAGGAGAAGGTGGAGTAGAGGGAGGAGTAGGCGGGGTGGGCAGGTAAGGGAGCAGACAGGTGATGTAGCAGTGGAGGATACATCAGAAATCAAGACTAGGTAGAAATTAGGAGGCAGGTAGGATTCTCTTCCGCTATGGAGGCTGCAAATAGCCCATGTACAACAACTATTAACTGACCCTATGCTTTCCCTAGAGAAAAACAATAAAAGGCTAACATGCTCATCTTGTCTGCACAGGCTCGAACGCTTCACTCCGTGGGTGTCCCGCAGTGGCTAACCCACTACATCTCCCACACCAGACTTGTGCCCGTGGAGACAGACGCTATCCCTGACTCTCGTTCCTTATTTTATTTATTTATATCTAACTTCTCAAAATGTAATTCTTACTTATATCACAAATATACATTATCACAATTTTATGTCTCGCAAATGGGATAAAATTTATTCTACTCTTCACTGATAATGTATTTTTAATACATACAAAATAGACAAATAACATTGTCTTCTGTGAAATAAATGAAAATGATAATGGAGATTTTGTTAAGCTTTATAAATAGCTATACATTAATTCACCTTTCTTGTTTTCCAGTTTCTGGCTGTTAATGACAATGTACAATGTAATAGAGCAGCAGGAAATGCTAGCAGAATGCTTGGTTGCATAGGGAGAGGTATTAGCAGTAGAAAGAGGGAAATGCTCATGCCATTGTACAGAACACTGGTGAGACCTCACTTGGAGTACTGTATACAGTACTGGAGACCATATCCTCAGAAGGATATGGATACCTTAGAGAGAGTTCAAAGAAGGGCTACTAAACTGGTTCACGGATTGTAGGATAAAACTTACCAGGAAAGGTTAAAGGATCTTAACATGTATAGCTTGGTGGAAAGACGAGACAGGGGAAATATGATAAAGGCATTTAAATACATAAAAGGAAACAACACAGTAAAAGTGGAGACTATATTTAAAAGAAGGAAAACTACCACAACAAGGGGACATAGTCTTAAAATAGAGGGACAAAGGTTTAAAAATAATATCAGGAAGTATTACTTTACTGAGAGGGTAGTGGATGCATGGAATAGCCTTCCAACTGGAGTGGTAGAGGTTAACACAGTAAAAGAGTTTAAGCATGCGTGGGATAGGCATACGGCTATCCTAACTATAAGCTAATGCCAGGGACTAATGAAAGCATTTATAAAACGGGGCAGACTAGATGGGCCGAATGGTTCTTATCTGCCGTCACATTCCAGGTTTCTATGTAAAGCACTTGCTGCTAGTAACAGATCTAGAATCAATACACTATAATGCCCAAAGTCTCAACTTCTATGCATATGCAATAATAAAATATCTGGGCTTACAACAAAAATTATGTTAGTCAGTCTTTAATCTTGGAGGCAATCATTATCCAATAAAGACAGATTGGAACACACTCCCACCTTATCCATTTGTTAATAGTTAGGCTTATAATGTTTACTGGTTCCTTTTCAATTAGATCAAAACATTTTGAGACCAATCCTTAATTGTATTACCATTAAATTAAATTATTGAAACTCTCTGGCTTTTCCCTTTTGTAATTATAACTTTCCTGTTCATAATATGTGGGATTTAAGGAAAACAGCATGTCTTAAGATAGGATGAGCATGATAGGAGTAGGTCTCGTCAGCCATGAAGTGACACTATATATGGGCGGATATGACCTCACTGATATGGTAAGGGCAGAAGTAAGGGCAGGAGCCAGGACTGATGTCACTTAAGGACAACCTTCTTTTGTTCTAGGGGCCATTTTCTTTTAGGGCATTTCAGCTTTACACTAAATTATAGCCTAATAAAATAAATCAGAGAAGCAACATTCTGTTCGGCAAAATGAAATACTAAACTATGGACAGACTTGACGGATTAAATAAGACAGTTGAAAACATTATACATTTAACAGCCCGTAAAGCTGTCTCTACAAAGATAACATGATGCAAAATAAACTCACGGAATGCAATCAATCTCCCCCATCACTCACTCCATTTCTAATTCTCATCGGTAGTTATGAATAACTTTCACTGAAAAGACAAATCTGAACCGCAAGCATGTCCCCTCCCCCCTCCCCCCCCCCCCCGAACCCCCGCACGGAGACCAGAAGCAAGAGAGAGAGAGAGAGCAAGCATGCCCCCCCCCTCTCCGGCCAGAAGCCAGAGAGAGAGAGAGAGAAGGAGGAGGGAAGGGGGAGAGAGAGACAGGCAAGAGAATCAACAGGCATAAGATTTAACCATGTCACTGCTGTACAGTAACAAGACAGAAGGATAGTTACATTACAATTATTGCAAAAGCAAAGAGACACAAAAACACAACATTTAGTAATACTCTCAGTGAAACTCAATACAAAACCCCAACCCTCTACTAGGGTGGGCTTCTACCATCTAATGGCTAACACAAAATACAAAAACCCCACAGCATTTAAGATTGGAAGGGGATGGTGACCGTGGTCAGCTACATTTCGGTCATTACTGACGGGATGATGGGAGTGGTCACCTCCTGGACGCCATGACAGGGCACTGGCTGGGAGAGCCTTCCAGTAACACAATTATTATGATATACATACATTCTTAACCCTTTGTGATCTAGTTCTTCCTCAACCCAACCTTCCTGCTGAATAGCTCTTGCTACTATGTACCAGGCTTCTGCTTGTATGAAGCAAATCATTATCTGTAAGCTTGCCTTTCTTCTCTGTCAGTAATCTACACCAGCTTTCTGGCTGTAATCTACCACATGAAGGCACAGCAATCTTACACACCTTAGCAATCTTTTCACCCTCTCTGTCTTCAACTAGATCACACGCTAACCAGCCCTTACTGGGCTTTTCTACTAATCCCTGTCCCATTCCCCCCTATAAAAGGCGTCCCAGATATAGAGGAAAGAAGGTTTTAAACAGAGTGTCTACAATGCTCGACTGCCACTTTAAGGGGTGGGTCCCCAAGTGCGTCTTCCCAAAACGTAGACTAGTCACTAATTCCGCCTACCCGAGGTAGCCACGGATTGGAGCGAGGTGAGAAGTGTGTGACCAATCACTTCTCTCACAAGAGAAATAGGAGTGGAACGTGTAAATAACACAGGAAGTATAGTAAAAGTAAAAGTAAAGTGAAAGTAGAGACAGACACAGGAGTTTGAATGACTCCCAATTAAGACAACAATTCAATTGAAATACAGTGCATGCATCACAGTTCAAATAAATTCAACAATAATCCCTTTCCTTTACTCATGTAGCCAAAGCCACCTCCCTCAACCTCGTAGTGTCCCCGCTCGGAGAACGACTTTCGTAAGTCTCACTACCAGCGGCCACGGATAACAGCTAACACCGGCCCGAGATCCGTATGCCTCCCCCGTTACAGCGGTCCACTAAGTGTGGCCACCACTATCCTCACCCTCGTAGCGCCCCTACGGACCCACCCGTAAGTCTCACTACCCCGTGGTGATGGAGACAGCAATGCCTGCCCGAATCCACGCACCACAAATAAAATTGGAATGCCACCAGCCTCAGCACTCGAAGCTGGAGGGTACCACCTCTCTGCAAGCAGAGCTATGTGCACAATGAGGCTAGCTAGGCTATCAAAGTGACACCATGGGGAATCCCCAGGAAGCAGTGAGTCTACACCCTTCCACAGACTCCCCCCACCTCTTTTTCCTTACTGCTGCAGCTACCCAGCACCTAAAAGAGGTAAACAGGCAAAGAAGACCCCCAGGAAAACTTCCACAGGTCCACCCCCCTTTTTCCCTGCAGCAACAGCCACGTGGCTCCTAAAAGGGGTAAACAGGCAACAGAGGACCCCAAGGCAAACACCCACAGGCCCACCCCCCTTTATCCCAAAAGGGGTACACAGATAAACACTCTACCCGGGCACTTAAGCTAAAGACAGACCAATACAAACACACTCAGGCAACAGATAGTCAAAATGCAGGTAAAAAGTATTAACAAATAAGGTATAGGTTCTCTGGGCAAGATATTACCTGTCTTTGATGTCCTCTTGGCAGCAGTCACAGACACTTGAACAGATAAATCAAAGGGGAAAAGAAACATACCGGGCCTGCTGCAGTCTCCACCGTGTATTCAGAGGTGATCAATCTCCTTCTTTCCCCTAGGATTCATCTACCCAGGTCTTCTTGGACGGCTGCCAGATAGGTCATAACCCAAAGCCTCCACGTTGGATGCGCCAAATTGATATAGATTATTTTAAGCAAACAAATATGTTTGAATGACTATCTGTTCCTGTCCAAATCTGAGATGATTAAATTGCGTATACGCAGAAGTAAATTCACACTGACACATGCAGTTCAGGTTAAAACAACTTCAGAAAATTTAATGGCATCTGGTCCAAAAGTGGGTATGCAGACCCTTTTAAAGGCAATATTACATCATCATAGAATATCAAGATAACAACAAATAAACATCATTAATTTGTCTATGTATTAAGTGGTAACTTAAATGCCCTCCCATCTATATTAGTAATTGGCTTAGGGGTTTGAGTGGCTAGTGGGGCATCCTCCCATCATGGGATGTCGTCATTTCTGACAAGGATGAGACTGAGATTCAGTCGCCATTGTTGATTAGCACGAGGCTCACTCGATGGGAGGGGGAATCTGGCAGCCAGCCATTTTGAGTACTTGGCACCGTTTTAGCTTCAAGGTTAGTTTCTCAGGCTTTTTAGTAAATGAACATTTCATTAGAGCAGTTTCTCATGGGCTAGCTATAGTATACTTTGTTACATATTACAGGAACTTGATAATTCCGGTGTTAGTCATATTCTTCTAGAAAATACATTCTCTGTCTAATATTCTAAATGCTGTTAGGAAAATCTGTCATATAATGAAGTTAGATGGAGTTAATGGAGAAATGTAATACAGGTTTAATAAAGGTTTTTTTAATAAATCACTGTCTAGTTGAGAGGAGAGGGTGGAATTGTAGAAGGAGGTTGCAGAACTAGGACAGGTGAGGTTTGAAATGCTCTAGGTCAATACATTGGAGGTTTCTGTGAGAGTGATGTTCAGACGGTGGTGTCAATTGGGTCTTAGGTATGCCAATGTCAAAAGTCAGCAGATGGTGGTCAGATAGAGAAAAAGGAATATTGGAGAGATTAGAGGCAGTACAGAGGTTGGTGAAGGCAAGATCAAGAGTGTTTCCCGCTGTATGGGTTGCTAAATTGGACCACTGCGTAAGGCCAAAGGAGGAGGTTACAGAGAGCAGACGAGATGCATCAGTGCAATTGGGGTTGTTGATTGGGATATTGAAATCCCCAAGTATAAGGGAAGGAGTGCTAGATGAGAGGAAGTGGGGAAGCCAGGAAGAAAAGTGCTCAATGAATAGTCTAGGATAACCGGGGGGGGGGGGGGGGGGCGGTAGATGATAGCAATTCTTAAAGGAGTGGGTTTAAATAGGCAGACAGTGTGAACTTCAAAAGAAGAAAAGGATAGGGCAGGGGGAGTTATGATTGGTTGTTGGTTGAAATGTACATTGAGGGGAGAGAAGGATGCCTACGCCGCCTCCTTTACATTTGAGTCTGGGAGTGTGAGAGAATTGTAGCCCAACAAAACGTAAAGAGGCAGGAGTAGCGCTATCAGAGGGGGACAGCCAAGTCTCTGTAAGTGCAAGCAGTGTGAGTGAGTTTGAGATGAAAAAGTCGTGTATGGTTGTTGATTTTAAATTACTGCAGATGGAGTGGGCATTCCAGAGTGCACAATGAATTTTGGGAAGTGAGGGTAAAGGGCAGGGTATTGTGATGAGGTTTGTGGGGTTCCTGGTTGTCTTAGTGTGGGTAGAGAAGGTGAAGGGCCCTGGATTGGGAGAGACATCACCAGCTGCTAGAAATAGGAGGAGAGAAAGTGACAGGAGGTGTGAATGGGTCTTGTTTGCATGGGGTCTAGGATGAGATCGATTGTGGGTCGGAGTGAGAGAGTAGAGAAATGAGTGTAAGGCATGAGATGAGAGAAGGGGGGAGTGTAGCAGATAGGGGCATATGTAAATGTGGATGGGGGATGAGTGAAGTAGGTGTAAGGAGAGATTTTTCTACTGAGGGAGACTGAGGAAATAAAGAGGAGGAGAAAACAGATCATTGCTAAACTGTGAAAAATAAAAATTATAAATAATTGGAATATCAAGAGCAGGTGAAGGTAGGAAAGATATGTTTTATGGGTTAAGAAAGTGCAGGAGTGTACTAATAAGAGGCAGGTTTTTTTTTTTTTTTTTTTTTCCATTCTTTATTTCGGTTGTGCAATAAAGATTTACATACAGTCCCGCAGAGCCACAACAGCAGCTGCAGGTGTGTCACAGTATACATTATCACATATCACAACATTTAGTTGCACAGTTTTGTGTAGTGAGTGATTGGTTAATACTATTCTTGTCCCATTATGGGTATGTTTGTGGTCTGTCTTTGTGTCATGTAGATTTAGTCAACTCGGCATTTACGGTGGAGTGATGTTAATGTGGGAAGATGTGAGGGGAAAAACATCAATGAATGTAGTGCAAGGTATATCCCTTGTGTGTGTCCATCCTGTGATTTATGGGATTATCTGTCCTGGGACGGAGAGTGTGGCTGGTGGGTAGGTTGTCTGTGTGCGTCTTTGTTGAGTCTCTGTATGGGCGACGGTCTAGTGTCCTGGGTGCGCCGTGGGTGGTTATACCAGGCCGACAACCCCTTCTATCTGGTTAGGCAGGTAGGTCTGTTAGTTAAGGAGCGTGAGAGCAAATGTCGCCTATGAGGTGCCTCGGTCTGTTGCCTCTTGGTGCGTTTTGTGCGCATCGCAGTGTGGCCGTAGCCCTTACTGTCGCCCACCCAATTAAGTCGTAGTGCCCTACGTCTCTTAATTGCGTGTCTATATGGGGGGGGATGGGTTGACTGATAGGTGTTCACTGCCTTGTGGCCGCCTATGTCCCTTTTAATGTTGGCCTGAAGAATATAACAAATAACGTAAAGTCTTAATAATGAGAAAAATAAAAAAGAGGAAAAGATTATTAAGTAATGAGTGCAATAATACTGGACCCAAGTTCAGTGTCAGTGTCTCTGGTCTTCTCTGGCTCCGTAGCAATGATGACAGGGCAGTCTCGATGCGTGGTGTGGGGTGATTATATATGTTGGGCCTGTGTGGTCCTGGGTACGTCTCGGAGCCCCCTGCCACTCTGCCGAAGCCGGGGAACCCTCAATCAGGAGAGTCTTATGGTGGGTCTTGCCGCCCTAGATGCCGTGCTTCTCCGTTGTGTCTAGATCCGCTTTTCTGTTTCGGGCCTGTGTCCGCTGTCCTCGGGGTTGTCGCTTGCTGTGCTGTGGTGCGCGGATCCGTCAGCGGGAGGCTCCGTAGGAACTCCGTGTGGTCCTCGGAGGCCGTCAGCGTGTGTATCGTATCTCCCAGTGACACCACCAGGTACCCGACAGTCCCCATCGGTACCTGATTCCCCGGTCTCGCAGGATCCGGGTTACAGGTGCGAACTTGCGCCGGTCGAGGAGGATCGCAAAGGGTAGGTCATCATATATCGAGATCCTGCAGTTAGCTATTAGTAGGCTCGGTTTTTGCCTGGCACGGGCCATAATGGAGGTCTTTGCATTAATGTCTTTGGTCATGGCTATGATGTCCCGTGGCGCATCTACGGGTGCTGTAGGAGCCTTTCGTACTCTGAAAGCTGTGACAATAGTTGGTGTTCCGCCGTCCTCCTTGATCCCAAGTGCTTGTAGGACTTCGCGGGTGAAATCTGGCAAGGCTTCTTGGCCCACCGTTTCAGGCGCCCCACGGATCCTAACATTCCTCCATCGGTGTCGTGATTCCAGGGAGGTTACAGTGCGGGATAGGCTCTGTACTTGTTGGGTTAGTATGTCTATGCGGGTATTCGTGTCTTCCAGTTTTTTACCTCTTTCTTCGTCTTTGGTCTCTATGGCTCCCATGCGGTGTCTCAGGCCCCCGATCTCTTCTTGTACCCAAGCGAGGTCCGATTTCCACACCTCCCTTAAGTCTCGGAGGAGATTCTTTATATCTCCTTTAGTAGAGGGGGATTTGTCGGAATCTGTCCTCTGGTACACTCTGCCGTAAGCCTGGGGTGCTTGGGCCGTCTCCTCGTCTTGCGACGGCTCAGAGTCGCTGGAGCCACGCGGATCTCCGGGCGCCATGTTTGGTCGGGCCTGTGAGGATGGCCTGGTAAAGGATAGGCGAATATCAGAGTGGCTGGCACCCTCTGCGTGTGTAATTTTCCTATTTTTTCGGCCCATCTCTCTTGGGGTAAGTTACCCGGGGGCTGTAATCTTCGTGGGTGATGCACTTTAGGGCGAAAAAGTTAATTTTTGTCTCTGTAGAGTGGGAGCTCTGCAAAAGCACGACCGCTCAGTAGCTCAGCTAACCACGCCCCCCCTTTTTGGTTTTTTTTAACCTAACTAAAATGTGGGTGTGATTGGTTGGCTTTGGATATATAGCCTCTGGGCCCAGATTTGAAACATTCATTCCTAATTGTACCTTTCTGATGGCATTCAGTCAAAGTGAAATCTGGACCAATTTCAGGCACAATCAGGGAATGGACTTCAAAATCTGGACATAGTTAAATGTCACTGTAAATCAAATAAATCCATTCACTAAAATCAACGTTATTTTCTCCTTTGATTATTAATATTATTATTTGGGGAAATGGGGTATTTTAAAAAGAAATACTCCAAACAAGATTACAATCTATGAGAATTTGAGGTAGGTAGAAGTATATCTCTAGGCACCTTGTCCAAGGACATCTACTGGTAAGAGCGGTATTCAAACCTGGGTTTTCTAGTTCAAGCCAGTGCTATTACCACTATTCTATCCAGCTGAGAGATAACTAAGCGTTTCCAATCTCCCTCTGTTCTAACTCAGAAACCCCTGTAAGAGTGTCCCTCCAGGAAATCAAACTTCTCTATTAAACAAACTTATTGGCTATACAGAATTAATCTTAGTATCTTCCTTGCAAAGCTTAGCAGCTATAAAGGGGTTTGTGAGCGGGTGAATTGTAGGGCAGGCTCAGGAGCAATTTTAAACAAATGAGCTGTCTTTTATCACCACTTGAAAAAAAAAACTGTGTATAAACAGAACAATAGACATTACTCTATTACATTATTTCTTCTCTTCGACTATTCACAGAGGCAATTTGTAAAAACTGTTCTTTTAATGCTTTTGCTCTATTGAACAAAGAAAGGAGAATACACTTACAAATCCCCAAAACTACACATAAATCTGTTTAGTAGAATGCAGAATTTTTTTTCTCCGAAGTTACCCGCTATCATGTAACACAAAGTGTAAGTGCTTTAACTGCATTCCTCCAGTTCTTCATGTTCTTATGTATAGGAATGCCGAACTCTTCGGCAAAAGACAAAAAAATTATCATGTGTGTATTGTATGGGGCATGATTGAGCATTGATTTCTTAATTGTCTGTATTTATTTTCCTGGTAATCTGTTTCCTTGATAAAAATGGACTAAACATTGACAGCCTAAGGAAAAAGTCAAATTTTGATTGTACTTATTACAGTTAAATGCTTGGCAATCAACCTCCTTTCAAATTATACTCACTATAATTTTCATGACCTCCCCTAAGTAGCATATTAAAATTGACCTCTTGATAGGAGCAGTGCTAGCAGTGATGTCATATGGACTCCTACATTACTTAACACCAACCCATTTAAATTTGTTGAGGGAAAAGCATAGATATTACTTTGAAAACTTTCTTAACAAAAACTTTTAGATGTAGTTTAATGTAACCATTTTATATCTAATCGGGCATGTTTTCAAATTAATACCAATTACCTATTTTTGGTTAAAAAACACAACTTTATGACAAATTTAGATCTATGGTGGTGAGATGTTCTCCTCTTAACTATTGCTAGAGTTTGGGGTCCTATCATTGTGGTACTTCTGGTACCCAGACGAAAGACAGTGCACATCTTTGGTTCACCACTACTATATAGGTACTAAAATGAGAGAGGTTCCAGAGAGTGAACAGAAGCATTGGTCAAATGGGAAAAAAAAAACACCTTGAAGAGTCAGAGAGTCGATTCTGAAAGCGCTATAGTTTCAGCCAATTGGTCAGAGCAGGCAGGGAAGCTGTGTAGTCTCAAGAGCAGGTCAAGGGTAAGGTAGCTGTTAATCAGGCACAGGATTAGCAAAGTCATGTTCCAGAAACAAAAATGCAGGAACAGTCCAATTGCCAGACTGATCTTCAGGTATAGGGAACTTAAAATAGTAGAGCACTGTGTGAATATTGCCAAGATCAGATGGAGGGTTTAGGTGCAGACACAATATAGGAAATTGTAGGTTCAGCTATATACAGTAAATATCAGAATATATATTTCACATTAACTAAAAAGAGTTTGAGCAAGATTAGACTTTTTTTTTGCTAGAGTATCATGAAAAAGGCTGCTCTGCAATATGAAGCATTACTTCTTGTCCAATATTTTTTTATTGAAAGTTTTTCATTTTTAACAATAATAATCATTGTAAAACAATGAAATATCTGTAATAAAGAATAGGAATACATATAAATAAAATAAATAAAAAAATAAACAGGGGAAAAATGATCCATCCATAATAAAATTGATAACATATGATTTATGAAAAACACATCACCACCATAGAAACATTACTTCTCAAAATAACAAGATTATGTAACTAATAATTTACCAGACTTTAATGCATTCAGTTGATATAGAATTTGGTTTCAACACACACCTACAAGCATATTATTGTTTTTTTTTAACTATTAGAGTAAATTCTCCAATTTCCCCTAAGAAAAATGAAAATTCACATTTACCGTAATTTTCTTTTCCTGGATCCATGACAGCATCACTAATGGGTAGCTCCATTATTTGCTGTCTTTTTATTTTTTCATACGGATTTCACGAATATCCCATGTCCATACGTTACTGAGGAATACTTCCCCTGACAAGATTGTGATTGACTTCTTATACAAGGTTTTATTAGGACTTTTTTTTTTTTTTTTTAATTCTTTATTTTCTGTGCATGTAGTTTGTTGCAAAACATGCTTGTGTTGCCTTTTTATCTTAGGCAAATTGATAAAAGGCATTGACAGTGACTTAGTACAGAGATGATCAATCAGTTTAACACATGAATATTGATAGGAACGAAGAGTAGGCAACAAGCATATTGTGTTTGTCTTCCAGGTAGACAGTCGTGGGAGTTAGCGTGTGTCCGTGTGTTCAGGGAGAGCCTATTAGAGCTGTGTGTGCACTTTTTCTTTTTTTTCTGTGAGTCGAGTGTGCCCATGGTGTTGATGCCCATAGGGCGAGTTGGGTGTAGTGAAATAGGTCGACTGCGTAGATGGTAGTAGGGTCTCAGGAGTGGTTGAAGGGCACCTATCCCAGTTGCTTGGGGGGAGGTATAAGGTGGATTGGTAGTTTTTGTCGCCCATCACATTTTGGGTTGGCGTGTATGCCTCGGTGTGGGCCCTGTGTTTTTGTCGGTGCCTTAGTGTAGTTTGCATGTCGGGTATGGTATACGTGAAATGTTGAGTAGTGTCGGCCCTTAACCAGAGAGGGTCGCGGGGGGGGGTCGCGTCACAGTCTATGTGGTGGGAGACATTAAACAACTTTGAGTATAGAGAGATGTTTAGAGTGAGTTTAGATAGTAGGAGAACAGCAGGGCATGGAAATCAGGGGTAGACATTTATTCAGGTCCCAGTCTCTTGTCTCTTGTTGCCCCTGGGGTAGAATGGAACAGTTCGCTCTGGGTCCCACGGGTAGGGGGTTGGTGTCGTTCCCGTCTGTGAGGGGTTCTGTGTAAGTCCTACTTTTTGGAGAAGTGCAGGGGCCTCCGAGAGTGAAGTGAGTTTTAGGACCTCCGCTCCGCTGATGACAGCCAGTGTTCTCGGTAGTAACTATCTGTATTCTACGTTTCCTTTCCGCAGTTGTGCCGTGACTTCGCTCAGGGATTTTCTCCAGAGCAGGGTGCTCCTCGTGATATCTTGGAAAAAGGAGAGTTGTGAGGCTTCGAAGGCTAGGGGTGTCTTGTCCCTCACCGCTGCCAGTATGCGACGTTTGTCTGTCATTGAGTGACATCGGACTATGACATCTTTTGAAGCCGTTGCGGGTGCCCTTTTGGCCTTGTTGATGCGGAAATGGCTGTCAAATTCCAGCTTTTTAGCTTGTGTGTGTGGCAGGATTGTTGCCGTGAGCCTCCTCAGGTATTGTGGTAGTTCTGCAAGGCCGATTGTGTCAGGAATTCCCTGAATTTTAATATGTGTGCGTCTGCTGCGATCCTCCGTGGCGTCTAGTGTGTTTTGGAGTGCTGTGTTCGCCGTTTGTAAGTGTTTCAGGGTATCCCCCATGCTTTTCACCTCTTGTCTGAGGTCCAGTATGTCCTCTTCAGAGGCTTGTACTCGTGCTGTCACTGCCTGCGTTTCTGTGCGCATTAGGTTTATGTCGGCGTCGAACATCTGCTTCATTTCTTGCAGCAGGTGTCTAATATCTTTTTTAGTGGCTGGGGCTGATTCATCCCCTGCTGCTTGTAGGCTGCTGGGGGAGTCTGATCGCCTGTCTGCCCTGCTTCCTTGTGGTAGTTGTTCTGAGCCTGTGGAGCCAGTCTCCTGGTCCTGGTCAGCCGCCATTTTGTGACCTGCAGTGCGCTGTAGCAGGGCTCCTATATCTTGTGAGTCCCTGGGCGCAGCCTGCTGTTGCTTTTGTGATCGCCTCCCCATTGTGTTGTCGGGTGGTTGGTGGTGGTCGGCCGCCTGTCTGTACCAGTCCTTAAGGCCCAGGAGGGTAAGTGTAATACATGCGGGAGGGCGAGGTAGGCCCGAGATTTGCGGACTCTTTTTTTGCCCGAGGGTGTGTGTAAAAAGGGCATCGGTGGGTAGCCCTGTGAGCCCTGGTGCTGTGGCTATGGGTCTCGCGGGTCGATGGTCCCCCGTACCTGTGATTACCAGCGGATTATCAGATGGTGCTGTGGAGCCCTGAAGAATGGCATCCATTCGGCTCCGCGGTTAAGCTCCGCCCCCTATTTGGACTTTTTTTGCTGTATTTATCCAGCATAGACTCTTTTGGACTTACGTTTTGGACTCTTGATTATTATTCATTATCCATATTTCAAACTCTTTTTGTTTTTTTTATCTTGTATGCATTTTCTCTTATATAGTGTATTATATATGTGGTTGTATAGTTTACAATCAGGTTTTTTTCACCTGTGGCGCCGCCTCCCCTTCACCTTTTTTAGTTATCTCTCAAGACAAGACCTATCAAGACAAGACAAACCCCTTGATGATTTGCTTGTGCAATAAACCAGAGAGATTCGATTCTAAATTTCCTTACAAACTCTTGTTGAGCTTGTTGAGTAGATCCAACACTGGTCTTCATTTTTCTAATGCTTGGGAACAAATGTACAATATATTCCTGTAAACCTTTCCATAATGGGAACTTTCATGATTGCACCATCTTCCAAAAGAATGTTCAGATCCTCTGTCAGTACTCTTCTTTTTGCATGCTTTTTTGGTGTTAGTGACAAGACAAACTTGTCCTATCGTCGGAATTTCCTAAATTCTAGGTATCCTGTATTTAAAATGAACTGAATCAAATTGTTCCGTTTTAAACATGCCCGGTGTGTCAAAAATGTAAGAGACAACTCCGAACTTGCAGATCCAGGACTGGGTAACATTCAGAAGCTTTTGTTGGATTTCTAAAAGGGTGTATTTATGTCCCTGGAACCTCTGGATTGACCACTTTTCCAGATCTGTTGAAATCCTTCCCTGGGCAATATTGCCTACTTTCACAAAAGTTAGGGTGATCCTTAAAGTTACGTCTATCTGACGGATTCTTTCTGAAGGATTCTTTCCCCTGTAGTACCTTCGGTCCTAAGGCAGAAAAAAAAATTCTTCCATTACCATCGCTTTTGATCACCACTTCCAAAGGCTTTCCAAATAAAAGCTCACCTTGAAAATGTAGACCTACCTAATTATTCTTTAAAAAGAGATCTGCACTTCATGACTTTAGCCATAATGCCCGCCTTGTTGTTTCTGGCAAACATTCTAACTAAATCTACAGAGGCTTCTGAAAAATAGTCAACAGCCCATTTAATTTCCTGACATAGAATCCGGGATCTTAGATTTGCTTATGCCACTGTCAATGTCTTCCTTCAAATGAGATATCCATTTCTTCAGAGCTCTCGAGACTGCGAGACTGCTGTTAGAGCTACTGCTGGTTTAAATACTGCCCCTGCTGACAAGTAGGATTGCGTCAAATTTACATCTATAAGTCTGTCCATGGGATCACGAAAGGAGGCAACATCATCCAAGGGTAAAGCGTTTATTTCTGCCAAGCCATTTAATAGCTGTGTTCACTTTTGGTGGGGAATTCCCGAAGCATGAATTGGATATCAAGTAGCTATCGTCCCTGCAAAGGTAACCTTTTTTTCCAGTTGTTTTTTTTTTTCATTCCTCTACAAACAAAAGAATCATGAACTGGAAAACATGGCTTTCGCTTACTTAATTTTGCAAACAAATGTAAAATGTTTGGATATCAACGACACTGGTGTAACAACTGAAGGACGTAGCTTACTTCTTTTATTAGTTTCCCAATCATATTTTCATCCATACTGATTGTTTCACACTCCTTCTCTTGCTCCTCATCAGATTGTATTATACCTTCCTCCTGTTCCTCCTCAGAGGTCTCCTTGTCTGAATCTTTGTGTGGCAAATCTCTTTGATCTCTTCCTGGCTAGCCTCTGCCACCTGGCAAATCCAATCCATCATTTCTGGTGTATCCAATTGTTCATGAACAGGAGGATTGAAAAACATGAAATATATAAATGTTAAATTCACTTCTTTTATCTCTCCATTGTTCTACTTTTATTTTTAATTCAATGAATTTCTTAATTTGCTCTCCTTAAGGAATATGAATCTTCCATTATTTGTGGGCAGCTAAAGAGAGGCATCTATAGTCATTATTACTTATATGTGCAGGGCTATAGTTTCAGAACAAAATCCTCAATTAAAATAATAACATTAAGAGTATATAAAGGTAAAACCAAAGCACAAATATGCCAATAAGCAATCCAAATGTTTACCTGCAGCAGTAGTGTATAGTGGAAAAAGAGCAGGCAGAAAAGGTAGAGGAGCCAGAATTGAGCCAACAGTTTGAGTCTGCTATCTACTCGTTATGACCGGCACCTGCTTTAACCCCTTAAGGACTTCTGGAATAAAAGGGAATCATGACATGTCACACATGTCATGTGTCCTTAAGGGGTTAAAGGATCAGGAAAACAAACTCGTTCAGAACCCCTTCAGCCACTTACCTTTATCCAGCGCTGGGCTCCCTCGGCGCTGGTGACTTCTCCTTCCCCTCTGTCGTCAGCTCCCGACTGCTGTTAAAAAACGCCCATAGGAAAGCATTTCTCAATGCTTTCCCATGGACGTTCTGCGTGCTCAATGCGATTTTCTATTGAGCGACGCAGAAGCGCCTCTAGCGGCTGCCAGGAAGACAGCCACTAGAGGCTGGATTAACCCTGCAATGTTCTCTTAAACTGCTATGTTTACAGCTGCAGGGTTAAAACCTGGGGGACCTGGCACCCAGACCACTTCATTGAGCTGAAGTGGTCTGGGTGACTATAGTGGTCCTTTAAATATGAGCTCTGAACACTTTCATTGGTTCTCAGACAATCCCATCATTGCAAGAGCAATCCCGTCATCTTGCAGCAACTTTGCCTTTGTTGAACTGACAAAGCACATAGGCAGCCACGTTTTGGCTTTTGGGCAGTATGTTGGCAGAATCAAGTATGTGGCCCCAAACTCGTGCATCAAAGTGCAAGCGCATATGCAAATGGCATTTCCAAATACAGAAGTGAAGGAAGGTAAAGTACCTGATAAGCAATAGCCTTTTTGTTCAACTGATTTAAGTGTGACACCAAGCACATCATATATTAAGCCCATACACAGTCTTAAGTCCACATAAAGTGAATTTTTCCAGGTGAACCGTGTACCAAAAGTAAAGGGAACCACAATCATGTATGTATAAAATACCTATAGCACCAAGCTATAGAAAGTGTCCAGTAGCCATGAGGACAGGGATTTCTATGGAGGAGTACCCATTAGTGATGCTGCATGGATTGTCCAGGAAATATAGCATAAATTATTATCCTGAATTTCAAAATATTGTCGTTAAGCTTGTATGGATGACTATAACTCTTACCTCATCGCTGGACTTTATTACAGAAGTAAGATACTCATTAAAAATATTTTAATATTTTAATATTTCTATAAATTAATATAATATGATATTTAGATCTTAGGTTTATATTACCACATGAGATTATCCACATCTTACTTTAACCCCTTAAGGACACATGACATGTGTGACATGTAGTGATGTCCCGAACGGTTCGCTGGCGAATAGTTCCTGGCGAACATAGCTTGTTCGCGTTCGCCACGGACGGCAAACATATGCGATTTTCGGTCCGCCCCCTATTCCTCATCATTGAGTAAACTTTGACCCTGTACCTCACAGTCAGCAGACACATTCCAGCCGATCAGCAGCAGACCCTCCCTCCCAGACCCTCCCACCTCCTGGACAGCATCCATTTTAGATTCATTCGGAAGCTGCATTCTTAGTGAGAGGAGGGACAGTGTGCTGCTGCTTATTTAATAGGGAAATTGATAGCTAGGCTAGTGTATTCAGTGTCCACTACAGTCCTGAAGGACTCATCTGATCTCTGCTGTAAGGACAGCACACCAAAAAGCCCTTTTTAGGGCTAGAACATCAGTCTGCTTTTTTTTCCCTGTATAAGCTAATTGCAGTTGCCTGCCTGCCAGCGTGTGTGTCTGGCTCACAGCGTATACTGTGCCCACTTGCCCAGTGCCACCACTCATATCTGGTGTCACAATAGCTTACATTTAAAAAAACAAACAAACACTTTTTTGACTGTGAAATAATAGTAGTCAGTTTCCTTCACGCGTGTGCGTTTCAGGGCCTGCCAGGGCACAGTGTCACAGCAGTGCAACTCATATCTGGTGTAACAGTAGTGTACATTTAAAAAAAAAAAACACTTTTTTGACTGTGAAATAATAGCAGTCAGTTTCCTTCACGCGTATGCGTTTCAGGGCCTGCCAGGGCACAGTGTCACACCAGTGCAACTCACATCTGGTGTAACAGTAGTGTACATTTAAAAAAAACATTTTTTTTTTACTGTAATAGATTGAATAGCAGTTAGTTGTCTGCAAGCGTGTGTGTCAGGCCTACATCGTCTACTCTGCCAACTTCTGCCAGTGCACAGTGCCACTCATATCTGTTGTCACAGTAGCTTGCACGCATAGTACCACTAATCGAAAAAAAAATGACAGGCAGAGGCAGGCCACCCCGCAGGGGCCGTCGTGGTCATGGTGCTGTGATTCCCTTTGGCCCTAGAATAATGCCCAGTGTTCAGATGCCACGTACACTGAACTCGAAAAGTTCTGACGACATAGTTGACTGGCTAACACAGGACACACAATCTTCTACAGCTTCTGCTCGGAACCTTGACGCACCATCCTCCTCCAGCTTAGCTTCGGGCACCTCTCAAGTTACCACTCGCCCGCCTGCCGCCACCACCAACACTATCACCACAGCCGCTTCACTTTGTATGTCAGAGGAGTTATTTACACATCAGTTGGTAGAAATGAGTGATGCGCAACCATTATTGCCAGAGGATGTAGATAACAGGGATATGTCTCAGTCAGGCAGCATTACACACATGGACGTACGGTGTGATGATGATGATGTTGTACCCGCTGCTGCTTCCTTTGCTGAGTTGTCAGATACAAGTGAAGCACTATTTTTGTGTTTAACACATGCACATATACTTCATTGTGTTAAGATTCTAGTTATTCAGACGCAAGCCAGCTAGTGACTTTAAAGGAAGGTGCCCTTGAAGGCACAGTTAGTATTTACTATTTATCTACTGTGATTTATTTAAATACCTCTCTCCCTTTGTACCTCTCTTTTTCCTGCAGTTAGCTCTCTTATCTGGTAGGTGCCCTTGAAGGCACAGAGATATACCTTCTTTCTCTCTGTCTTTTCTCTACATTGCATTTGGGGTAATTTACTATCTAGCACCCGGAGTAGAGTTTATTGCAGGATTCGAACGTACCACTACCATAGCTTGCAGTCTTTTAACTTTAAGACAGCATTCAGGCAGCACGGGTCTCCCGTGGTAATTCCAATTACAGTTGACACTTTTTCTTTTGGAAACTACATTGAGATACTATTGCCTTAAACGATAGAGACCCCACTCAGACGACTTAAGTCTCTTGCACCTTGGTTGTGGTTACAGATTTTGTGCAGCAGGACTGACTGCCAAAAGTACCACTAACTATAACGGTGGAGACAGTGTAAGATCTGAGCTAAACTCAGACGACTTTAGTCTCCCATACCCTGTTTACAGTTACAAATTTTGTTCAGCAGAACTAACTGCCAAGAGTACTATTAACTGTAACGGTGGAGACAGTGTAAGATCTGAGAACAGCTGTGATTTAGGTGCTGTTAATTGTTCTTTTTAAACCTCTCTTATTTCTGCATAGTATCTCTGTAGGCCCCTGTATGCAATTATACAGAAGGCTCAGCAGTGGATGTATGAAATAATCACTTTGTATCTTGTTCACCAATAAATATTTTTTATTTTCATTTTTCTATATAACGATATATATCCATATATACTCTACAGGCAGTGCCCTTTGTTCCTTTTCTTTGTTCACCAGTTGATGATGACGTAGCATCCGTGGATGTCACGTGGGTGCCCGCTAGAAGAGAAGAAGAACAGGGGGAAAGTTCAGATGGGGAGACAGAGAGTAGGAGGAGATGAGTTGGAAGCAGGGGGAGGTTGTCGAAAGGAGCTAGTGGCACAGTCAGACAGCATGCATCGGCACCCGGGGTCAGCCAAACAGCACGCCAATCAATGCATGCTGTTGCCACCACCAGAATGCCATCATTGCAGAGTTCAGCAGTGTGGCATTTTATTTGTGTGTCTGCCTCTGACAACAGCAATGCCATTTGCAACCTGTGCCAAAAGAAACTGAGTCGTGGGAAGTCTAACACCCACCTAGGTACAACTGCTTTGCGAAGGCACATGATCGCACATAACAAAGGTCTATGGGATCAACACATGAGTACAAGCAGCACACAAACTCAAAGCCGCCATCCTCCTCCTGGTTCAGCATCTTCAGTCACGTCAACCACTGCTGTCCTCCTTGCCCCCTCTCAACCATCCGCCACTCCGTCTCTCGCCTTAAGCAGTTCCTGCTCATCTGCCCAGAGTCAGGTGTCTGTCAAGGACATGTTTGAGCATAAGAAGCCAATGTCACAAAGTCACCCCCTTGCCCAGTGTCTGACAGCTGGCTTGTCTGAACTCTTAGCCCTTCAGCTTTAACCATACAAGCTGGTGGAGTCTGAGGCGTTCCAAAAATTTGTAGCTATTGGGACATCGCAGTGGAAGGTACCCGGACGAAATTTCTTTGCTCAAAAGGCAATCCCCAACCTGTACTCGATTGTGCAAAAGGAAGTAATGGCATGTCTGGCACACAGTGTTGGAACGAGGGTCCATCTGACCACTGATACCTGGTCTGCAAAGCATGGTCTGCGCATTGGGTAAACCTGCTGACGGCTGCCAAGCATGGAATGCGTGGCTCTGCAGAGGAGTTGGTGACACTGACACGACTTGCAGGCAGGCTTGCTGACACCTCCTCTACTCCTCCTACTCCATCCTCTTCCATAACCTCCTCAGCTGAGTCCTCTTCTGCTGCTGTGTCTTGCTCCACATCAACGGCACCCCCCCCCAGCTCCCCAGGTACTATTCCACATCCCGGATACGGCAGTGTCACGCCGTCTTGGGGTTGACTTGCCTGAAAGCAGAGAGTCACACCGAACCAGCACTCCTGTCCGCCCTGAATGCACAGGTGGATTAGTGGCTGACTCCGCACCAACTGGAGATCGGCAAAGTGGTTTGTGACAACAGAAGAAAATTGTTGGCGGCATTGAATTTGGGCAAGTTGACACATGTGCCGTGCATGGCACATGTGTGTAATATGATCGTTCAACGCTTTGTGCATAAGTACCCAGGCTTACAGGACGTCCTGAAGCAGGCCAGGAAGATGTGTGGCCATTTCAGGCGTTCCTACACGGCCATGGCGCACTTTTCAGATATCCAGTGGCGAAACAACATGCCAGTGAGGCGCTTGATTTGCGACAGCCCGACACGTTGGAATTCAACACTCCTAATGTTCGACCGCCTGCTCCAACAAGAAAAAGCCGTTAACGAGTATTTGTATGACCGGGGTGCTAGGACAGCCTCTGCGGAGCTGGGAATTTTTTTGCCTCGTTATTGGACGCTCATGCGCAATGCCTGTAGGCTCATGCGTCCTTTTGAGGAGGTGACAAACCTAGTCAGTCGCACTGAAGGCACCATCAGCAACATCATACCATTTGTTTTCTTCCTGGAGCGTGCCCTGCGAAGAGTGCTGGATCAGGCCGTAGATGAGGGTGAAGAGGAAGAGTTGTGGTCACCATCACCACCAGAAACAGCCTTATCAGCATCGCTTGCTGGACCTGCGGCAATGCTGGAAGAGGATTGTGAGGAAGTGGAGTCAGAGGAGGAATGTAGCTTTGAGGAGGAGGAGGAAGACCAACCACAACAGGCATCCCAGAGTGCTCGTTGTCACCTATCTGGTACCCGTGGTGTTGTACGTGGCTGGGGGGAAGAACATACCTTCAGTGAGATCACTGAGGACGAGGAACGGGACATGAGTAGCTCGGCATCCAACCTTGTGCAAATGGGGTCTTTCATGCTGTCGTGCCTGTTGAGGGACCCTCGTATAAAAAGGCTGAAGGAGAACGACCTGTACTGAGTGTCCACGCTAATAGACCCCCGGTATAAGCAGAAAGTGCCTGAAATGTTACCGAATTACCGCAAGTCGGAAAGGATGCAGCAGTTCCAATATAAATTAAAAAGTATGCTTTACGGGGGGCGTGTCCTAACCACGGAGCAAGATGGCCGCTTGAGCTCCGAGCTCTGCAACACGAGCTAGGCAATCCGACCCAATCCGGCACACAGTGGGAACAGATAGCCTCACAAGCAGGGGCGTATTAGCCGCGAGGCAAACAAGGCATTTGCCTTGGGCGGCATTTTCCAGGGGGCGGCAAAAAACACTGCCCCCAAATGCCCAAGGCAAATGTCTTGTTAGCCTTGCGGCTAACAGACATGCTGGGCTGGTTGCTGGGCGGCCGGCGAGGGAGCTCTTCCCCTGAGCTCTCTGCTCAGCTCCCTCGCGCGCCGCCCGCAGAGTGAGGCTGGGAGGCGGAGCCGGAATATGACGTCATATTCCGGCTCCCAGTCTCACTCTGCGGGAGGCGCGCGAGGGAGCTGAGCAGAGAGCTCAGGGGAAGAGCTCCCTCGCCGGCCGCCCAGCCTGCCCGCCAGTGCCGCCCTACAGCCACTGGACCACCAGGGAATGGGAGAACCCCCCCACCCCCAGCATTCCCAAAGGTAAGGAGGCTGGGGGGGGAGTAAATTAAAAAAAAAATGTGTGAGTGTGTGTGTGTGTGTGTCTCTGACTGTGTGTGTCTGATAGTGTGTGTGTGTCTGTTAGTGTGTGTGTGTGTCTGTTAGTGTGTGTGTGTCTGTTAGTGTGTGTGTGTGTGTGTCTGTTAGTGTGTGTGTGTCTGTTAGTGTGTGTGTTAGTGTGTGTGTCTGTTAGTGTGTGTGTCTGACTGTGTGTGTCTGACTGTGTGTGTCTGACTGTGTGTCCGACAGTGTGTGTCTGTTAGTGTGTGTGTCTCACTGTGTGTGTCTGTTAGTGTGTGTGTGTGACCGACTGTGTGTGTTTGTTAGTGTGTGTGTCTCACTGTGTGTGTCTGTTAGTGTGTGTGTGTCCGACTGTGTGTGTTTGTTAGTGTGTGTGTGTCCGACTGTGTGTGTTTGTTAGTGTGTGTCCGACTGTGTGTGTTTGTTAGTGTGTGTCCGACTGTGTGTGTTTGTTAGTGTGTGTGTCTCACTGTGTGTGTATGTTAGTGTGTGTGTGTCCGACTGTGTGTGTTTGTTAGTGTGTGTGTCCGACTGTGTGTGTTTGTTAGTGTGTGTGTGTCCGACTGTGTGTGTTTGTTAGTGTGTGTGTCCGACTGTGTGTGTTTGTTAGTGTGTGTGTGTCCGACTGTGTGTGTTTGTTAGTGTGTGTGTGTCCGACTGTGTGTGTTTGTTAGTGTATGTGTCCGACTGTGTGTGTTTGTTAGTGTGTGTGTCTCACTGTGTGTGTCTGTTAGTGTGTGTGTGTCCGACTGTGTGTGTTTGTTAGTGTGTGTGTCTCACTGTGTGTGTCTGTTAGTGTGTGTGTGTCCGACTGTGTGTGTTTGTTAGTGTATGTGTCCGACTGTGTGTGTTTGTTAGTGTGTGTCTCACTGTGTGTGTCTGTTAGTGTGTGTGTGTTTCCGACTGTGTGTATTTGTTAGTGTGTGTGTCCGACTGTGTGTGTTTGTTATTGTGTGTGTGTCCGACTGTGTGTGTCTGACTGTGTTTGTCTGTTAGCTAGTGTATGCGTATCTGTCAGTGAATGTGTGTGTATTTAGAAGGCGGGGCAGGGGGGAAGGGTTAGGTGGGGGTGGCGCGCGCGGGGGGGGGGGGGGGGTGTCTGAGTTTTGTCCTGCCTAGGGCAGCACAAAACCAAGATACACCACTGCTCACAAGCCATCATGCCGCACTCCAAGTCACAGAGGCAAGCTGACAAAAGCGATAAAATAAATGTTTTCGCCCAGAAGAAGCCGCCAGCCTCACAACACGCTGAACTAGGCCCACAAGATGGCGCCGGGCACTCCGGAGGGAGCAGCCCCTGCTCAGATCTGGACATGCCACCAGAAATAGGGCTCACAGCCTCTCTTCTCCAAGCAGCCCTGGACAAGCAGTCCAACAAGCTGATCGCCACCTGGCAAGAAAGTGTGGATGAAATAAAACGCGACCTGCGTGATCTGGGGTCACGAACAGGGCACATAGAGACGAAAGTGGACAATATCGTGGAGGCCCACAATCAAGCTGTAGACAGGATTCAGACTCTCGAATCCCAACTGGCTAAATACGAGGTGAAGCTTATGAACCTCGAGGACCGATCACGCCGAAGCAACTTGAGGCTCCGCGGCATCCCAGAAGATGTGCTGGAAGCTGACCTACCTGCCTTTGTGAACAGCTTCTTCAAGGCCCTACTGCCGGACATCCCAGTCAACATGTTGCTGTTGGACCGCCTACACAGGGTCCCGAAGCCCAAACACATTGCTCCCTCATTACCAAGAGACACTCTACTTAAAGCCCACTACTTCCATGTGAAGTAGCTGATCCTCCGCAGAAGCCGCACGGTAAAAGACCTACTGTCTGAATTCGCCAATGTGAGATTTTTCGCAGACATCTCTGCAGCCACATTACGACACAGGAAAACGTTCCAGAAAGTCACAGAGGTCCTTAGGGAACATTGCATACCTTATCGGTGGGGATTTCCTATCCGCCTGATCGTCACGGTGCTTCTGTCGGTGGAGGAAGGCCTGCAACTACTCCGGAGATGGAACCTGGGCCCAGCTGAACGCATGGCAGACGCACCGTCCCCCAGACGCCTTGACAGGGACTGGTCCTAGGCTAAACTTTGGCCCGCAAGTATCTGATGTGCTCCATACTAACACGATGAGTGAGGCTTAGCCCACACTGTGCATTAAGCTTTTGCCATAGGCCTATTATGTCGATATTTTTTGTTATTCTGTTATATGCTGTGTGCCACACATTAGCGGTGTAGTGCAGCAGTTATCTCGTTATCCCGCAGCCACCGTTGTTGTTGTTTTCCCGTACCTCTAATTGCGATACCAGCCCTTAGAAAAGCTGCACTGCCGGCCCAAATGCCGGCTCAGGCCCTCTATCTAAATGTATATACTTGTGTTAATTCTATCCCCCCAGTTCATGTTCACCCCCACCACCCTCTGCTCCAAGATGCCGTATGACACTCACCTAAAGTCCATACGGGTAGCACAAAGCGGTGCCCCTATTGTTTCAGTCGTTAACTCTACCCACACTAAGTCTCAAGATCTTGAGCACCATGCCCTGGTCCTCCACTCTATACCTAAAAGAGGGCACAAATCGGCCCAACCTTTGGCTCCACTAAGGCAAAATAAGCACCAACCTCATAAGCCACCCTGAAGATTTATTCCCATAATGTACGCGGGCTTAACATGCCCCACAAAAGGCATATGCTTCTGAAGGAGGCCAGTAAGCATAATGCTGATATTTTATGTCTACATGAGACTCATTTTCCTAACTCCTGCATACCCGCATTCGGTATGAAACACTACCCCAATCAATACCACTCTACATTTGCCACTAAATCAAGAGGTGTATCCATATCCATTCACAAATCTGTGGCCTTTGAGCTAATTTTATTTTAATATGTATGCTGAATGATGTGTTGTATACTCTAGTTAACCTGTACGCTCCGAATGAGCACCAACGTAATTTTTTGCACAAAGTGTTGACTAAGGTGACCACTGTTCAAAAGGGAATGACTGTAATTTGCGGAGACATAAACGACGTCCTCGATCCCAGACTTGATTCTTCCACACAGGCCCACTCCACACTACAGAGGTCGCTCAAGCCTCACTGCAAAGCCCTGACGCAATTGCTACTGCAATTTAACCTTTATGACTGTTGGCGCACACTAAACCCTTCTGACAGGAGCTACTCGTACTACTCCAAACCCCACAGGTCGTACTCCAGGATTGATGTGATTTTGGTGCAAGGCTCCTCCCTCAACCTGATCCACAGGTGTGATATGGGTGACATAGTTTGGTCTGACCACAGCCCGATTACCATATCCTTACATGACAATTTCCACTTCCGTGGCTGCAACCCATGGAAACTCAACACAGGGTTACTATCTGATGAAATCTTCAGCCGAGAAACTGAGACAGAACTCTTACAATATTTTAACAGTAACGACAACTCTGATACACACACCTCCTCTACATGGATAGCACACAAAGCGGTCATGCGAGGGATCTTCATACGCAGGGCCTCTTACCTTAAGAAATTGACACAAACGAAAACCCTCTCCCTCCTTCGTATTCTGCGAGACCTCACAGCCCATCAATTTCTACACCCGACCACTACCAGAGGGTCCCAAATTGAACAAAGCCAGAAAGAGCTCAATGATATTTACATAACGCGCGCTGCGCGTACCCTTCATACACTGAACGCAAAACAGTATGCCATGGGCGATAAAGCTACTGCTATGAGCGCCGCCAGATTGCGCGCGGCCAACGCCCAGTCAAAAATAGGTTATATAATAACAGAAGAAGGCAAAAAGGTTATTAAACCCCAAGACATTTGCAACACCTTTGCGCAGTTATACGGCAATCTCTATAACTTGCAGGAAGATGCGGCGACGCACCAACCCACCCAAACAGAAATCTCCAAATTCCTAGACCGGGTTGCTCTCCCCAGTCTGACGGAGGACCAAATACACCTACTGACGGACGTAATTACACCACTTGAGATAGAACAGGTCATAGCGACCCTGCCTCCTCACAAATCACCGGGTCCTGACGGCTTTCCCAATCTTTACTACAAAAGGTTCGCCTCCATCCTCTCCCCCTAGATGGCTAAACTATTTGCGACAGCATCTAATGAGTGCAAACTCCCACAAGAAATGCTAGAGGCTAATGTAGCCCAAGCCAGGCAAGCCTCCCACGAAGTGCGCTAACTTCAGACCCATCTCCCTGCTGAATACTGACATTAAAATAATGGCGAAAGTTTACGCGACTAGGTTAAAACTTATTCTCCCCATCCTGATACACTCTGACCAGGTAGGCTTCATAGGTGGGAGGCAAGGAACGGATGGGACGCGCAAAGCGCTCGCCCTTTTACAAAGCATGCACAGAATATCCCCCAATAGCATACTCCTCTCATTAGATGCCGAAAAGGCCTTTGACCGCTTGAACTGGTCTTTCCTACAAGCAGTCCTCGAAAAATTTAAGTTCCCCCCCCAATTCTTGACGGTAGTTAAGGCACTTTACAGCAAGCCGACTGCGACAGTATTCAATGCAGGCTTTAGGTCGACCCCTTTTAGCATAAGCAACGGGACTCGGCAGGGGGGCCCTATGTCACCAGTGCTGTCTATACTGGCGCTGGAGCCGCTGGTGGCTCTAATCAGGGGCGATGACCATATACGAGGGGTAAGCATAGAGGGGAGGGAGATGAAACTGAACCTATTCACTGACGATATACTCCTCACTATTACTGAACCCAAATCATCACTACCAGCATTTCACGAACTGTTACATTCCTACAGCAAATGCTCATATTATAAACTTAATCTCACAAAAACACAGGCCATGGGGGTGAGGATGGCGAGCACCTATAAGTCTGACCTTGCGAGGGAATTTGCATATGATTGGAGGGAGGATTACCTCACCTTCTTAGGAGTTAGACTTCCCCACCACCTCCCAAACCTTTATGACCTCAATTATGTCAAACTGAGTAAGGAAATAGCCGAAACCCTCCAGCAATGGAAAAATAAGTATATTTCCTGGTCGGGACGCATAGCAGCGGTAAAAATTGTGATATTGCCCAAACTGCAATACCTATTTCGGACAATACCACTGATTGCCCCTGCACGTTACTTCTAAGCACTGCAAAAACAAATCAGTCTGTTCATATGGAACGGTAAAAAGCCCCTCTCTAGGGCCACAAGCGCAGGAGGTATGGGCCTTCCTAACCTTGCTGGGTACCATAAAGCATCAATCCTAACCAGCCTAGTAGCATCCCATTATCATACAGACCCACCACAATGGATGTCCATCGAGGGCCTCTGGACGTATAGGCTCAATATATCCACCCTGATGTGGCTAACGCCCTCCCAAAGACCAGACATGACACAGGCGCTTCCAGCCCACGGCCACCCTAAAAATATGGGACATCTCCCGCACACACCTGTGCGGTTGCCACCCTATCTCAATGGCCATGACCCTCAGGGCGTTGGCGGAGCTGATCCCTGAGTTTAATTTCAAACTATGGAACAGATGTGGAGTCACCCAACTACATGACCTGCAACATAAGGGAACGCTGCTGACGTTTCCCATCCTTAGCACTAAAGACACTATCCCTAACGTGGCACACTTCTCGTATAGACAACTCAGATCCTGGTGGCACACACATGTAAAGATCCCAACACCAGACCCCCAAACGCCCCTCCTTACACAATTTGAGAAACACCTGATCGCAGGTGCACCTGCCAAGGGCCCCATATCCGCTATCTATACGCTCCTGAACACCAACACAGAACTTTGCCACCTCCCATGGGCCAAAGCTTGGGAAACAGATATAGGCCACCACATCCCTGAGACCACCTGGCTCAAAGCCATCAACAGCTACAATGGCAGATCAGCCTGCGCAGCCCATATGGAACTCATGCGCAAAATCGCATATAGGTGGTACATGGTCCCCACACGCCTGGCTAAAATATTGCCAACCCACTCAAGTACCTGCTGGAGATGTCATAAAGATACGGGCACTTTCCTACACATATGGTGGGGCTGTGACATCATACACATCATACTCCCTCATCCACTCGCACACAGGTATCACAGTCCCCAACTCCCCAGCCTCTCTCCTACTGTTCATGTACGTAGACCAATACCCCCCAGCCGACAGATATTTGATACACCATATTCAAATTGCTGCCTTGACACATATCACCAGAAATTGTCTTTCCACAACCGTAGCGACTATGCCGGAACTGACTAAGTATATATCTATGGTAGGGAGCTACGAAACACTCATTGTCCCCATGACAAAACGCCAACCCTGGAAAAGGGAGGTTTGGAGAACATGGGCTCAGAGAACTACACACTAAAATTAGCAGAAAGGGCGCACAAACATTCAATGTCACATTGTCAGGACACTCGTCTGACTGCTGGGAGATAGGAGACGAAACATGGACAACGTGTCAGGGTACCTGAGGCCTCTACCTCTGAGGGAGGTAGAGACTTGGTGGTTTATCCGTCCAGGCGAGCTGTTTCCTCCGTTCCTCGCGGTTCATCCAGTCACTTAAACACCGGCCGCGAGGAATCCACGTCCTTTTCTAGCAGGACGCTCAATACGTGACGTCATGACGCTATCACGAGCGACCTGTCACTCAAGTGTCCGATATCCAATCGGTACTTGTCAGAGGCGTGATTACTATCCAGAGCCAGGGTATTTAAGCTTACTTCTCACTTCAGCTCATTGCCCTGTCGTGGTTCTAGCTTGTCTAGTCACTCAGTGCTCTGGTATTCTAGTTTGCTCTTTTGGTTTTGACTCGGCTCGTTGTACTACCCTGTTTCTCTGTTATCCCTTGACCCGGCTTGTCTCTCGCTTATCTGTCTTCTCGTTCCCTCGACCTCGGCTTGTCTCTGACTATTCTTTACTCTCGGTACGTTAGTCCGGCCATTCTAAGGCCCGGTATACGTACCTTTCCACTCTTTGTACTCTGCGTGTTGGATCCCTGTCCCGATCCTGACATTACGACAGGGCCAATGGATCCTGCAGGTACAAACAGTCAGCTTGGTTCTTCGGATCCCAGGTTTGACGCCATGGAACATAGGATGGATCAGATGGCTTTGGCACTACAGGCACTTTTGTCCCGTGCTAGTAATCCACCTGAGGAGACACGTACTCCTTCTATCTCTCCTGCAGTCTCAGGTCTAGAGGTAGCCACTGTAGGTGCTTCTTCCCGTATTACCCCACCAGTACGTTATGGCGGGTCACCGGAGAAGTGTCGTGGCTTTCTAAACCAGATTAGCATCCATTTCGAACTACAACCCCGCTCTTATCCTACAGATAGAGCAAAAGTTGGATTTATTATTACTCTGCTCATTGAAAAAGCTTTGAGATGGGCCAATCCTTTATGGGAGAATGATAATCCACTCGTCTATAATTATAATGCCTTTGTAGCTGCGTTTAGAAGAACTTTTGACCCTCCTGGCAGAAAGGTCAATGCAGCTAGATTAATGTTGCGCCTTAAACAGGACAATCGAACACTTGTGGATTATGCACTAGAGTTCAGATCCTTGGCGGCAGAAGTTAAGTGGAACGAACAGGCTTATATAGATGTGTTTCTGAATGGGTTATCAGATGTAATTCTTGACGAGGTCGCTACTAGAGAACTCCCTGAAAATTTGGAGGATTTAATTTCTTTTATATCTCGTATTGATGAACGCTTAAGAGAGAGGCAGAACACTCGAGATAGGACCCGTAGACCCTCCTTTAAACTAGCGCCTACCTTTCAAATCTCTGAGTTCGAAGACTTACGTATTCCTGAACCTATGCAGATAGGCAGTACTCATCTCACTGAAAGGGAGAGACAGTACAGGAGAAGGGAGGGTTTATGTATGTATTGTGGAGTCAGGGGTCATTTACGCCTAAATTGTCCCAATCGTTCGGGAAACGCTCGCACCTAAGTTCCTCTAGAGGACAGGCCTTGGGTGTTTCTACTTTGTCCTCTATTCACAACTACAAGGAGCTCAGGCTTGTGTTACCCGTTTCTTTAAAGTGGGAGAGGGGAGTAGTTAAGGCTATGGCACTAATCGATTCTGGAGCTGCTGAGAGCTTTATAGATCAGGGTTTTGCTGCCAAGCATGCTATTCCATCCCAGTTAAAAGAGACACCTCTGGCTGTTGAGGCCATCGATGGTAGACCGTTACTTGAGCCTGTTATTTTTCATGAGACCATACCGATTAACTTGACTGTTGGCATCCTGCATAAAGAGGATATATCCTTGATGCTCATTTCTTCTCCGTCTATTCCCATAGTTCTGGGGTACTCCTGGCTGAGGAGACACAACCCTATTATTAATTGGGAATCAGGGGAGATAGTTTCGTGGGGAGAGAATTGTCAAGAAAAATGCTTGCGGAAGGTCTTACCTCTTGGGTTAACTAATACATCGAATACCTCTGACAATCCTACAGAGACACAAATTCCGTCTCAGTATCTAGATTTAAAGGCAGTATTTGACAAAAAGAAAGCCGATACCTTACCCCCACACAGGTCCTTTGATTGCAAAATTAACCTACTCCCTGGTACCATGCCTCCCAGAGGTCATGTATACCCATTATCTATAAAGGAGAACTCAGTCCTAGAGGAATATATTCACGAGAATTTAGACAAGGGATTCATCAGGAGGTCCTCCTCCCCTGCCGGGGCTGGATTTTTTTTTGTTAAAAAGAAAGATGGTTCTTTGAGACCTTGTATTGATTATCGAGGCCTGAATAAGATAACCATTAAAAATGCCTACCCGATTCCCTTGATCACCGAACTCTTCGATCGTTTGAAGGGCTCTACAATTTTCACCAAGTTAGACCTCAGAGGGGCATATAACTTGGTGAGAATCCAGCAGGGACATGAGTGGATGACGGCATTCAATACTCGATATGGCCACTATGAATATACCGTCATGCCTTTTGGGTTATGCAATGCACCAGCAGTATTCCAAGATCTGATTAACGAGGTTCTTAGGGAATTTCAGCAAGAGTGCGTCATTGTATACCTAGATGATATACTCATTCATTCTAGTGACATTGAGATTCATCACAAACAAGTCAGGAGGGTTTTGCACAAGCTTCTCCAGCATGGCTTGTACTGCAAGTTGGAGAAATGTAGCTTTGATCAAACCCAGGTAACCTTTCTCGGCTATGTGATCTCTGGGGAAGGGTTTAAGATGGATCCGGATAAGCTCCAATCCATTCTAGAGTGGCCTTTACCCACAGGTCTTAAAGCCATACAGAGATTTATTGGTTTTTCCAATTATTATAGGCGCTTTATTAAGGGCTATTCTTCCATTATTGCACCTATCACTAACATGACCAAACAGGGGGCTGACACTAAGAATTGGACTACTGAAGCTCTCCTTGCGTTCAAAACTCTCAAGGAGCTTTTCGCTTCCGCTCCAATTTTAGTTCACCCTGACACTTCTCTGCCATTTTTGCTCGAGGTAGACGCATCAGAGACTGGTTTAGGTGCTGTTCTATCCCAAAGGTTGGGTGTTGATAAACCATTACATCCATGTGGATTTTTCTCTAAAAAATTGACCGGTACTGAAAGCAGGTATGACATTGGTGACAGAGAATTACTAGCGGTTATCAAGGCTTTGAAAGAATGGAGACATTTATTGGAAGGTACATTACATCCTGTTACCATCCTGACAGACCACAAAAACTTGTCTTATATCGGAGAGGCCAAGCGTCTGTCCTCCAGGCAGGCTCGTTGGTCGTTGTTTCTTACCCATTTCAATTACGTTCTGACTTACAGACCTGGGTCAAAGAATTCTAAAGCCGATGCGCTATCTCGCCAATATGAACCCTCTGCTTCAGTTGAACCACTTTTGTCTTCCATTGTACCCAGATGCAATATTATTGCTAATACCAGTCTCAAAATTCATTCCCCGCTACTTGACCAGATCTTGAAGTCACAACATCTAGCTCCCGGAAACACTCCTGAGGGAAGAAACTTTGTTCCTCCTGAACTTCAACTGGAGCTCTTACAATGTTTTCATGAAAGTAAAATAGCTGGTCATCCTGGTATTCGCAAGACGTACTCTCTGATATCCAAGGATTTCTGGTGGCCTTCACTTCGTAAGGATATTGAGGAGTTCGTCGCAGCTTGTGAGACTTGTGCCAAGACTAAACTATCTCATGCATCCCCATGTGGCCTGTTACACCCCTTGGACATTCCTGAGAAACCTTGGTCCTGTTTGTCCATTGACTTTATCGTTGATTTGCCTGCTTCCAAACGACAGACTGTTATTCTCACGGTGGTGGATAGATTTACCAAGATGGCTCATTTCGTGCCATTACCTAAACTTCCGACTTCCCCTGAATTGGCGGAGATTTTTGCGAGAGAAGTTTTTCGCCTACATGGGATCCCTTCAGAGATTGTTTCTGATAGAGGTTCTCAATTTGTCTCACGTTTCTGGAGATCCTTTTGTTCTCAAATGGGCATCAAATTGAACTTCTCCTCTGCCTATCACCCTCAGTCTAACGGAGCTGCTGAACGTACTAATCAAAAGATCGAACAGTATCTGCGTTGCTTTGTTTCCGAACACCAGGACGATTGGGTCGGTCTGATTCCTTGGGCGGAGTTCGCACACAATAACCTTGTTTGCGATTCAACTCGCTCTAGCCCTTTCTTCATGAACTATGGCTTTCATCCTTCGATTTTTCCTTCGGTTTCCTCTTCTCAGGGGATACCGTCGGTTGATGATCATGTCGCCAACCTGAAGAAATTATGGGATCAGACTCGGCAAATTCTATTACATAGTTCCTCGCTGTTCAAGAAACACGCTGACAAGCATAGAAGAGCGGCTCCTGTTTTTGTTCCGGGGGATAGGGTATGGTTGAGTACTAAGAATATTCGCCTAAAAGTTCCATCTATGAAATTTGCTCCTCGCTACATAGGTCCTTACAGGGTTCTCACTCGTATCAATCCGGTTGCGTATCGCCTTGCTCTGCCACCTGCCTTACGCATTCCTAACTCCTTTCATGTCTCCTTGTTGAAACCTCTTATTTGCAACAAATTCTCCTCTAAGGTCTCCTCACCTCGTCCTGTTCAGGTGGAGGGTCGGGAGGAGTACGAGGTCAGCTCCATCATTGACTCCAGAATTTCAAGGGGAAAATTGCAATATCTGGTCAACTGGAGGGGTTATGGTCCTGAGGAGAGGAGTTGGGTACCTCAGGAGGACGTTCATGCTTCTCGCCTTCGCAGAGCATTTCACCTCCGCTTCCCATCTCGCCCCGGTTCATTCCGCCCGGTGGGCGTATCTGAGAGGGGGGGTACTGTCAGGGTACCTGAGGCCTCTACCTCTGAGGGAGGTAGAGACTTGGTGGTTTATCCGTCCAGGCGAGCTGTTTCCTCCGTTCCTCGCGGTTCATCCAGTCACTTAAACACCGGCCGCGAGGAATCCACGTCCTTTTCTAGCAGGACGCTCAATACGTGACGTCATGACGCTATCACGAGCGACCTGTCACTCAAGTGTCCGATATCCAATCGGTACTTGTCAGAGGCGTGATTACTATCCAGAGCCAGGGTATTTAAGCTTACTTCTCACTTCAGCTCATTGCCCTGTCGTGGTTCTAGCTTGTCTAGTCACTCAGTGCTCTGGTATTCTAGTTTGCTCTTTTGGTTTTGACTCGGCTCGTTGTACTACCCTGTTTCTCTGTTATCCCTTGACCCGGCTTGTCTCTCGCTTATCTGTCTTCTCGTTCCCTCGACCTCGGCTTGTCTCTGACTATTCTTTACTCTCGGTACGTTAGTCCGGCCATTCTAAGGCCCGGTATACGTACCTTTCCACTCTTTGTACTCTGCGTGTTGGATCCCTGTCCCGATCCTGACACAACGGGGCTGAACCCATGGTGTGTACCCAATGGACCCTACCGATAAAAACTTCACTCAGATTGGAGCATTCCCCCTCCCGACCCCCTCCTCCCCCCCCCACTCCTCCCCCTCTATCCTTCCCTCCATCTGCATTTGCCCTCTAGGCCCCACTCCGACATAAGACTCAGAGACCCACGCAAGAGCTCTGGAAAGACTACACACCTGACTTTGCTCCCAGGTTATGTACAAATGTCCCGCTCATGTTGTGAACGTGAACGGAAGGGGTCCTATTCAAAACAATGTTACACCCTGTAGAAATGTGCAAAACTGTACAAATATATATACAACATTGAGAGACCCCCACTTTATTTTTATTTCTGTACCCCCTTATTCTTTTACCCTTTATGCAAGAAAAATAAAAATTGTCAAATTGAAAAAAATAAATAAAAAGTATGCTTTACACAGCGTATATGTCAGGGTACCTGAGGTCTCTACCTCCGAAAGAGGTAGAGACTTGGCCGTTCATCCATCCGGACGGTCTGATTTCCCCCTTCCTCGCGGTCTATCCGGTCATGCAAAGCCGGCCGCGAGGGAGTGACTCCCTTTTATAGCTTAACATCCGGAAGTCGACGTCAGGACGCCAACCCGGAACGACCTGTCACTCAATTGCTTCAGGACCAATCAGGACGCCTCGGAGGCGTGTTTACTTATCTGAACAGGGCATTTAACAGTGCTGCTTTCATTAGCTCATTGCCCTGTCGTGGTTCTAGCTTGTTCTAGTCACTCAGTGCTCGTGTATTCTAGTTGTTCTTTTGGTTTTGACCCGGCTTGTTTGCTCTACTCTGCTTATCTCTGTCTCCCTTGATTCGGCTTGTCTCTCGCTTACCTGTCTTCTGTTACCCTCGACCTCGGCTTGTCTTTGACCATTCTCTACTGTACTACTTACGTTAGTCCGGCCATTCTAAGGTCCGGCATACGTATCTGGCTACTGTTTGTACTCTGCGTGTTGGATCCCTGTCCCGATCCTGACATTACGACAGGGCCAATGGATCCTGCAAGTACAAACAGTCAGCTTGCTTCTCCTGATCATAGGTTTGAAGCCATGGATCACAGAATGGATCAGATGGCGCTAGCGCTACAGGCATTATTATCTCGTGCCAATAACCCACCAGAGGAGATACGTACTACTCCCATCTCTCCTGTAAGTTCAGGCCTAGAGGTAGCCACAGTAGGTGCTTCTTCTCGCATTACCCCACCAGTACGTTATGGTGGGGCTCCTGAGAAATGTCGTGGTTTTTTAAACCAAATTAGTATCCACTTTGAATTGCAACCTCGCTCCTATCCTACAGATAGGGCAAAGGTAGGATTTATTATCACCTTACTCATTGAGAAGGCTCTGAGATGGGCCAACCCACTATGGGAGAACGATAACCCGTTAGTATATAACTATAACGCATTTGTAGCTGCTTTTAGAAGAACGTTTGACCCTCCAGGTAGAAAGGTTAACGCAGCCAGATCACTGTTGCGCCTGAGACAGGAGAACCGAACACTTGTGGATTATGCACTAGAGTTCAGGTCTCTGGCGTCAGAAGTCAAGTGGAATGAGCAGGCGTATATGGATGTATTTTTGAATGGGTTATCAGATGTAATCCTTGACGAGGTTGCTACTAGAGAACTTCCTGAAGATTTAGAGGATTTAATTTCATTCATTTCTCGTATAGATGAACGTTTAAGAGAGAGACAGAACACTCGAGAGAGGAACCGGAGATCTTCCTTTAGGTTAGCTCCCGCATTTCCAAGCCCTGACTCCACGGTCTCTCTGCTTCCTGAACCTATGCAGATAGGCTATACCCGCCTCTCTGAGGAGGAGAGACAGCACAGGAGAAGGGAGGGGTTATGTATGTATTGTGGAGCCAGAGGTCATTTACTCTCGAACTGTTCTAACCGCCCGGGAAACGCTCGCACCTAAGTTTCTCTAGAGGACAGGCCTTGGGTGTTTCTATTTTGTCCTCTACTCCTAATTATAAAGATCACAGGCTTCTGCTACCAGTTTCCTTAACGTGGGAGAAGGAAGTAGTAAAGGCTATGGCATTGATAGATTCCGGAGCTGCTGAGAATTTTATCGATCAAGCTTTTGCCACTAAACACAAGTTCCCATCCCAGTTAAGGGAGACACCTTTGGCCGTTGAGGCCATAGATGGTAGACCACTACTGGACCCTGTTATCTTTCGTGAGACCATACCCATTAACTTAAATGTTGGTATCCTACATGTGGAGAATTTATCTCTTATGCTCATTTCGTCCCCTTCTGTTCCCATAGTTCTGGGGTATCCATGGTTGAAGAGACATAACCCTATTATCGATTGGGAATTAGGGGAGATACTCTCGTGGGGTCAGAGCTGCCAGGAGAGGTGTTTACGCAAGGTTTCTCCATTGGCTAATATTAACACATCTGGTAGTCCTACTCAGTCCACAGAGAAACAGATACCGTTCCTGTACCAAGACTTAAAGGCAGTATTCGACAAGAAGAATGCCGATTCTTTACCTCCACACAGGTCATTTGATTGTAAAATTAAGCTTCTACCTGGGACTATGCCCCCGAGGGGTAATGTATATCCTTTATCTGTTCAGGAGAACTCTGTTCTAGAGGAATATATTCGTGAGAATTTAGAGAAAGGATTCATTAGGAGGTCTTCTTCTCCTGCCGGGGCTGGGTTCTTTTTCGTTAAGAAAAAGGATGGCACGCTGAGACCTTGTATTGATTACCGAGGTTTGAATAAAATAACTATCAGAAATGCTTATCCTATCCCATTGATTACCGAGTTGTTTGATCGTCTTAAGGGCTCCAAAATCTTCACCAAGTTAGATCTCAGAGGGGCATATAATTTGGTGAGAATCCAGCATGGACACGAGTGGATGACGGCATTCAATACCCGGTATGGCCACTATGAATACACAGTTATGCCGTTTGGACTTTGCAATGCCCCTGCAGTATTTCAAGATTTGATTAATGAGGTACTTAGGGAGTTTCAACATGATTGTGTTATTGTCTACCTGGACGACATACTGATACACTCTAGGGAGATTGAGACTCACCATAGACAAGTCAGAAAGGTATTACACAAACTTCTGCAACATGGCCTATACTGTAAATTGGAGAAATGCAGCTTTGACCAGTCTCAGATAGACTTTCTTGGTTACGTGATTTCTGGGGAAGGTTTCAAAATGGACCCTGACAAACTCCAATCTATTTTAGATTGGCCTTTGCCCAAAGGACTCAAGGCTATTCAGAGGTTAATTGGTTTTTCCAACTACTATAGGCGCTTCATTAAGGGATACTCTTCTATCATTGCGCCTATTACCAATATGACCAAACAAGGGGCTGATACTAGGACCTGGTCTACGGAGGCTCTTGTTGCTTTCAAGACTCTCAAATAACTTTTTGCTTCTGCCCCATTCTAGTCCACCCTGATACAACTCTGCCGTTCTTACTCGAGGTCGATGCTTCTGAGACGGGAGTTGGGGCTGTTCTGTCTCAAAGGTTAGGGGTGGACAAACCGTTACACCCTTGTGGGTTCTTCTCTAAGAAATTATCTGGGCCTGAAAGCAGATATGACATCGGCGACAGGGAACTGTTAGCGGTCATTAAGGCTTTAAAGGAGTGGAGACATTTACTAGAAGGGACATTACACCCTGTTACTATTTTAACGGATCATAAGAACTTGTCTTATATTGGGGAGGCTAAGCGCTTATCCGCCAGGCAGGCTCGTTGGTCCTTGTTCCTCACTCACTTTAATTATGTACTTACTTATAGACCTGGTTCTAAGAACTCTAAAGCCGATGCTTTGTCTCGTCAATATGAACCGTTCACTACAACTGAGCCAGTCCTTTCCTCCATAGTTCCTAAGGGTAATATCATCGCTAACACGAATCTCAGGATTCACTCTCCGTTGCTTGCCGAGATCATGAAATTTCAGCATCTTGCGCCCAAGCAGACTCCTGGGGATCGACACTTCGTTCCTGCCACTCTCCAACTAGAAGTGTTACGTTGTTTCCACAACAGCAAGATGGCTGGACATCCTGGCATTCGCAAGGCGTATGCTCTGATCTCTAAAGATTTCTGGTGGCCTGAGTTACGTAAAGATATTAAAGATTTCATCGGGGCATGTGAGGTTTGTACCAAGACCAAGCAACCCCATTCGCTTCCATGCGGATTTCTGCACCCTTTGGAGGTTCCTGAAAAGCCATGGTCCTGTTTGGCTATGGACTTCATTGTTGATTTGCCTATCTCTAAAAAGCAGACTGTTATCCTCACTGTGTTGGACAGATTTACTAAGATGGCTCACTTCGTTCCCTTACCTAAACTTCCATCTTCGCCCGAATTAGCGGAGATATTCGCTAGGGAGATTTTCCGTTTACATGGGATACCTTCCCAAATTGTATCTGACAGAGGTTCCCAATTTGTTTCCCGTTTTTGGAAATCCTTCTGCTCTCAACTAGGCATCAAATTGAATTTCTCTTCTGCCTACCATCCTCAGTCCAATGGAGCTGCTGAACGCACCAACCAAAAGATTGAACAATATTTACGTTGTTTCGTTTCTGAACACCAGGACGATTGGGTCGGTTTGATTCCTTGGGCGGAGTTTGCACACAACAATCTCGTCTGTGATTCTACGCATTCTAGCCCCTTCTTCATGAATTATGGCTTTCATCCTTCCATTCTTCCTGCGGAGCCCTCTTCCCAAGGGTACCGTCGGTGGATGTCCATGTTGCAAATTTAAGGAAGTTATGGGACCAGACTCGACAAATTCTTCTGCACAATTCTATGCTGGTTAAAAAACACGCTGACAAACGTAGAAGGGCAGCACCGGTGTTTGTTCCAGGCGATAGAGTATGGTTAAGTACTAGAAACATTCGGTTAAAAGTGCCTTCCATGAAGTTCGCTCCTCGGTATATTGGACCTTACAGGGTACCGTCTAGCTTTGCCTAATGCCTTACGCATTCCTAACTCATTTCATGTTTCCTTGCTAAAACCACTAGTATGTAACAGATTCTCCTCCATGATCGCCCCTCCTCGCTCTGTTCAGGTGGAGGGTCAGGAGGAGTATGAAGTCAATTCCATCGTCGATTCTCGGATCTCCCGGGGGAGAGTACAATATCTGGTCGATTGGAAAGGATATGGTCCTGAGGAGAGGAGTTGGGTACCTCAGGAGGAGGTTCATGCTCCCCGTCTCCGCAGGGCATTTCACTCTCGCTTCCCTTCTCGTCCTGGTGCCTTCCGCCCGGTGGGCGTATCTGAGAGGGGGGGTACTGTCAGGGTACCTGAGGTCTCTACCTCCGAAAGAGGTAGAGACTTGGCCGTTCATCCATCCGGACGGTCTGATTTCCCCCTTCCTCGCGGTCTATCCGGTCATGCAAAGCCGGCCGCGAGGGAGTGACTCCCTTTTATAGCTTAACGTCCGGAAGTCGACGTCAGGACGCCAACCCGGAACGACCTGTCACTCAATTGCTTCAGGACCAATCAGGACGCCTCGGAGGCGTGTTTACTTATCTGAACAGGGCATTTAACAGTGCTGCTTTCATTAGCTCATTGCCCTGTCGTGGTTCTAGCTTGTTCTAGTCACTCAGTGCTCGTGTATTCTAGTTGTTCCTTTTGGTTTTGACCCGGCTTGTTTGCTCTACTCTGCTTATCTCTGTCTCCCTTGATTCGGCTTGTCTCTCGCTTACCTGTCTTCTGTTACCCTCGACCTCGGCTTGTCTTTGACCATTCTCTACTGTACTACTTACGTTAGTCCGGCCATTCTAAGGTCCGGTATACGTATCTGGCTACTGTTTGTACTCTGCGTGTTGGATCCCTGTCCCGATCCTGACAGTATAAGGGTGATGTCACAGCACAACGGGAATCTAACAGGGGAAGAGGTGAAAGTAATCCTCCTCCTCTCACGACCACGCCGGCAAGGACAGGACGCTTTACAGACGTGTTGTTGATGGAGGACATGAGGAGCTTTTTAAGTCCTACGCATCGCCACAGCCCTTTGGGGTCCACCCTCAGAGAACGACTCGACCGAGAGGTAGCAGACTACCTCGCTTTAACTGCAGATATCGACACTCGGAGGACCCCTTAACTACTGGGTGTGCAGGCTTGACCTGTGGCCTGAGCTATCCCAATTTGTGATAGAACTTCTGGCCTGCCCCGCTTCAAGTGTCCTGTCAGAAAGGACCTTCAGTGCAGCAGGAGGTATTGTCACTGAGAAGAGAGGTCGCCTAGGTCAAAAAAGTCTAGATTACCTCACCTTTATTAAGATGGGATGGATCCCGAAGGGACTGACAGTGGGCGATACATTCGACTAAAAAAGGCCTGATGAGGGGGACTACTTAACACACCACTCCTATCTGGTGGCACATTACATTACACGCACAGTGCCACAAATTTGAAGTAGGAGGACCAACCAAGCATCTTTTTCCATCTCCCGGTTCCTAAAATCTATGCCATATACACGTCCCCTGATAGGGGACGTAACAGGGATTAAACTGATAGGAATAGTACTACTTAACACACCTTATAATAATGCAGAGAGAGGCAACACAGAGAGAGGAGTCTGAAGAAGAGAAGTCAGAGGAGGAAGGTGGCTTTGAGGAGGTGGAAGACCAAACACAGCAGGCGTCCCAAGGGGCTTGTTGTCACCTTTCGGGGACCCTTGGTGTTGTACGTGGCTGGGTGGAGGAAGAGACCTTCAATGACATCAGTGAGGACAAGGAACGGGACATGGCTAGCTTGGTATCCAACCTTGTGCAAATGGGGAGTTTGCGGTTGTGCAAATGGACTGTTTGCGGTTGTTTGAGGTGCGTTAAATGGGGAGTTTGGTCTGTCACTGTGAAGCGGGCGTAACCCTTACACTACCTGATCGATACAACACCATACCTGATGTTTTAAAGCACGTTATTCCAAACAATTTAGGAATGTTAGGTGATTTATGCCCTTTATGGATTAAAACCAGACTCTGCATCAAC
The DNA here is from genome assembly GCF_036172605.1 of Pelobates fuscus. Classification (NCBI taxonomy): domain Eukaryota; kingdom Metazoa; phylum Chordata; class Amphibia; order Anura; family Pelobatidae; genus Pelobates; species Pelobates fuscus. The sequence goes on along the minus strand of NC_086318.1, from coordinate 333,884,083 downwards.
TATGTAATTTTCCATGGGAGTTTTGCCATGGATCCCCCTCCGGCATGCCACAGTCCAGGTGTTAGTCCCCTTGAAACAACTTTTCCATCACTATTGTGGCCAGAAAGAGTCCCTGTGGGTTTTAAAATTCGCCTGCCTATTGAAGTCTATGGCGGTTCGCCCGGTTTGCCCGTTCGCGAACATTTGCGGAAGTTTGCGTTCGCGAACGGAAAATGTTATGTTCGCGACATCACTAGTGACATGTCATGATTCCCTTTTATTCCAGAAGTTTGGTCCTTAAGGGGTTAAACCATTTGAATGCATGTTTGATAAAGTAAAACAAATCAAACGTTATAAAGGATTAAGCATAATTTTAGGATTAAAATAAATTAAATATTCAAATGCATCCAAGCAAAATAAAGTAAATTACAGATGAATATTTGCAAACCCTACCTTTACCTTATGAATTGGAGCCATGCCTTATTCTTGTATCAGGTGTAAGACGTTTGGATTCATGCCCAGCTCTAAGGTGGTAAAACAAAGACTGTTTAATCATAAAGAACAAGAAAATGTATGCAATTTTGCCTACAGAATGTTGCTCACCCCCTGGACAGAGAACCATTGCCAAGGTTTTAAAGTACAGCTACTTCCCACATTGGCTATAAAGAGCAAATACACATTGCAACTAGTGTTCATTTACCACGTTGTTTGCATTTTATTTTGTCTTTGGATTTAGTCTCTGTATGACTCACTCAACTTGTGTGTTTTCTTTGGTAATATGTAAATAGAAGTCACTTTTATGGGGGGGAGAAGGTGAAGTTGTTACAGAATATTCTTCAAACAATTGCTTATTGTATTTATGTTCCAAGAGCTTGATATTGATATGCAATTCATTTATCCATTTCACTAAGGAGAAAAAGGAGTAATTTGTAGTTATTGATTATTATTATTAAAAATAGACATGATCCTTATACGCAATCTATGATTTCCATTTTAACTCTCATTGTTCTACTTAATCTCTTTGCCTTAGTAAAGAAATATCAATGTCATGAGTTTTGTAAATTCTCTCTACTAAACAAGCACTGCAGTTTATTTTTATATGTATTGATTTCACATTTAATCACTGTAATTTCCTGCACATTAGCATCTCTTAGAAATGGTATTAAATAAATGTTTTCTGCTCCTCTCAAAAGATCATTCTTAAAAATACTAGGTATCTTTTCGTAAAGATTTTTATAGTATTTTTTTTTTTTTAGCTATTTCATGCATTTCTCAATGCAACATTATAGTATACAAGGAAAATAAATTAGATAACAAAGGTTAAAATACTGGAATCACGAAAACACGCTGCTATATTTGTTAAATATGTTTTCAGGAATTTTCCTAATATCGCGTTCATATCTTTTTAGTTTTACTTTAACCCTAAAACCCAGACTGTGCAAGGTTTCAAATCCAGTTACGTTAGCTCTGGTACCATTATGAAATTGAATGCCGAAAGGTGGGAATACATGGACCAGAAAATTCTACCTGCATATTTTTATTTCATCAGTGCATAGAGGAATTTAGAATTCATTTTTTTGGTTCCTGCAATACCAACTTTGAAATTAACTCAATCATTTCTCTTTGTGGAATTGAACATGCCAGACAGAATTGTGGAACACATTGGGCTTACCGAATCTAAATCCTTAGTGTGCTTATACATTTAAAATAATTTCTCCATTCCCATGTATAGTCATAATTAATTTGATCATTGTAAAAATAGGGTAAACTTTTCTTACAATAGGAGGCTTTTAGAAGTCAAGGTGGTCTTTATATAAATTCTCTGTTGCTTGTTTCTCTTTAATACATCATATATTTTTCTTTTTTTATATATTGATGTGATGGGACCTCGGAACATGGAACACAGAAGCATATAGTATTAAATCACTCTATAATATTCCATTTAAAGAGGCACTCTAGGTATCACAAGTATTACAGCATGATTTCCCTCCCACCTCCCCCTGCCACTTTGTAAGAAGTCAGACCATTTCAGAAACACATCTCCCAGCCTGCACTACCTCAGCTAGAGAGCCAGAAGTTCCACAGAGCTCATTTTGCTTGTAGACTTTGTGGGGCTGACATGATCTTTTTGTTGCAGCACAGTTTTAATTTTTCGTTGGGGTTTTTGCGAATTGCAACCTTTTTTTAACAGCAGCTTTGGAAATTATTTTTATTTGTTTTGGCCTTTTGTGGATCTGAAGAAAAGAAGATTTAAGAAGGAAGGAAGATATTTGTTAGGTCCCCTCTTTTAATTAAATTAATTAATTTAAATTATTTAATAAGAAGCTCCCACATGCTGGTGGGGGCAGGGGCATTAAGATAACCCCTAATTATTTACTAGATAGCCCCCATGCACTGGTCAAAGGTTGGTGCAGAGGGTGGACAGTGATCTATTCACCCTATTTTTTTAATTTAATATCCTCACCAAATGACCATTGTTGGTGCAGGCAATGACTGCCTAGTCCATGGGTCGTCAACCTGGTCCCTACCGCCCACTAGTGGGCGTTTCAGGATTCCAGGTGGGCGGTAGGGATTTCGGCGGCTAAATCCTCTGTTTAAGAGAGTGGGTGGCTGGGCTGGTGTGGCTGGGGCTGACAGACCTAATCATTCTGATTAATCCTCCCCTCAGACTGTGCCAGCCTGTCAGTCCGAGGGGAGGAAGGAGGGAGGAGCTGGGGGCTGGTGTGGCTGCCAGCAGCTGCAGGGAGACCTCTCAGTCTCCCTGCACACTCTAAAATCATTCCGGTCGCATGCCCCGCCCCCAAACAGAAGCTCTGCCTCCTGCCCACAAGCTCCACCCCCACACATGTTACTGGGAAGCTGCCCACCGTACCAAGAGGACACTGAAAGGTATTTACCTTTTTCAGCCCCCTACCCACCATTCAAATGCCCCCACCTCACAGACAGTCCCTCTACCCACCTCACAGCCCCCTACCCACTATACTGCCCCCCTACCCACCTCACAGCCACCCTACCCACCTCACTGCCCCTACCCACCTCACTGCCCCCCTACCCACTATACTGACCCCCTACTCACTATAATGCCCCCTACCCACCTCACAGCCCCCTACCCACTATACTGACCCCCTACTCACTATAATGCCCCCTACCCACTATAATGCCCCCCTACCCACCGCACAGCCCCCTACCCACTATACTGCCCCCCTACCCATCTCACTGCCCCTACCCACTAAACTGACCCCCTACTCACTATAATGCCCCCTACCCACTATAATGTCCCCCTACCCACCTCACAGCCCCCTACCCACTATACTGCCCCCTACCCACCTCACAGCCCCCCTACCCACCTCACAGCCCCCTACCCACTATAGAGCCTCCCTACCCCCCCTTACAGCCCCCTACCCACTATAGAGCCCCCCTACCCACCTCACAGCTCCCCTACCCACTATACTGCCCCCCTACTCACATCACAGCTCCCCTACCCACTATACTGCCACCTACCCACCTCACAGCTCCCCTACCCACTATACTGCCCCCTACCCACTATAGAGCCCCCCTACCCACCTCACAGCTCTCCTACCCACCTCACAGCCCCCCTACCCACTATAGAGCCCCCCTACCCACCTCACAGCTCCCCTAACCACTATACCGCCCTCCTACCCACCTCACAGCCCCCCTACCCACTATACAACCCCCCTACCCACTATAGAGCCCCCCTACCCACTATAGAGCCCCCCTACCCACCTCACAGCTCCCCTACCCACTATACTGCCCTCCTACCCACCTCACAGCCCCCCTACCCACTATACAACCCCCCTACCCACTATACAACCCCCCTACCCACTATAGAGCCCCCCTACCCACCTCACAGCTCCCCTAACCACTATACTGCCCTCCTACCCACCTCACAGCCCCCCTACCCACTATACAACCCCCTACCCACTATAGAGCCCCCCTACCCACCTCTCCTACCCACTATACTGCCCCCCTATTCACCCCACAGTCCCCCATCCACCTCACAGTCCCCATACCTACTATGCAGCCCCCTACCCACCTCACAGTCCCCCTACCCACCTTGCAGTCCCCCTACCCACCTCACAGCCCCTCTACCCACCTTACAGCCCCTCTACCCACTATATGGCCCCCCTACCCACCTCACAGCCCCCATACCAACTCACAGTCCCCCTACCCACCATACAGAACACCTACCCACCTTACAGCCCCCCCCATCCACCTTACGAAAATCGAACCAGATAATATTTAGTCTCGCAGCATTAACCTCAAGGACCTCATTAATCACTAGTAAAGGTAATTTCAATTTACTTTATTGTTTTCTCATTAAACTTTATAAAGTTAAAAAAACATTATAAACATGGATAAAGTAGAAATAAAAAGATAAATGTACGTACATTTATTTTATTTTTAAAAACACCCTCCTTTCTAAAAAATATTCCGCACTTGCGCGAAAACTGGTGGGCGGTAAGGAAATTTTTCTATCAAGAAAGATGCATTAGTGGGCGGTAGGTAGAAAAAGGTTGACTACCCCTGGCCTAGTCTATAGTTTATAGTTTCGTTGAGCTATTACAGTCTGCCTACTGTTTAGTACATATGCCTCCACCCCCAGCATGCCAGGTTTAAGCCTCTGTTGTACTCCTTTAAAAACTCCCTTATATATATGGCAGTAATATTGACCCCTAGGCTTTGATTTTTAATGTATTCACTTCTTTAATGTGGCAGCTGGCAACAATTTTTTTTCTTTTCACTATTTACCCAATAGATGCTAGCATTGCCAGTGATCAAATAGTTCAGATTTTTTTTAATCCAGGACATAAATCTTAAGCATCTGGGTCTGGCTTTTGATTTCAGCTGCCTGCAGCTTTTGGTACGGCTGAAATACAGACAAATGCAGGACCATTCGGCCACTGCTCTGCAAAATCCAAACATTGCTAAATAGCACTTTGGTACATACATTTGGTATAGGGCCACTAAGACTTTGGAGAATAATCCTGTATGTCTGAATAAAGATGCACTAGCACAATAATTGGTGTGTTTTAGATTTGTGCTCAGTTGGATTTTTTGGTTCGGAAACATTTGAAGAAACCAAGATTGACATAAAAATCTGCCAATCAGTGCACTGCAAAATATATACTGTAGCGGAGCCATAGTCCTAGCAGGGACTCTTCTCCGCTGGATCCACAAAAGTACAATCAGGAACAAGAAAAACATCAAAGGAATTTCCCACCTCCTTTCCAGTAACTGGACGACACACAGTTCTTGGAGAACAACTGGGATATCTTTTAATAGGACATGGTCCCCAGCAGGGAGTCTCTATACGATTACACAAATACTCCTCCCCTGTGCCTGGGAGATAATTGAGTCAGGAACTGTACAAACTTATTTATTTCCCAGGTACAGAAAAGCATATAATTATAAAACACTTCAAAACTACATTTTCAATTTCAAATGGGGTTAGTTGATTGCATGGAAGGTCAAAGCTTACAACCCAGGTTTATCTTTGCAGCTGGGACCCCAACGGAGCTACTCTGCAAGGTGTGAGAAGTCACACACAAGTGGTCTGGAAGTCTGGCTTCAGTACAGACTAACTCTCTTATTTGCCATTTGTCTTGATTGCCTCTTAGATAGGGAGTCCTTTGATATGTTGATGATCATTAGCTCTCAAGAACAAAAAAAAACCTTGTGTTTCAATATCATATCCAAAAGAGACATTAATACTGAAAACAATAAGCAGGCAAGTAGATGGGCACATGTGGGCATGGTACTCAGTGATGGTGTTCGGTCACATATACATAATAAAAATTTTACGCTGATAGGCACTGTTTCCTCACCATTTGGTTCACAGATTAAGTGAGAAAAGGTAACCAATAAAGGAAAATAGAGGAGAAGCTGTAAAAAAAAAACCTATATTTATATATTAAATAATAGTTAATACAATGTTAAATTAATATCATCACACCAGTCAAGCCTTAAGACTTGCTTTACCCACAGAAATCACAAGTTGGCAGTGATGTTACTACCATAAATGATTCTGGGTGGGCATATGCAAATTAGTTTAACAAAGAATTACATTTTTTGCCTCATTCCATTTTAAACATGGATTCCTTTGAGTCTGTGTTTGCTGTATACAATAGCTTTGAAACACAACTTAGGAAAAGATGCAAAGCCAGTGAACCACTCATGGACAGCTGAGTTGTGTTTCAAAGCTGTTGTATACAGCAAACACAGACTCAAAGGTATACAGCAAAAACATCACTGCAAATCTGTGATTTTTGTAGGAAAAGCAAGTCTTATGGCTTGACTAGTGTGCAGATTTTTGTTTAACATTGTATTAGCTATCCACAGACTTCAGGTGGAAGGGGTTTTTAATCACAATTTTTTTCCCCACTAAAGTTCTTCTAGCTATATAATTTTTCATCATTTGAGGAATTACGGTAATACTACAAGATGGAGTCATTTCAGGAATTTATTGTAGGATGGTTTTAGCTTTTACAAATATGTTGATTGATGCTTTTAGATACCATCTTTTTCACTTAACTACTCACGTTTTATATCCATATAAGATAATTCTCTGATCATTAAGTAATGATGAGCGATTTTAAAATCTATCTGGTGAATATCTGTGACATCATAAATAATGAGCACAATAATAAGAAAAAAAATATGTAAATGCCAATACTAGTATAATAATATGAAGGTTTCAATAGAGTCTCCTAACAATATGGATACATAAATGTGTGTTGAGTGAATATATAAAGTAATTTCACGGATCTCTTCAAATGTTCTTCTGTTTGCAAATTAACTTCTATTTAAATTTGAATGGCATTTCTGGAGTGAAAGGAGCAGAAGAGGACCTGCCAAAAGAGGATGACCTCACCCACAAGGAACAGGTTCAGGTAAGCAGAACTCACCTTTGCCTGCCCCGATTTCACTATTGGGGATCTTTGAAAATTCGGCAAAGTCCACAGACCATGACAGTTCTGCTTTAAATCAACACTACTACAATCTATTCATATCCATGCTCCCAAGGGTTAAGAAGAAGGTTCCAGTGTATCGGACTTGGGCAGAAAATGAGTAACATGTATTTTAGTCATTGGTGTGCAATTCATTTCCATATTCCTTTATTTTATTTAAATCACAGTCCTAACTTCATAAGGAATTTAGCAGATGCAGAATGTTTAACTTTGAAAGAGTTTCAGCTAGAAGGAAGCATAGAGAGACCTTTCTCCATTTGAACTAATTTCAGTAGAACTGCCATCTGTTGTGTCAGGTTGTGGAATTCCTAATGTTACTTACTTACCACTCTTCACCTCCTTTTGTATTCACAATAAATAAGGCAGCCATTTATTTGGCATAGCTTGTAATTTAGATCAGATGCTCGTTTGGAATTGTTCCAAGATGGCCAAGGTGATATTTATATCAAATGTGGTCTGCCCTTGATGTTCATAAAGAGTTCTTTTATCATTACAGTACCCTATCTTTCAGCAATTTTGTCATCATAACAAATACCGCAAATACTGTACACAATGTCAGGAAACCATGAAGGTTACCTCTGAAACTAAAAAGGAGAATAGTTATACGTTTGAAAAAAAAAAAAAAATACTGCCCTCCGTGAACCTTCCCACTTATATTATATGAGCAAAATAAGAAAACAATGCTCAGCCTGCCCTTTGTGAACCTTCGGCTGAATGCTTTCAGTGTTTGTATGCAGTTTTTTTGCAAGCCCCAGGCAGACTTTGAGATGGACTGACAGGCTCCATTTCTCTCAGTTTTCCTGTCAGCTCTTCTGTCTCTGAATAATGAAAAATCTCTATTTCTTTCCTCCCATCCACTCGATCTCTATGAGCAATGTAATTCAAGGTATAATACAAACACATTCGCTGGTTCTTTGTTTGCCCCCAATTGCATAATGACTAGAAGAGACACAACAAAGGCTAGCATGAACTTATCTCTATGAATAAACTTTTCTGTTCTCATCTGACAGATTTATTTTCTTCTCCTGAGCTAATAAATCAAGTAATTATGCTACAAAAATCTTTCCCTGCTGAATGAACGATTTTAATTCTCTTAGGTTTCAATTTTATTCCAAACACAATAAGCAGCAGAAAGTAATTGGATGCGGTTTTATGTGAATGCATGCAAAGCCTCCTATCAAATTTAGATAAACCCTTCCCTGACCTCTTCCATTCTATTTAGCGTAGATGACCTACTTTGTTGCCAATGAGTGCAAACTTTTACACCAATTATAACTATCTACACATCTGACAGGCTGGGTTTCTAAGGAGCTACTTAAAACAAATCAAAGGTATTAAAAAGCCTTTAAGGTAACTGAAATAAACAGTTTCTCATAACGTCGACATTTGTCCTTGGCGTGTTCAGCAATATGACTTCAAAGCAAAACAATAAAAAAGGCTTCAAGAATTTCATTAAATTTTTAACACAGGAATATGCTTTGTAAGAAAAACGTCACTAGAATATGATGTATTCATGAAAGGGATTCAGAAACCATTATCATTTATGTAGAGTGAAGGGGAACCTGACCGGTTGTTCTGATTGGTTTCTGTCACTCATAACTAGCTTTAAAAAGTTTCATAAAGAAAAACAACTTTCTCTTCTTTTTTATTATGTAGACAGTCTATTGTCCAGTCCTGGAGTGGGAAAAGTGTATTAATGGTCAATGCTTTTGAAAGGATCACATTTGAAACCAGGAGAGCTACAAGCCCCTGATTTATTGTCTTGGATATTTCCCAGCTGTGTCAAGTGCAATATTGTATCACCACAACAGAAAGTAGCAGAGATAAATGTCCTTAGTCGTGTTTTTGGCATTTAATTTGTTGGTTTCCAAAGAAAAGGCTTTCTTGCCCTTTATCTCAGAGGTTAGGAAATCATAATACAAAAGTAAGAAGTATTTATAAAAGCCCAGAGATTTCAGCAATCAAACTGTATGTTTGTAAGGAAAACGTGACTTAAGTATTCTATTGAATGTGTTCTAGTGGAGACAGAATCAATCCTACTGTATATCTGCTTTGCCAGTTGTGTATTTCATAAAACGTTCATATGAAATATAGGCAAACTTTAAGGCTGTGTTCTAACACTTTTCATAATGCATTTTCATTTTGCACGATAACGCCTTAGTGGGTACCACGTTTAGTAATGAACACATAATGTCATATAAAGCTTTGTAAATAAATTTAAAATAAAGTACTTAGTTGCAGATATGCATTGTTTATTTTTAGTTTATAACTTATTTAGACCTAATGGATCCATGCGGGGCTGATGGGGGTGTCTACTCTGTTGCTGCTTACTTATCAGAATAGATGCTTGAATACTCTGGATTTACTGTATTCATTCTAAGAGAGCCTGATCTATGCATGGCCCAACCCCTCAGACTAAAGAGCGATCTCCAAGAGTTAGATGGGAGAGCGCTGTCCAGGAAAAGAGAGAGGGCTGGGGCCAGATAGGCCAACTCAGAAATGACAGGTATACACACACACAGCTACACATGCTGCCCACACTGTACACACATTGCTACACATACCGCTCGCCATACTGTCATGCACACCCTGCTATTTACATTGCTGCCAACTCTGCTACACACACATACTGCTACCAAAACGTTCCACACACACTATTAGACACACTGCTGCATATTGATCAGTCATACCATTAAAACCACATGCAGGTCCACCTAGTGCTGCCAAAACAGCTCTGATGTGATAAGGAATGGTCTCTACAAGGTCTCTGAATGTGTCCTCTGCTATCTGGCACCATGAAATTAGCAGCAGATTATTTTAGTCATGCAAGATGTTTGTTGGTGTCATGTATCCCTTTAAATATTGTGCAATAGAAGGAATTTGAAAAAAAATACATATTTTCTTAAGGTTTTTTTATGCCTTATTTTAATTTTAATTCCAATAGATATCTTACTCGTATGTTAACTAAACAGTGAAAAAGATTAGTAAGAGTAACTTTAATCCAGTCCGATTTGTTCACCCTGAGAACTGTCAGTTTAATAAATGCAGTAGTTGAGGGAGAATCCAAAATCCATAGCCGTGTTATAAACTAGTTTTCCTGACACTATATAATCCTTAGGTGTCCCCCCCCCCCCCATCCCCTAGGGTCCCCCCCACCTTCAGCCACTTACGTTAATCCATGCCGGGCTCCCTCGGCGCTGGTGACCTCTCCTCCCCTTCCGACGTCAGCTCCCATGTGGAGCTGAATGCGCATCCGCGCGCGCATTAAAACCGCTTATAGGAAAACATTTCTCAATGCTTTCCCATGGACGTTCTGCATGCTCAATGCGATTTTCGACTTGAGCGTCGGGGAAGCGCCTCTAGCCGCTGTCAGGAAGACAGCCACTAGAGGCTGGATTAACCCTGCAATGTAAACATAGCAGTTTCTCTGAAGGGTCACATCTGAAGGGTTAAAGCCTGAGGGACCAGGCACCCAGACCACTTCATTGAGCTGAAGTGGTCTGGGTGACTATAGTGGTCCTTTAATTTTGATCAAGGAGGTTTGTAGCAGTTGCAAGCTTTGGAGAGGTAGAAACAGTAGCAAACAGGAACAAGGGTTTAGCAAGGTGGATTCACCTTACTTACTTCTGAATATAGGAGAAACTAGTGCATAAAACAGAGTGTGCAATGGGTAAAAACTCAAAATTCGACCATTGAATAACCTCAACGGACCTGTTTTTATAGGGGATAATAATCAACTAGTCAATTAACCCCTTAAGGACTGAGCCAAATGTACACGTTGTGATCAAAACAAAACGTAAACAAAAACTTGAAATTGCGCCATATGTCTGTTCAGGCGTAATTCACCTCTTTCATATTATGTGCACCCACACTTATTATATATCATTTTATTCAGGGGAAACAGGGCTTTCATTTAACATCAAATATTTAGGTATAAAACATAATTTAATATGAATAAAATATAAAAAAATGTTTAGTTCGCCGTGACATTCTAACTGTGAATGTCATAATACTGTGTGCTTTTACTGCAATAAAATACACATATTTGTAATCAGCGATATCTCACGTGTAAAACAGTACCCCATATGTACAGGTTGTATGGTGTTTTGGGAAGTTACAGGGTCAAATATAGCATGTTACATTTTTCCGTTTTTTCACATTGAAATTCGCCAGATTGGTTACGTTGCATTTGAGACCGTGTAGCCCTGGAATGAGAATTACCCCCATGATGGCATACCATTTGCAATACTAGACAACCCAAGGTATTGTAAATGGGGTATATCCAGTCTTTTTTAGTAGCCACTTGGTCACAAACACTAGCCAAAGTTAGATTTAATATTTGTTTGTGTGTGAAAAATGCAAAAATCTCATTTGAACGCCAATTTTGGCCAGTGTTTGTGACTAAGTGGCTACTAAAAAGACTGGACATACCCCATTTGCAATACCTTGGGTTGTCTACTTTTGCAAATGGTATGCCATAACGCAAGACTTACATTTGACTCTGTAACTTTTGAAAACGCCATAAAACCTGTACATGTAAATAAAACCTGTACTCAGGAGACTTTGCTGATCATATATATAATATATATATATATATATATATATATATATATATGATCTAAGTATATATAATGTAATTTTAAACTGTTTTAAATGTTTATTTTTATTTTTTTCAGGCAGCAGGAGTAGTACCTGTCATTACAGGCACTCCCCCTGCTGGCACTGACTTTGACTGCTATGCCGCCCATGTAATCACGAGATCGCGAGAGGAAGGAGGGGCTCCCTGGGCTCCCAGGTGAGTCCCCACACCACGATCGCCGACGTGGGATCACCGGCGACCGGGTAAGTACATAGTGAAAAATAAGGGTGTATACAATATAAACAATGCAAACGAGTGTGGTAGCTAAAGTGCTACAGACCACCTGAGTGGGAAACCCCTCACACCACTCAATATAACATAAATGAATACATACAATAGATGGTACGTCACACTTCTGGATATATCTGTGAAAAATATGTATAATGCACACAATAGTGTAATACAGTTTATATAACTGGAAAGTGCAGAATTTTCAAATGAGGTACTCACAAACGTGGAGCCAATTATGTGGCTCTCACTATTATCGCCTTGGGACGTTTTTGGAAGGATGTCCCTCTCCTGGCTGGATCACTGGTCCCACTTGCTTTTCAGACGGTTCCCAGGTGAATGGAATAAATGTTCCCAGCTTTTCAAGTAAATAGAGCCTTTCAAAATAGAATATTTGGAATGGCATAGAAAGCCAATCAATTTATTGGAAAAATACTTGTAAAAATACAAAATAAAAACATTGGGTTAAAATAACAAATAAAACAATATATAAAAAACTTTTGACTGTAACTACTATATAGAAGTACAGCCAAATGGCTGATAAATAGTCCGAAACACGTTTCGCCCCTGTGTGGGGCTTTGTCAATCGGTAAAAAAAAAAAAAAAATCATAGGATGGCGGGATGTGCTATGCTGCCCCCCGGCGTTTAGAGCAGGTTCCCTAAGGACGGCATAGCACACATGCCAGCCTTAAGGGGTTAAAGAGATTGTAGTTTGCATCAGTACAATTAGACATCCTTATAATCATGACAGTAGGGGCCTCCATGGATCAGAGTTGTTGCTTCAGCACATCCCAGAAATGCTCAATAAAATTGAGATCTGGGATATTTGGTGCCCAAGGAATCACTGTGAACTTTTTGTCATGTTCCTCAAACCATTCCTGAACATTGTTTATAGTGTGGAGGTTGCATTTTAATGCTAAAATAGGCCACTTCCATCAGGGAGCACCAGTGCCATGAAGGGGTCTGCAGCAATCTCTGGATTGATGGTACCTGTCAATTTAACATTTACATGAATGCCAGCACCCAAGGTTTCTCAGCAGAATATTGCCCAGAGCATAACATGCACTGCACATACACTGGGAAACCTTGTTCAATTGCTCCGTGTTCCAGTTCTGATGCACACATTCCCATTGAAGGTGCTTGTGGTGATGGACAGGAGGTCATCATGAGCACTCTGACATGTTTGCAGCTCAGCATCCCCATATGCAACAAACTGAGATGAACTGTGTGCTCTGCCACCTTTTTATTATGGCCAGCAAGAAGATTTTCAGCAATTTGAGCTACAGTAGCTCTTCTGTGTAATCAAACCAGGCGGGGCTTGCCTTCACTCCCCACATGCATTAATGAGCCTTAAAGGGACACTCTAGGCACCCAGACCGCTTCTGCTCATTGGAGTGGTCTGGGGACAACTCCCACTACTCTTAACCCTGCAAGTGTAATTATTGCAGTTTTTTATAAAACTATGGGGAGACGTAATGCGCATGTGCTGCATTGCCGCGCATGCACATTAGGTCCCCTCGGCCGGTGGGCGAGATCAGTCTCGCCCACCGGCCGACGCAATGGATAGGAGGAGCATCGCAGAGGCGGAGACAGCGGCGAGGGACATCGCCGCTGCCTCAGGTAAGTGACTGAAGGGGTTTTCACCCCTTCAGTAACCGGGGATTGGGGGGTGGGAGGGAGAGGGAACCTCCAGTGCCAGGAAAACGGAGTGTTTTCCTGGCACTGGAGATTCCCTTTAAGAGCCCATGACCCTGACACCAGTTGTCCTTCCGTGCACCTTTTTTGGTAGGTACAAACCACTTCATACTAGGTATAACCCACAAGAATCCGACCCAGTCATTTAGTCATCACTGTTTTCCCCTTGTCAAAGTTACTAAAATCTTTTCATTTGTCAATGTATCCTGCTTTTAACACATGAAATTCAAGAACTGAATGTTCAGCTGTTGCCTAATATATCTGACCCCTTGACAGGTACCATTGTAACAATATATTATTCACCTGTCATGGGTTTTAATGTGATGACTGATCAGTGTAAACTACTTTTACCAACACTGTTGCAAACACACATTTCTGCACTCAGACATTTACATATACTGCTATACATGCAGGGCCGTCTTTATTAATGAATGACCACCCGGTGGGACTCAGAGGACAGAAAGAAAATAAATTGCTGAGGGCAGCGTGGGCCCACGGGGCAGCTGCCTTGGGCCCCCTAGGAGTAACTGGGCCCGGGGCAGCTGCCCTGTTTACCCCACGTTAAAGACGGACCTGTGTACATGTGCACGCACTACACACATATATACACACACTCATTCTATTTGTGTATGTTTGAATTTACCTTTTAATTTACCTCTTGCCTCGTCTCATGTATGTAATTCACTTTTGTCTTGTTGAATTTACATGCATTTCTTGTCCATCCCTGGTATAGTATTACAGAATATAATGGCAGTTTAAAAACAACAAACAAACAAAATAGATATATACAGTACAGTATGAATGGCAGTTTTGACTGGCAGATTAGTAATAATAAAGTGTTACATTTAAGTCAAAATTAGCCAAACTGGAAACGTTCAGATGTGTCAGATATGCTTCCAGTTCATAAACAAGAGCATGTCTGAGTTAAATATCTAATTTACATCTATAATACTCTCTCACATTGTGCAAATATCCCACCAAAGCAGAGTGATATGGTTTTTACCTTTCTGATGGGGATGGGGGGAGACAAATCCCATTTATAAATGTAACTATCATCACTTTTGTCAAAATTGGATTTACTTATTTAATTTTATGCCTTTGTGTTTATCAGTGAGATAAATAATATTGCTATCAAATGGTTACAGAATCTTCTTATGATATTGTATACCATTTCATACATTCGGCATCAAGTTGGTCTTTGAACTGTTGGTCTTTGAACTGTTGGTCTTTGGAGATTTTAATATTGATTGGCTGAATCCTAAAAATAATAGTTCGTGCACCCTTTTTAAGACTTTGCAGCTAACACAATTAATCTCCTCCCCAACTCGCATAAACATTAAAAGCCTTAACCATACCCTGCTGGATTGGATTCTCTCTACTGCTCCTGATAGAATCCAGGAGGCCGGTGTTCTCCCAAACACTTTCAGTGATCACTGTTTAGTGTACTGTGTGCGCAAAATTAAGGCTATTAAATCCGCTCCCAAGGTTAAAATAACAAGGTCCTTCAAAAAATTTAATCTTGAATCCTTTCTAAAGGACATCAAGAACCTCCCATGGCACAGATTAAACATTATCCCGGATCTAGACTGTGCTGTTGAATTCTTTCAGTCTGAACTCCTACAAATTTGGAATCTGCATGCCCCGCTGCGTAAGGTGAGAGTAAAAGGAGCACATATGAACTGGATCACAGCTGACCTCATCCAAATGTACCAGTTTCGGGATTCTTTGTGGTCAAAGTTTAAGCATACTGGCTCTATGAATGATCACTGTGCATATAGACAATGGCGAAATATATGCACAAAACAAACAAAATTGGCCAAGGCCCAATATTTCTATGACAATCTGAACAATAACATCTCAAACCCTAGAAACTTTTGGAAAGTCATAAATAAACTACAAACTCCCCCAATCCACTCCCAACCCTCCACTGTCAAAGTGGATAACCAAACCCTGAAACTTCCCTTAGATGTAGCAAATGCCTTTAACAATTATTTTGTCGGATGCTCTACTGCCCTGATTGCCAAGCTAATAAATGGCACGCATCCTGAAACTACAAATGTGGATCAGGTCTCACTAAATTTGCAAACGCCCAATATAGACAAGTTCACTTTTAGACCTGTACCTGTTAGTGTCATTGAAAAACATCTTAATAATCTAAAAATGAAAAACCAGTCCGGACCTGACCAAATCCCAGCAATGCTGTTGAAGCTCAGTGCACCGGCAATTGCTAAACCCGTCGCAACTCTAATTAATGAATCCTTGGTGTCTGGATACTTACCCAAACTTTGGAAGACTGCAAGAGTAGTGCCTATCCATAAAAGTGGTGACACTACCTTGGTTTCTAACTATCGCCCTATATCATTGCTCCCGGTATTGTCAAAAATCTTAGAAAAATGTGTCCATACGCAACTATGTGAGTATTACCAACAATCAAACTATCTGACCCCTGATCAATCGGGCTTTCGCCAGAATCACTCCACTACAACTGCCCTCTTAAAAGTTTGCAATGACATCCAAACTGGCATGGAACAAGGAGACCTAACTGGAGCTATTTTCCTTGATTTTGCTAAGGCCTTTGACACAGTAGACCACGACATTCTACTGCACAAACTCAAAAACTCAGGTATTGGTGATCATTCGCTAAACTGGTTTCGATCGTATGTATCGGAACGCTCGCAATATGTGTCCATTTCTGACAGCGACTCCCTCCCTCTCCCAGTCACGTGTGGTGTTCCCCAAGGTTCCATTCTCGGCCCCCTACTATTTTCTTTATTTATAAATGATCTGCCTAATGTCTGCAAATCCTCAAATGTACACATGTACGCAGATGACACGGTAATCTATGCGAGCAATTCCGATCTACCGCAGCTTGAGGCTGTGCTCCAAGACCAGTTTACAGAGGTTGAAAAGTGGATCGCAAAAAACAAACTGTTCCTGAACACTGACAAAACTGTCACAATGATCTTTGGAACAGTACCTAAATTACACAAATTACACAATTCTCACCTATCCATCAAAACAATTTCAAATGGCACACTGACCGCAGTCCACTCTTTCAAATACTTGGGTATGATGTTAGACCCCAATCTATCTTTTGGCCTGCACATAGAAAAGCTTGCATCTAAACTTTATCCAAAACTAGGTGCCCTGTACAGAAACAAATCCTGCCTAAGCCCTTCAGTAAAGGAAAAGATTGTACAGCAAATGCTGATGCCAATCATTGATTATGGGGATGTAGTATATGCATCTGCATCGCAATCCCACATTAATAAACTCAACACATTGTATAACTCGTTCTGCCGATTTGTGCTACAATGTAATTACAGGACCCACCATTGTGACATGCTAAAAGAACTAAACTGGCTGTCGCTGGAATCCAGACGCACCCTTCATCTTTCTAGCCTTGTGTTTAAGAGCTTTTCTGGGAAACTCCCACCCTACCTGAACGCAATGCTTTCCCCGGCTGTTCCCACTTCCTACAACCTCCGATCCAGTACCAACACTTTACTTAGTCTACCTCAATACAAAAAGAAAGCAGCCCGATCCTCCTTCTCCTACAGAGCACCGCATTTGTGGAACGACCTCCCGCACAAATTAAAATCTTCCCTAAGTTTAAAGTCCTTTAAGAGATCCATCTCTACATACCTCAAAACAGAATGTACCTGTCATGGTTGATTATATTTTTCCTACCTGTTCTATGTTAAATGTTGTATATATTGTATATTAATTTTGTATTTTATTGTACACTAACTGTAACAATGCAATGATTTGTGGACCCAGGACATACTTGAAAACGAGAGAAATCTCAATGTATCTTTCCTGGTAAAATATTTTATAAATAAATAAATAAATAAATAAATAAGTGCGATTCAAAGGACAGACAGAACTGACAAAAGTGTATTAATTAACATTATGTTTACCAAGTGTCTCAATGAAGGGAGCAGATATGCTTATGAAACTTTACTACATAAAAGTATGGGTATGATGTTACTTTTAAATTAGAAATACTCTCTTTAAATCCACCCATCTAATGCCGAAAGAAAAATTCTCTACAGAATTATATGGTCTCTATAGGTATGTTCTAACAGAAAAATAAACTGCCAATCATACTGGACTGTATATATCTACTTTGTTTGTTTGTTTTTCTTTTTCTGTGAAAAATGCTACTATAAAACTTTAATGAGCTTATATCAACCTGATTGACTGATAGCATCACGGGCAATGAGTTTTTGCTATGGTAAGGACTTTGTACTTGCCTATATAGTTTCCCTTCTTTCTACTAGGAGGTGAAAGTTGCCATTTATTTTGAGATTTGTAATCACTATACATAAAATTACATGGTTTTCCAATTTTCCATCTCCTGTTTGAATAAAATATCATCGGACGGATATGACGTATTTTAATAGGAACTACCATCAGCCACATTTTCTAATGTTAGCAAGAGTATTACAGTTACATTTTCTTCCTAAAACGATATCACAAATGATGCACCAAGTATTTCAGCTGATTCTATGTAGAAATATGCGATGCGTAAGTTAAAGAATAAAATCATTATTAAAAGTGATACCCATACAAAGGATTGTGTGTTCAGAAGCAAAGATTTTGATTTGGAAACTGAGGTCAAATTCATACTGGACTATAGCCAGGATAAACACATTTCTAAATTACTTTACTAGAGAATTCTCTAAAGGTTAGTTCAGAAAGTTCAGATCTTTAAATCTGAATGCATATTCCCGGATTTATGACCATATGAAATTGTGAACTCTGAGCACCTTTCACATTATAGTTAATGAGTTTTCTATATTTATTTCCTCAAATATGGTTGTTAAATACATGATACGATCATACCAGTTGGTGTTTCTAATTATCTTGGTGCTGTTATTTAATTAGTAGCCCTGTAAAATGCACCTTTATTGAAATATTTTTGCAAACAAAATGATTTGCATAACAAAGGTAATTCTATTTTAACATTAATGCTCTTTCATTATTTGATATGAATCTCCCAAAAATCAGCATAACAAAAACATTGTTTGTTGAAACTATTCATAGAAGAATTTAATGTAATATCTTTGTTCCCAGGTCCCTCTGATTGATTCCTTTGTACCATTACAATTATTTTAAAATAAAATAAAAAGCTTTAAAGGTATGTGGATGCCATTATTTGCCTAATGACTCGAGCACTTATGATTCATTATATAATAGAGCTTGCTCATAGGATGAAATAAAGACCAAGAAACCGTAGTACACATTTATTAAGAACAATTCTATGCCAAAGTTTTTGTTGTGGAGAATTCATTGGTCACAGTCACAGTCACAGTCAATTTGTGATCCTCTACGTTTAGAACATAGTCCTAGATTTTGTCATTATATATGTTCATTGTTTACACTCATAATCTTGATATGGTTTTCAGGTATTTCAAAGAATACTTCATCTTCCATAAAGACCACTCATGTGATGGAAATTTGATTTGTATAGATAAATAATGCATTACTAATATTATGCAAAATAATTTGACTTTTTAGCTTGATACACGCAACAGTTTAGACTATTCTAGTTCTCTGGCACGGCATGCCTAAAAATGTTATGTGATACATGCCATGTCAATAATTAAGTTAAAATACTTATTTAGTGTCACGTGGAGTGGATGTAGATCTCAATGTATCAACTTTTTTCTTGATTCAATTTAAATTTAAATTTTACTGATGTATTGCCCTCCTTCAATTTAAAGTCTGATTAACTCACTAATTTATAAGATCTAACATGAAACTATATTACATAATAGAATGTAAGCTCGATTGAGCAGGGTCCTCTTCAACCTATTGTTCCCGTAAGTTTTTTGTAATTGTCCTATCTATAGTTTAATCCCCCCTCTCACAATATTGTAAAGCACTACGGAATCTGTTGGCGCTATATAAATGGCAAATATAATAATAATTATAATAATGAGCAGTTGTCCTAAATATATTTGATAGAATCAAGGTTACATGTGCAAATAAATAAGTGCAATTAATTAAAAATAAGGTCTGTGGAATAGATTTTTGGATTAAAGATATAATTATGTAGGATACCTTTGTTTTTTTTGTTTATCTTTGTGTATATGACATATTTTCATATGCAAAGGAGACAAGGAGATTGCATGTGAAGCTACAAAACCAATCTGGATAGATACATTTTTACCGTATGTGTTTTGATAATTTATGTCTTTATTTTACTGCTTGCATGTCACCAATGTATTTTGGGTGATATTTGGTATTATATACATAAACAATTGATTCCCATCAATGTATTCATCACTTTAGAATGTTAGAACATTTCTGTCTGTCTGGGTTAGATGGATGGATAGATTATAGATATATAGATAGATAGATAGATTTAGATTAACATGCTAAAATGGTCAATACGTTAATGAGAATCAATTATTTATGTGCATAATACATAATAAATATATATATATATATATATATATATGACAAAAAAGGCAAATGGATCGAGTCCAATGCCCAAATTAGGAGTAGGTATTAACACTCATCTGTGCATACAAGAGAAAAATACCTCTGATGAAGAGACCGTTCGAGTCACGAAACGCGTTAGATTGCCATAGTAACTCACTACTGGGGAGGAATACAGCAGAGTGGAACGCAGAACAAGCCAAAGTGGAACGCACGCTGCCGATCTCCCACACAGCTGAAAAAGCATCACGGGCTCCAGAGACGGATTGAGAGCACACTGGGCCTGGTGCTGACAATTATGATGGGCCTAATTAGTCATACCTCCCAAGCGTCATGTATCTGATGGAGATGGTGCTGGAGGGAAACTCATAGGATGCAGCTATAAGAAAACACATACTCTATGCTAATCTCTCTCTAATTTATGCTTTCATCTTTCAAGTAAATCCATAACCCCTAACAGCAGTGTCCAGTGAAGCAGGAAGTCAATGGGCGGGGTAAAAGGGTGGGCCACTGGTGCGAATCACGTGACCAGACCTGCCAAAAGAGGAGAACATGCCCAAAAAGGGGGCATGTCTGTCCAAAGAATTTGAAGGACAGCCTGGCATGAATGCATGTCAGGCTGCCCGCCAATCCTGCAGGCTGTCCAACTAAGGGCATACTATGCAGGCAGCACCCTGAGCTTGATATAAATGCGTCTAATGATGAGCTCACTCCATGCTTTCTAAGGACTGTCCCCTAGCACTCGCTGGTCCACTTCTCTCCTTACCTTCTTACTAGCAGGCAGAAGTTCCTGGTATATAGTCTGGGACAGAGAAAATGTGTATGTAGTAAGTGTAAAAGAAAGGGGACATGCCAAAGTGTTAGAGAGACCAACGTCTGCATTACCTAAATTAATTTTATTGTCAGCCAGTCCACACAAGTTTTGTTCCCATACATCCCTCTTAAGCTTCCAAACTTAAAAGGACACTATAGTCACCAGAACAACTACAGCTTATTGTATTTGTTCTGGTAAGTAGAATCATTCCATTCAGGCCTTTTGCAATAAACACTGTCTTTTCAGAGAAAATAACTCCACTGGCCACTCCTTAGATGGCTGCTAGAGGTGCTTCCTGTGGCAGTACTGCCTAGTGTGCAGCACTGCCATTCAGTGTCTCCACCCTCTGCATGCAGACACTGAACTTTCCTCATAGAGATGAATTGATTCATTTCATCTTTATGAGGAGATGCTGATTAGCCAGGACTATGTTGAGCATGTGCTGGCTCTGCCCCTGATCTGCCTAGTTGACAGTATCAGCCAATCCTATGGGGAAGTATTGTAATTTGCTCAGACCACCACTTCTGATGATGTCAGCAGACAGTCAGTTCAGATGCAGACCCAGCAGCATATTTTACTATACTTAGGGAGCCAAGAAGGGGCCAGGGTGGTGGTTTTAACATAATAGGGTCAGAAATACATGATTGTGTTCCTGACCCTATAGTGCTCCTTTAAGCAAGAGTATGTGAAGAGTAGTTAGGGTTGCCACCTTTCTTGAGAAAAAATACCAGCCTTAATCATTTGTATAATCACAAGGAGTGTCAGCATCCCCATGTGTCCCAGTGTCCCAGTGTCCCCCTATGGGGGTCTTAGTGCCCCCATGTTTTCCAGTGTCCCCAAGTGTCTGTGTTTCCAGGTCTCCCAGTGTCTGTGTCCCCATGTGTCCTAGTGTCTGTGTCCCCATGTGTCCCCTAGTGTCTGTGTCCCCTAGTGTCTCAGTGTCCCCATATGTTCCCTAGTGTCTCAGTGTCCACATGTGTCCCCTAGTGTCTCAGTGTCCCCATGTGTCCCTGCTGCCTTTCCCCCCATCCCTCACTTACCTGAGCTGTAGAGCTGCTGTCTGGACTCTGTGCTGTGTTGCTGCTCCCCCACGGATCAGTGAGTAGTAGAGAGAGGCAAGCATATGCTATAATTTCCTATCCCTGCCTATCTCCACACACAGTGACCCCTACTGGCCGGTGCTGGTATTGCAGAGTAATCTCCATTTATTCTGAGAAAAATACCTGCATTTGTATTGCCGATATTACTGCAATATTGGCATGTCCAGGTAGCCTCAAATACTGGCTGTGCAAGTAAAATACCAGTCAGGTGGCAAACCTAAGAGTAGTGTGTGTAGTGTGTTTTTTTTTAAATGGGCCTATTCCATGGGCCTGGGCCTGGAGCTGCAGCTCCATCAGCCCCTATGTTAATCCGGCCCTGACGGGCTCTCTAGCCATCTGTGCGGCCTGCACAGCACTAACAGCTTCAGACTGCTGGGAGAGAGACATTCATACTCCAGATCCCTCTTGTGAGTGACTTTATTTTTCCATTTCTAAGTGATAGTTACATAGTTACATAGCTGAAAGAAATCCATCAAATTTAGCCTTTATCATATTTGTTTTTGCTCTTGATCCAAAAGAAATAAAAAAAACTCAGTCTGAAGCACATCCAATTTTGCAACAAACTAGGAAACAAAATCTTTCCTGCCCATGGAATGACAGTCAGATATATTCTTGGATCAAGAAGCTATTACCCCACTAATTAAAAATGATATCCCCGTATATTATGTTTTTACAAAAATTTATCCAATTGATGTTTGAACATCTGTGTAAACTCTGATAAAACCACCTCTTCAGGCAGAGAATTCCACATCCTTATTGTTCTTACTGTAGGAACCATTTCCTTTTCCTTAGACCAAATCTCCTTTCTCCAGTATAAATGCGTGACCTAATGTCCTATGTTTAGTCCTGTTCATGAACAGATTTCCAAAACTTTCATCAGGACAATCAAATTTAGTACAGCATATAATAAATATTTGTAGACAGAGTAATCAACTTACCCCCCGAGTGGTAAGTATATGCATAAAATCAGTAAATACTGAAAGTATAAAGAAAAAAATATATAATTGAAGATATCAAAGAGAATGACAATTAATATAAGAGTAGTCATGTGAGTCTACATATAATCTTAACATAATAGAAGAAATATATATTTTTTTTTCATGAGAATACAGGTGTCTTTAATCGATTTTATGGATGCAAGTTATAGATTAATTTATGGTTCCTTCATTTCTATTTTTCCTATAATGTTCTTAAAATTTGCATTATATATTTGCAATATATATTATATATTATATCAGCTCCAGTATATAGAGTACTACTGAAGAGTTTCAAACACGTGACATGACTACTGAAAACTCAACTTGAAAAGTGAAGATTCCGAAATACAGAGAGCTAGATATCTAATCCACAAGGATTTTTCTATCAGGTTAAAAAGCTTGAGGGGTCTTCTTATGATCTCCCATTCATCAAACTGTGATCCCCTGCTTCACATGGGGATTACGTAATGATGGCAATTGAAGTTAGTTCAGTGAGTCCCAAAGATAGATTGAACTGGCAGTGAACCCAGGACCTTTAATCATGTATGAGAAGGTAAATATAATATGTGAACTTCAACAAAATGCCAAATATATTTATAATAAGTGTTGAATGAGAGATAATTGAGGAGGCCATAGTATCATTCAAATGTTTAATCTGCCGATTTAAAAACAAATAATTGATTAACACATAAAAAAGTATATGTGTATATATATAAATATATATACATACATATACACAAAATCTAAAATGCTTGCACTCCTGGTGATAGTGACGTTATTGCCCGGTGCTATATATATATATATACTCGAGTATAAGTCGAGTTTTTCGGCACATTTTTTGTGCTGAAAAACCCCAACTCGACTTATACTCGAGTCAATGTCTGTATTATGGCAATTTACATTGCCATAATACAGACAAGGGGCTGTGTAGGAGGGGGGCTGGCAGGAAGCTGTTACTTACCTCTCCTGCAGCTCCTGTCAGCTCCCTTCTCCTCTGCGCCAGTCCGGTCAGCACCTCTGTCAGCTCCCAGTGTAGGTCTCGCAAGAGCCGCGGGGTCATAGTGCGGCTCTCGCTAGACTTACAGTGTGAGCTGACAGGGGAGCTGACCGGACCGGTGCAGAGGAGGAGGGAGCTGACAGGAGCTGCAGGAGAGGTAAGTGCTTCCTGCCAGCCCCCTCCACTGAACTGCCAATGCCACTGGACCACCAGGGAGTGAGAGCCCCCCTCCCTGCCAAATAAGGAGGGGGGACAAAAAAAATAAATATATATATATATATATATATATATATATATAAATAATAATAAAATAATAGTAATTTAACAAAAAAATTATTAAAATAATAATAATAATAAATTAATAATAAAAATGCCCACTCCCCACCAAGGCTCTGCAACACATACACAAACACACACTGCATCACACACACTCACACTGCATTCATACACACACACTGCACTCATACACACTGCATTCATACACACACACTGCATTCATATACACACACTGCATTCATATACACACACTGCATTCACACTGCACTCATATACACACTGCACTCATACACACACACTGCACTCATACACACACACACTGCACTCATACACACACTGCACTCATATGCACACACTGCACTCATATGCACACACTGCACTCATACACACACACTGCACTCATACACACACACTGCACTCATACACACACACTGCACTCATACACAAACACTGCACTCATATACACGCACTGCACTCATACATACACACACTGCATTCATACACACACACTGCATTCATTATATACACACACTGTAAATAAATATTAAATTAATATAATTTTTTTAGGATCTAATTTTATTTAGAAATTTACCAGTAGCTGCTGCAGTTCCCACCCTAGTCTTATACTCGAGTCAATAAGTTTTCCCAGTTTTGGGGGGTAAAATTAGGGGCCTTGGCTTATATTCGGGTCGGCTTATACTCCAGTATATACGGTATCCCCAGTGACAGCACTCCAGAGTAACAAAAATATTTTGCCTGGTGCTGCTCTGCAAAACATGTAATACAGTTCAAATGATAGCACTCCAATGACTTTTAGTGCAATATATGCACTATTAGCACATTCAATTTTTTCTATTAGTATATTATCTAATAATTAGTAAATATTTAGTACATAATTTTGAGACTGGAGAAGTCATAAGTTGCATTTTCAGTTGAATTTGGAGAAACCACTTGAAGCATGTACTGAGCTATTTCAATTGATTTTGTCTGATTTGCTCATTGCAAACAGATGACATTCTGTAAATGTTGACAATCAACCTAATTTTCAATAGAGGTTGAATAATTTTGATTACAACTGTATTTATGTAAATTAAATTTTGCGTTTTTTTTTTTTGTTTTTAAGTAACACAGTGAAACTGTAAGTCCTGGCTATAAAGCCATTCATGAAGTACACCACTTTTCATATAGTAATCACACCTTTGTAAATTGCACATTTTGTTCTAATGCAATATTTTGCAGAGTTCAATAGGTCTTGAAAGGCAGCCCATAAGATAAAATCTTTCACTACTAGTTAGTAGAGATGTGTGCACAAAACTCCTTGGCTTGAGAGAAAAACAAATTGTTTAATTATAAAATACTACCCACTGTGGAAATAGCATATTGAGACCTGTGACTCCATTAGGATAGTTTTTCCTCAAAATCTAATATCTGAATGATTACAAAATGAAACATTACATCTGAAAAAAAACCATCAGGTGCCCACCACAGTATGTTATAATGATACAGCACAAAATTAGTTCATTAGATTTTTTCTTACTGAGTCGAACAGCAAGCCGTGAGTTAGACTCTTAAAATACAGCATTTCTTTCACTTTCATGCACACATTATGATAAATAGATATATCATTTTAAAATGCATTTTCAACTAGTTATAAACAATCTAAACAAGCATCAGAAGTTAATTAATAAACTTAAACATACATTTTCTTTTTGTTAAGCGTGAACTGTATTTATGCAGTGTGAATATTATTTATGTTATTGAATGGTGAAATTTTCTAAAAAAAAAAAAACTGCATGGATAAGGGAATCCTAGCAGCTTATGTCTTTTCAATTCAATAGGTACTGTAGGATGCTACTTGTATCACTTGACAGTGGACATATATAGCCAATCTAACTATTCCAAAGCTAAGCATACCTTTTTATCTATATATTTTAGCACACTCTGTAGATTAGAGGTAAACCTACCTAAATGTGAGCTTATTACCTGCATGATCTGTGGATAGGAGGTTTAAAGGGACAGTCAATGGTCCAAAAAAAAAATCACTATATTGTAGATATAAAAGCCAATAAATAAGGTCAATCTCGATAAATCCTGTAGAAAACCTTATAACATGGATGACCAGCACGTGGTACTGCTCCCGTCCAAATATGGGTTTAACATTCAAACTTAGTGTGACGGAGCTTTTGTGCTCTGACCTGTGGCACGTCATCTTCCTAGCTGCTATCATGGATTCTGGAGCACTTAAGAACCAGTCACCAAAGCTTAACTGGTGTCGCTGAAGACTTCTTCCAACATGGACCAGGCTGCAGCTCTTTCCTTCTAGGCAGGTATCATCCCCTCTGTCTTTGCCTCTTCAGCACTTTCCCAGGCAGTTGTGGCTTTATGGCCTTGCTCTTTTTAACCTGTCCCAGGAATCAGACCAAAGGAGCCAGCCAACAGGTCTGAAGGCTCTATACAAATGACCAAATCATATGGAGAAACATATGTAACGGCACCCCCAGGCATAAAGGGGTTAAACCGCCGTTTAGAAGATCTTCCCCTTCCAGAGATACAGGCACAGCTACTGCAGAACACCAAACTCCCGAACTGAATACAAGGGAATGCTCTAAACTCCCGAACTGCATACAAAATAGCACTCCAAACTCCCGAACTGGAACCTCACGAATAGCTGCTAGCAGACGAACAGGAAAAGCACCCAAGTGGCTTACACTCCTGGCAATCAGTCTCTAACAGCATACAGTAAATCCCCCCAAAGACGAGACAGAGCTCCGTGTTGACGGTCAAGCAGTGGTCTGGTTTAATGTGGGCTAACTGCCCGGTATTTATGCAGGTCTTCCACCTGGTGGACACTCCCCTAAGGGACCAGATGGAAGACTGGGACACAAATGGTAAAATAACCAATCACAGGCATACAGGGTTAAAACACTCCCACAGTACATTACAATCCCTCCCCTCTATCCTGGAGATAATTGGAGAAGTAATCCAATTATCTCCAAGGACAGAGGCAAAACTCCATTAACCATGTGGTTACAGTAAAACACTAAAATACAATAAAATACATAATGTTGCAAATAATGAATAAAACATGTACATTCTACCTATCCCCAGATAGCTTAGATCTGAGCGCACATTATTACCAAATGGCGCTCAGATCACATACATACAGTTCAATCGCCATGGAGCCAAAGTCTTTCCCATAGTCTTTCGTTATACAAATAGGCTCCATGGCATGGCTATCTGGGGTGATGCTGTTCATACGGATAAACTACCGAATGAACAGGCAGTTGGTTAAATGACCGAAGGCAGAAGTAGGGAGGCTGACGGCTCAGCAGTGTTCGCGCCAATAAGTGTCCGTTTCTAGTTCCATAGTTTGGGCGCTGAACACCGCTGGCCGTTTGGGATTTTAAAATGGCCGCCACCACGTGTTCGGCAAACGCTTCTGGGAGGTAAATTGCCGACACACTCCAGCTCCCAGGTGGTCCAGTCATTTGTGCGTTAGGTCGGTAGATTGAATCTACCGACCGCCGGGCAGAAAGGCACGAACAAGCCTTTTCTGCAGGCGAAAGGAAGACTTTTAAACATGGGGCCATAGTCCAGAGGCAACAGGCAGGCAACCAGGCTCCTCCAATGCAATGTGGCGAGATTGGTCTCGTCACAACATACATGAACTCATAATAGCACAATAACATGTTCATAAAGGGGTGGGGAAGATTAAAAAAAAAAAAACCTAGGTTTCTTTTTGTGTTAAAACCACCACTACTTCACAGTACCCCAATATTGTTGCGTCCTACACAAAGTCCAATTTCGGAGACAAATTAAATAGCACTAGTGCTGAATAAGCTAAAATATATTTTAAGAGCATTCTTGTGATTTCCCAGATGTTTCTTATGTCTAAGTCACCTTGTGCCCATTATTTGTGCAGTGTATGTATTATTGTTATTTAATAAATGTCTTATGTGATCTCCTGTCCTGCTGATGCCCTCTAAAATTAGGTGGAATTGGCTGTGGAACCTATGCAATGCCATCTGTTGGTTGTGAAGTTCTTGAAACAGTTATGGGCAGTACCTGAATAGAAAGGCTTGTTAATTTGCATATTATGATAGATTTGCATATTAAGGTTTAGGCAGGCAGGGGATGCATTTCTATTTATTGTTTGTTTCCACCAACCCTGTATAGTTATACATATTGTGTTATTATGATTCCCAATATGATTTGGTTATATCTATTGGATTAAATGTATGACCAAATGTTTGATGTAATGTGGATTGGAGCTGAGTGAAAATAAAGTATTGTGTTCTTTTTGAGAACTGTGTGTTCTGTCTGGCTTGTTCAGGGATCCATGTAACATAGATCTCAGACCTCTTGGCTGGCTGTACTGGCCCCTCATCCTCAGGACAAATTAAAAAAGAGATAACCCTGAGAACCAAAAGTGTCTTTGTAAAAGCAGTAGTTGGAAACAGTTGGAGACAGATGTGTCAATACCTGCCTGGGAGAGGAACAAAAGAAGCAATGCCAGAGGGAATGAAACCTGTCTGGAAGGAGAGAGGGGCAGCCTTGTCCCATGGAAGAGGTCCTCAGAGACCACAGTGAATCTGAGGCAACTAAGTCTGAAGCGCTCCAGAGTCCCCTGGTAGCAGTGAGGAAGCTGACCTGACAGAGGTATTCAGTCAGGATACGGGAGCTCCATCATACCTGAACATGTCCTTGACTGTTGTAACTATTTTCTTGTAAAAAATTTCTTTTTGCACTGTTACCTTATTGTAAAATGGTTACTATATGTGATGTTCAAAATATGTGTAATTCAGTGTTTAGTTTGTGCCTGTCCTAAATAAAGATTTTTTTTTTTTTTAATTAGTGACCAGAAAATGTGCCTACAACTTTGACCGGTTTCCAGAGACAAGAAAATGTGCATTGCTGGGACAAAAATAATATCTCAGATTTGCGCCAATCAATTGTGGGGTTATGCTTCTGTAGCCAAGTGTATCCCAAAACAACCGGGTAATATGGAGAGAAAAAGACCTGCAGTTGGATCATCTTATGATGTAGAGCCACTACAGCCAAAGGTATGGGCACAGTCTCATGGGTTACGTGGGTTTACTGTATTGGTCTGCCATCGATGGCTTCGAAAGCTAGTGGAGAGTTGTGAGGCTGTAAGGGTATAGAGTGCTCCAATGCAAATGCACAGTCTATAAACAAGCCTGCGGCCCCAGAATCAAGCAATGCCTGGATTTTAATGGATGAATCAGGCCAGGAGAGGATAATAGGCACCAAGGGTTTGTTGTTAGGGACCAGGACCCAGACAGAGACAGAACTAGATGCAAATATATATATATATATATATATGCACATCTGTGACCCCCAGGCTCAGAAGACTCTTAGTTCCACCTCTGGCAGGTCCTCTAACAAGACCCAGTTGTCAAAGCATTCAAGGCATTACCACAGCAACGCTCTCACATGGCACAAATACAGGGAGAAGACCTGCTGCCTGCATCCTTGTGGGTGGACACTGGGATTGGTCCTGTAGGCGGAGTTGAGCTGGGTAAGGGGATCCAAAACGTCTGTTAGCAGCCCTGGTGGCATTTGGTCTTACTGAAGTTTTCAATAATTTGTAAGAAATAGTGGTTCTTTAAGAAATAGTGGTTCTTACACTGAACTAAAATAACAATATAGCTTCAAAGAATTTTTTTTAAAATTACATATGCGTATGATATGTTTAAAATTATGTCCCTTTAACATGATATTTTCAGAATGTATGCATTTATCAAATCGTTTAGCATAATAGATGGACTGAATTAATGATGGCTGTAGAACATACCAGGTACAGACTTTAAGCAACACTTTTAAATACACAATAGCAATTCTTGTGAAAACAATATGGTAGGAGCAGGGGTGTGGAGTAGGGCTATGGCTAAGTATATTGCTAGGGTTAGGGCTAGATTTGAGCACTGTGAAAAAAATCATCTGAATCTATTTGTCCCCCCAAAAATTATTTTGAATCAGATTTTGTCCTTATGGCCTTACAAGTTACTTCTATGTATTTTTTTTTTTCAGGAAAAACAAACCAGGCAAATCAAAATGATGAAAAAATGTGCCTATTAGTGTCCTGCAAAATGTATGCATAATATAAATATGATAGGGTAATTTTTATTCCTGGGCTAACATACGGTCTCAAAGGCAACATAACCAATTTGGCAAATTTCAATGAAAAATGAAATGGGCAAGCCTAATATTTGACCCTGTAACTTTAAAAAACACTATAAAACCAGTACATGGGGAGTACTGTTATACCCGGGAGACTTCGCTGTACACAAATA
Organism: Pelobates fuscus; assembly: GCF_036172605.1. Lineage (NCBI taxonomy): Eukaryota > Metazoa > Chordata > Amphibia > Anura > Pelobatidae > Pelobates > Pelobates fuscus. The sequence continues at coordinate 333,853,624 of NC_086318.1, read as the reverse complement.
TGAGTGTTTCAGTAAAACATATCACAACAATGATATGGTAAGTAAAAGTGCAGTTTTTGTTTAAAAAAAATGCAAAAATAAATAAAAATGCTAATATTGTCCAGCATTCGTGACTAAGTGGCTACTACAAAAGACTGGACATACTCCATATAATACATGTGTGTATATATGTATTGTGATCCTTGTCTGTAGATAGCACGGTCCTCTAGGGCAAAAACATGCACAGTCCTTTTATTTTCTTTTAATCCCGGCAACTTTATTCGTAAATTTACACATGAGGCAGCAGCAAATGTAAACATAAATGAAATAATGTAACACAAATCCCTATAACAAAAAGCCTAGCTCGTCTGAGCACTAACTCACATCAGAGTCCCTATCTATCAGGGTTTAAACTATAACATAATTTATTGGATTCACCAACCTAGTGTCTTTGTCCACTCTCAGCACTCCAGTGCTCCAAACCAGCCTTAACTGCTTCCTTCCGCACTCCTAGTGCTCCAAGCCAGCTTTGACTGCTTCCCTTTCTGCACTCCCAGTGCTCCAAGCCAGCACTCCCAGTGCTCCAAGCCAGCACTCCCAGTGCCTAGTCTCCTTGACTCTCACTGGAGAGAACAGCCTCTCTCCGACCTGCTTCCTGGGAGGAAGCCAGCAATCCCCCCTTTACCTGCCTAGCAGGGAGGGGTTTATTCCCACTGCTACAGCTGATTATCTGCAGCTGAGCAGTGGGTTGGAGACAGTCCAAAAAACCCTGGCCTGGATCTATGTCTCGCAAGAAAACCACTAAACTGTGGAGTGGAGCATTGGCCCACCCTTCTCTCCAAATGCTCCACCCCAGGGGCCCATAACTAAAACAAAGCTTTGTGTTGCCTACAACACAAAATACACATACTCCCCCTGGGGTTAAAAGGCCTCTCTGCCTTCACTTTATCACATATCCTCCTCCCCAGCTCAGACCCATCGGGTCGAGCGGCCTTAGAACCCAAACCGTGAACATTCACGTCACCTAGGGCTGTACCAGCCCTGACTTGCTCCTCAGTTACAGGACGTGGCCTATTGCAGATGGCTGCTACCTTGCTCCCTTGTAGTTTAAGAAGCCCCCATCCAATAGGATAACCCAAATAGTTAGCCTCCTCTAATCCTAGATTCTTAGTGTTAGCGGTCAAACCGGCAGCCCTTACATTATTCACAGCTAACTGGACCTTCATCAGGTGAGCTTCCCAGTCCACCCTGTGAATTACCACATCACCAAGGGAGGCAGATGCATACTCTCTGTGGGGCCAATGTATTCTATCCATCACATGCAAAAAGGGGGCCGTTGCACCATGCAACTTGAATGGCAGTATTTTATGTTGCCATAACCCCTCGGGAGTAGAAAACGCTGCCCTTCCCTTTGCTTTCTCTGTCAGGGGAACTTGCCAATACTCTATGACCAGGTCCAAGGTACTCAGATACCTGGCCTTACTTATTCGCTCTTGCGTTTGAGCTACATGTACTATAGGGCATTTAACATTAACAACCTCTGTGACAAACTCTACTTCTGCCTTGGGGTATGTGCGAGCGTCACCATGTGTACACACAATATCAAACGTTTGTCCTGTATCACATTTCTCTGGCTGGAGCAGAACACTTTTCAAAGTAGCCTCACTCCCAGAATCAGTTAGTGCCTGTGCACTCTTCCCTACCACCATCACCACTTTTAGCTGTGCTGTAACACCACCAGTCACCATACACATATTTAAGCAAGTCAATACAATGCCTATGCAGAGCCCTTATTCCTATGTCACATTGTATTGGCTCTTCACTCTCAGGACAGTTATATGCAATATGTCCTTGTATGTGGCAGTTGAAGCAGTTTTTCTCAGTCTGGTCTCGTAGCCGTGATGGGACTTTTGGGTACATTCTACCATAGTTCTAATGTCCCAGGCTCAGTATCAGGTTTTGTCTCTCTTTCCATTTTCCCTGCGAATATGGTTGCTAGCGGATCTAGGCTGAAGATCAATACGGTGTGGCTCCTTAGCAGCCAAGTTCCTCTCAATCATCATCATCTGCTTCCACATCCGCAGCTTCTGATTTGATAATCTCTCAATGTCGGAGTAACTTTCAAGCGCAAACTTTACAAAGGCTTGGCGTGTAATTAGCCTTTTTATATCAGCTATATGTCTAATTCCTTCATGAGCTGCATTTTCCAGGTGCTCAATGTCTTCAAGACCGGTTTCTGTCACCAGCTCATCCTCCACTGGAACAAGTCCCTCCATGAAGGGCTTCACAATATCCCCCATCTGTTCTGTGAATCCCTGGGAACCTTCCTTGCGTTCTACAGTTAATGCTGCAGGTCTCCTCTCTATATCCTCAGAGGGTTGGCCAGGGAGGCTGTCTAGAGCAACCTCCTCCTGCATGAATGCAGCCTTTGATCTCAGCTCCATTCCATCATACTTGGCCTGGCCTGGTATGGAGCGCTGTTCTTCTGCCGGAGGCCCAGACTCCCAGCTTAGCTCATCTTTCCTTTGCCTGGTTTCCTTCCCAGGGGTATCCTCTGCTTTCTCGACCTTGAGTGGCCACCTCTCAATGTCAGCAATGCTTTCCTCTGGGCTGTCTGGCGGTCTCCCTGCTCCCTTGGGGGTGTCCAGAGACGCAGTCATGGCCTCTCGCTGGGTCAGGACAGCCCCGGTATCAAACAGCCGGTCAGGCATTCCGAGTCCCGCTTTTAATTCCATGACTGTGTTCCCAGAATCTGGCAGCTGTTCCAGGTAGTCAGTGCGCCCAGGCCTTGTAGCAGTAGCCTTTGCCAGCAGATCCAGTTCTACGGCTCCCGGACAATCATTTAAAGTCTTTGTAGCAATACCAGGTGTCTCTGAAATATTTTGTTCTGCTACGCCAATGTCATCTACTATGTCATTTTTGCCTTGGTTTGGCTTAGCTGCGGAAGTGCCCATTTTATCCTCACAGCATGGTTCTGTAACAGTCGCTCTCTCTTGGCTTAGATCAGAAGCGGCTACATTGCCTTTCTTATTGTGACTTTGTTTTGCCACTATTTTTCTGCTCAACTGTTCAACAGCTGGTCGACATTCTTGGGTAGCCTCAGCTACTAAACAGTGCACCGCATCGTTATACTCAACTGGGGTGCCTTGCTTCTCTCCATTTTGCTCAGCTCCTCTGCTGTTGTTTTCTCTGACTCCCCAAGTCAGTCTGCGTTTCATGCCTTTGACTTGTTCACTTGGGTGAACATTAGCAGCTTCTGCTTCATGTTCCTTTCCCTGGCTGTATCCACTAGCTTCCCTTACACCTTCTGGGTGTTTTTTGCTTACGACCAACACTTGGCCTTGCATACATTTGTTTCTCCTCTTTGCAGTTTTCTTTAGGATGTTTCTGCATGCTTTAGTCTTACCACCTTTACATGGTGTATTTTTACTTGTCTCTTTCTTTATAGCACAAACCGACTTTACACTACTGGCCTCAGTCACAGTATTTCTCCTTTTGTTGCCTTGGGAAGAGTTATCAGTACCTTTCTGTTTCCAAATGTCTTTCCAGCTTTCTCTTGAAACATGCAAGATTCAGTTTCTGAGCTTGAAAATGTTTTTGTTTCCAACTCTTTTTCTAAGACTTCATCTGTTGTGATGTCACTCAGAGCAAGTTTGAGGCTTTCACGTGAAGCTGCAATGTTTTGATTTTTATATAAACACTTGTCAACTTCAGTAATCAGTTTGTCTTGTTCTCCCTTCTGATTCTTCTGCCCTTTATTACTTTGGCGCATGTCATCAGTGTCACCATCACTGCCTCTTGACAATTCCGCTTTTTCCTTTAGCTTTACTGGGCTCTTTAATAACTTTATTTCTTTTTCGTCCCTGGAGGAACCAGCTGGCTTTTCACCCTCTTCCACGTTATCACTACTTTCAGGCTCAGTTATATCCTCTTGCCTTCTAATTCCGGTTCTCTCTCTTCTGCGTGTTTCTCAACATCACGCTTTACTGCCTCCATGCTTTTCAGCTTGCGAAAGACTTCTTTTACTGCCTCTGTCATCTTATGCAGGATGTCAGTAGCTTGGTTACGGGGTCCCTTGTCCTCACGCTCCCTGCAGGGGGCAATCTTCAAAAACTCAGTAAGGGCAGCTCTATTCTCCTGCTGCGCGTCCCTCAGGTTCTTAACCTGTGCAGCCAGGAAATGGTTGGTGTTTTGTTGTATAGCAGTTGCCTCTTGTTGTACAGCACTTGCCTGTACCAGAACCTTCAGCAGGTCCTCCATTATAGCACCAAGCAGGTAACAGTCTTAAAGGTACAGTGCTACTTATTTGGTTAGCAGGTCTGCCAAAATAAAAGTCCTCAAGAAGACTACCAGATGACTGGCACACCCACAGACCCTCAATGTGCTACTGTGCCCACATTCTCCACCATATTGTGATCCTTGTCTGTAGATAGCACGGTCCTCTAGGGCAAAAACATGCACAGTCCTTTTATTTTCTTTTAATCCCGGCAACTTTATTCGTAAATTTACACATGAGGCAGCAGCAAATGTAAACATAAATGAAATAATGTAACACAAATCCCTATAACAAAAAGCCTAGCTCGTCTGAGCACTAACTCACATCAGAGTCCCTATCTATCAGGGTTTAAACTATAACATAATTTATTGGATTCACCAACCTAGTGTCTTTGTCCACTCTCAGCACTCCAGTGCTCCAAGCCAGCCTTGACTGCTTTTCTTTTTGCACTCCCAGTGCTCCAAACCAGCCTTAACTGCTTCCTTCCGCACTCCTAGTGCTCCAAGCCAGCCTTGACTGCTTCTCTTTCTGCACTCCCAGTGCTCCAAGCCAGCACTCCCAGTGCTCCAAGCCAGCACTCCCAGTGCCTAGTCTCCTTGACTCTCACTGGAGAGAACAGCCTCTCTCCTACCTGCTTCCTGGGAGGAAGCCAGCAATCCCCCCTTTACCTGCCTAGCAGGGAGGGGTTTATTCCCACTGCTACAGCTGATTATCTGCAGCTGAGCAGTGGGTCGGAGACAGTCCAAAAAACCCTGGCCTGGATCTATGTCTCGCAAGAAAACCACTAAACTGTGGAGTGGAGCATTGGCCCACCCTTCTCTCCAAATGCTCCACCCCAGGGGCCCATAACTAAACAAAGCTTTGTGTTGCCTACAACACAAAATACACATACTCCCCCTGGGGTTAAAAGGCCTCTCTGCCTTCACTTTATCACAGTATACATATATAATACGTGTGTATATAAAGAAATATACAAATACAGCGAAAGAAGAATCTGTCACCAAAGCTGTAGTGGTTGTAGGGTAATAAGGGCATAACCAAGTGTTAAGATAATAAGGAAGGACTTCTAAGGAGCAAGACCAAAACTAATCCTATTAACCTGATAGGAGTTGTTAATCGAATGATAGGCAGATAAAAACAAAAACTTTATTAAATCCCTATATGGATAAACAAGAGAAGCAGGTGTCAAAATAATGGGCAAAAAGAAAACAAAAGTAGTAAAAATAGGACCAACCACTGGAGCCTTTAAAAAAAGTATCCACAAAAAAAATCTTCATTTACAGGGTGGACACAATTGCTAGTTGATACAGTGTTGCAAATTCTACCACCAGGTGCAGAGCACTGCGATGAGGACAGCTTGTGCCCCATCTTATGCCAACCGGCACCTGGGTTGGTGGGAAGAGGCGATTGTAAAGTCAGATAAATTTTCATCATATATCCCCATGATACACCTATGGGCTAGATATATAGATGTATATTGATTGTGTGGAAGGGTACTCTGGAAGACTTCAATATGTTTGTAACTCTTCTTAATGACAACGAGTTAAACCTCGGAATTTGTAGGTGGTACTTTAAATTTTCTCGACCTAACAGTTTCAATTACTATTTAAGGAACTATCCACATTACACTTTTTATAAAACCTACGGCATCCAATAGCCTCCTCTACTGGGATATCTCCCACCCAAGGCCCCTGAGGCAAGGCATACCCATTGGCTAATACCTCAGGTTCTGTAGAAACTTCAGCACCATCGAGTATTTCAAAAAATAAAGCCAAAACACTAAAGCAGCAGTTTAAAGACAAGGGCTATCCTAATAGATCATTGAAGATAGCATACAAGAGAGCTTTGGAGGTGGATAGAAAAACACTCCTTGACAGTAATCCATCTGTAACATCTACTAACCCCCCCCCCCCCCGCTCGATCCTGTCCCATCTCACCTCATCAGATCTCTCTCCCCTTGTCTTGTGCCTACACTAACACACATCTTTAACTGCTCTCTCTCTTCTGGCACTGTTCCTGCTGACCTTAAACATGCCACTGTATTACCTATCCTGAAAAAAACATCTCTTGACCCATCCTCCCCCTTTAACTATCGTCCCATATCCCTGCTCCCTTTCTCATCAAAGCTTTTGGAAAGACTTGTCTTTACTCGTGTGTCTCACTTCCTTAATTCCAACTCTCTCCTTGACCCTCTCCAGTTTGGCTTCCGCCCTCTCCACTCTACTGAGACTGCTCTTATCAAAGTGACTAATGACCTAATCTCCGCTAAATCCAAAGGTCACTACTCCATATTAATTCTCCTTGATCTCTCTGCTGCCTTTGACACCGTTGATCGTGCTCTCCTCCTTCAAACTCTTCAATCGCTCGGTCTTTGTGACTCTGTCCTCTCCTGGTTTTCCTCCTATCTCTCCCAACGCTCATTCAGTGTCTCCTTTTCCAAGGATACCTCCTCCCCTCATCCTGTCTCGGTTGGAGTTCCCCAAGGCTCTGACCTTGGTCCCCTTCTATTTTCTCTCTATACTGCCTATCTTGGTAAACTTATTGCCTCTTTTGGATTCCACTACCACCTGTACGCTGATGACACTCAGATATACCTCTCCTCCCCGGACCTCTCCCCTGCCATCCTGCAACGTGTCACTGCTTGCCTTTCTTGCATCTCTCACGGGATGTCCTCACGCTTTCTGAAACTTAACCTCTCTAAAACTGAACTCCTTGTCTTTCCTCCTCCTAATACTGATCCTCCTCTCTCGCTCTCCCTTCAAGTCAGTGATATCCACATAAGTCCCTCCCTGCAAGCGCGCTGTCTTGGCGTCATACTTGACTCTGGTCTCACCTTTGAGTCTCAAATCCAGTAGGTTGCCAAGTCCTGTAGGTTCCAACTCAAAAACATAGCCCGCATCCGCCCCTTTCTTACGCAAGCTGCTACCAAGGAGCTTGTCCATGCTCTAGTAATTTCCCGCATGGATTACTGTAACCCTCTCCTGACTGGTCTCCCCAAAAGCCGTATTGCCCCGCTACAGTCTGTAATGAATGCTGCAGCTAGACTGATTTGCCTCTCTAGTCGGTCCTCTCACACCTCACCCCTCTGCCAGTCCTTACATTGGCTCCCTGTATCCTATAGGAGTCAATATGCTAACCCATACATTTAAAGCACTGAACAATTCTAGCCCCTCTTACATCTCTTCACTGATCCATAGGTTTGCCTCTCCTCGTACCCTCCGCTCTGCCCGTGACCACCTCGTGACCGCTGCTCGCACCCGTACGGCCAACTCGCGCTTGCAGGACCTCTCGCAGGCGGCTCCTTTCCTATGGAATAGCTTGCCTACTGCCATCAGACTCTCCCCTAGTCTTCAATCATTTAAGAAGGGCCTTAGAACCCATCTCTTCAGGAAAGCCTATGGCCTCCCAGAGTAATCTCTACCTTACATACCTGTCTCTTGCTCTCTCCTATGGAACAGTGCTTTGCTCTCTCCTCCAGCTCTGCTTCACTCCTACTTGATATTTCCTGTCCTAATGTTTCTAATACCCCACCTCCTATAGTCTGTAAGTTCGTTTGAACAGGGTCCTCTTCAACTTGTTCCTGTAAGTTTTCTTGTAATTGTCCTATTTATTGTTACATCTCCCCTCTCAAAATATTGTAAAGCGCTACGGAATCTGTTGGAGCTATATAAATGGCAATAATAATAATAATAATAATAATAACAATAACTCCTATCAGGGTAATAGGATTAGTTTTCATCTTGCTCCTTAGAAGTCCGATCTAATCTTCCTTATTACATGTGCATATAATACGTGTCTGTGTGTATATATAGATATATATATATATACACACACACACCCACGTGTTTTTGTTTCCTATATATGTATATTATATTATAAAATAATTTACACTTTTGTAGGTGTCAGGGGGACTGCCTAGTTGCCTGATTGCCTGATTGCTCAGGCAGCCCCCCTGCCGCAGAGGCACTGCTGGGGTCTTGGGCAGTCCCCCCCCTTCTTCCCCCCCCCGATCGGGATCGCCGCGGATCGCCGGTCCAGATGAGTACCTGGGCAATTTATCCACGGACGTGCAGGATACATCTGTGGTCATTAAATGCCGTTTTTTGTCGGACGTACCCTGTAGGGAAGGGGTTAATAGAATATGGTGACATCCTATCATTTCCATCTCAAGCCAGCATGGAATCTGACTTTGTAGGCCAAACTTAAGTGCTGTAGCGGCATTAGTTGCCTGGTAATGTTTTTTTTAAAACAGGTATCCCTAAACTTCCACGAGACTTGAGATTTTGCATTACTGAAAATGTTATTCTGCTCGTCTTATTTCCCCATATAAACTTAATTAGAGCAGATAGAACTGTTTTAAAGTATGTCTTCGGAATTGACAAGGGAATAGTTCTCAAGTAGTAAAGTATTTTAGGTAAGATGTTCATTTTAATAGATGTAATTTTACCTAACCAGTCAAGTTCCAACTTATTCCAGTTTTCTATTTCCTTTTGTAGTGTTGGCCAAGGTTTTCTTAAGATTAAATATGTACTGTTAACATTTTTGCATAGTTTTATTCAGTAAATAAAAAGTAAAATTTACTTTTCAAATCATCCAGATCACACCAAGGAATGTGAATAGGTAGAGCCTGTGTTTTTCCTGTATTGAGCCTACAATGAGACTACTCCAAACCCTTGTAGTATAGAATTTAGGGAGTCAACTCATGTTTTGGGTTCTGCCAAAGATAGGACAATATCATCCGCGAAGAGACCTATTTTATATTCAGTATTTTTTTACTGAAATTTCCTTAATCTCTGGTGATTTCCTTATTAATACGACCAATGGTTCCATCGCTAGAGCAATTAACATTGAGGACAATGGGAAACCCTGCCGGGTTCCATTAGTTAGTGGAAATTTATCAGAGTTGAAACCTGTAGCAGAACTTTTGCAGTCGGGTTTTATATAATGCAAAAATTGCTTTAACAATGGGTATATTAAATTTGAGCAGAGCTTCCCTAAAATAGCCCCAGTGGACCCTCTCGAATGCCTTTTCCACATCCAAGGAAAGGAGGGGGGAAGGCGTTCGATTTGCTTTAATATGATGCTGTAAACACTGCCTTTTCATAGAGGTGCTTTCCTGGTCAGTGCTGCACAGCGTGATTCAATACAACATGAAGAGATGCTGACTGGCCAGTCCGATGTTTGGCCCTTCTCTGCCGTCTTGACAATCACAACCAATCCAATGTTTTTTGCTTTTCTTATGAGAAAGCATTAAATTGGCTGAGATTATCAATTCTGATTATGTAAGCCAAGGAGGTGGGTCGGGGTTGGAGCCAGCAGTAGCAGACCCACACGGCACTGAAACTAAGGTAAGTTTTCTTGCTTTTTAAGGGGGAAAAGGAGACAAGCCACCTAAATTGTGTTTTTAACACTATTGGCTCAGGAATATTGTTTGTGTTCCTGATCACATAGTGTTCCTTTAAAGTCAAACCTAGGGTTAATTTAAAGTTTCAGGTTAAATATAAAGTTAGGGTGCTGGTTAATGTCAGGGTTAGGACTAGTGTTAGAGCCAAGGTTATTGATAGAGTTAGTGTTGCAGGTATATTGGGGTTAGAATTAAGGTTAGGATTAATATCAGGATTAGAACTTGGTTTATATTTATGGTAAGGTTTAGATCTAGTTAGAAATTTTGTTAGTGTTATAGCTTGAATTAGGTGTGGAGTTCTTTCTCTGATTAGTAATAGTACTCCAAAGAACATATGTGCTTTACATTGACAGCAGTAAATATCAAAAACACTTTGCTTATTGTGCTTATAATTTTCCTGAGAAAATATCTCCTCCATCTGCTATAGTCTTAAATTCTTAAACACTCTAATGTGAAACAAAATACTGGCATATTCAGGGTTACAAAAAATGACATTGATTCACAAAGACAGCTGTCTTACCTAGAGAAGCACAAGAAATATCCCTGTACCAATAGCTAGACATGTTCATTATGGTAATGCGAAAGAACTCCATATGTTGGGGATGTTTATCATTTTAAAAGATCACATATTTTTGCATTGCTGCACCTCTAATCCCTTTCCATTCACTACAAGCCTCTCCTACAGCTCAGTATCTTACATGCTAGTTTATTTTCCTGTCTCTTCCTTTCATTCCCAATTGCCTGTACCTCTGCCTTGCTCTTTTATGTGTAATAGCCTCTGTAAATCATTTGCAATCCCTTTTACCTCGGCTATATTACAGTGCACGGGCGCGTTCCTCCACGTTAAAAGCACTCTAGACTATTACCTTTAACAATAAATGACTTGAATTGGATAGTGTTAATACATTGATGTTGTAAAAGTTAATGACCCTATGGATTACAAGACAAGACAAATTTCGGATCAAATTGCATTAATTGTTTTATTGAGCAATGTAACAACAGTTTATTGTTCCTCGATGCCCTGTCTTTGATATTACATTAATTGCACTTTAGTATTTCACTGTCTATATCATCCAATTAAGCAACATTTCATTTTGTAATCTGTGTGCTTTCATGCTGGTGCTGGCTTGACTAGCAGAAACTTATTTCACTAAGTAACCAATTTAGCCTTTATTTTCTTTCATTTGTTTTGGAAGTTATAAAGCATTGCATGTGTGCATGTGAGGTCCACACTGTGAATTATTGTATACTTCACCTCGTCATCCTAACGATATTGCCATCCCTGGTGAAATATAGCATACGTACTACATACTCTATAGCTCTAGTAAACTGCTTAATTGATACAATTCAAACTTTATTTTTTTTATTTTTTTTTTGCCTTTCACCTTAGACTTTAGGGATCATTCAACTAAGGCTACGCATTATCACAGCTTTCGTATTTTGATGTAAGCTCTTACTTACTTATTTACATTTTTTTTTAATTCTGCAGGAAAAGTAATGCTCAAATGCTCAACGTGATAGCAATGTAATAAGTTTATACGTTGATGCCATTATCAGACATGTTGTTTGTTGTTTGTTGTTTCTTCATTCTGTCCATTTCTGTATCCACTTTTACCTTGATTGTTTCTAAGAGGGTTGTTCAGTAACGTGAGAATTCAAGGTGAATTCAAAGTGAATTTAAAATTTAAAGGGACACTCCAGGCACCCAGACCACTTCTGCTCATTGGAGTGGTCTGGGTGCCAACTCCCACTACCCTTAACCCTGCAAGTGTAATTATTGCAGTTTTTCATAAACTGCAATATTTACATTGCAGGGTTAACTCCACCTCTAGTGGCTGTCTATTAGACAGCCACTAGAGGTCACTTCCTGGGTTCTAGCACAGGTTTTCTTGTGCTAGAGTGTCGCTGGACGTCCTCACGCTGTGATTCAGCGTCGCTCAAAACCCCATAGGAAAGCATTGAAATGATTTTTCAATGCTTTTCTATGGGGAGACGTAATGCGCATGCGCGGCATTTCCGCGCATGCGCATTAGGTCTCCTCGGCCGGTGAGCGAGATTAGTCTCGCCCACCGCCCGACGTAATCACTAGGAGGAGCGTCGCGGAGGCGGAGACAGCGGCGAGGGACATCGCCGCTGTCCCAGGTAAGTGACTGAAGGGGTTTTCACCCCTTCAGTAACCGGGATTGGTGGGTGGGAGGGAGAGGGACCCTACAGTGCCAGAAAAACGGATCGTTTTTCTGGCACTGGAGTTTCCCTTTAAGGTGAAAGCAGCTGAACTGGAAAAATTATCTGTCACCCGTGCTTTTTCTTCAGCTACTCTGGCCTGAAATTTGAAATTTACTTAGAATTCTCACTTTAGTAAATAACACTGTAAGTGATGATATGGGAGGTTGAGGGATGTTCATGGAGTTATTTGGAAACATTTGCCTCTTGAGTATTTTCAAGACCCACTAGCTAATCAAGTTAAAATGTGTCACGTCTAAACATTTGTTATGAAGGAACACAACTGCAGATTTCTTATAGTTTGAATATTTATTATAAAAAGTAGAAGATATTGTGACGTTAAGTCCAATTTACAGGTACTGTAGCTTTAATTAGTAAACGATAACTGAAGTCCACAATTACAGGCACTGTAGCTTTAAGTAGTAAACGATAACTGAAGTCCACAATTACAGGCACTGTAGCTTTAAGTAGTAAACGATAACTGAAGTCCACAATTACAGGCACTGTAGCTTTAAGTAGTAAACGATAACTGAAGTCCACAATTAGAGGCACTGTAGCTTTAAGTAGTAAACGATAACTGAAGTCCACAATTACAGGCACTGTAGCTTTAGGTAGTAAACGATAACTGAAGTCCACAATCACAGGCACTGTAGCTTTAAGTAGTAAACGATAACTGAAGTCCACAATTACAGGCACTGTAGCTTTAAGTAGTAAACGATAACTGAAGTCCACAATTACAGGCACTGTAGCTTTAAGTAGTAAACGATAACTGAAGTCCACAATAACAGGCCCTGTAGCTTTAAGTAGTAAACGGTAGTAATTAGCAGACACTGAATCAGAAAGAGTCTCTTAGTAGTATTAACGAATTAGGTGATAAGAAGTTACAATAGCTGTTCCATAGCATTTAACTGAAGCAAGACAGATGCAGCTAACTTGTATAGTGAATGAGTTAAAGATAGCTGTAACTGGGTTGTTTTATAGAAGGACTTTGGAGACAGGAAATAACGGCTTTGAGATGTAACGCTTATCACAGAGGTTTTACTTAGCTTCCGGCACATAGAACACTGGTTCCCGAGATCTCCTCAGAGGCGGTTATCATAAGTGAAGAGAGTTCAGCTTTAGTCGTGGATGAGGAGAGGTGAAGGGAACTTGAAGTGTCTTCCAGTCCGGTCCGGTAACAGAAGGCTCTCACAACGAAGTTGTAGCCGGTTCGTGAGTACGGAACGTAGTTCAATAATCCAGCGTCGATCAGCTGGTGCGGTCGGATTAAATAAGGAGACCGTGTCATAAAGGGGTGTGGCTAGGCTCCGTGGAACCAGGAAGTAAGAGGATACCATAGTTAAGGCATGACAGTACCCTCTCCTTAATGAGCAACCTCTGGGTGCTATTGACTTGGTTTAGAAGGGTAACGCTTGTGAAATTTGGAAATCAATTTGTCAGCATGAACGACAGAGGAGTTCTCCCATGTATCTTCATCAATTCCATATCCTTTCCATCTGATGAGGTATTGTAAAGAGCCACGATGAATCCTTGAATCCAGTATACTTTGAATTTCGTATTCTTCTTCACCCTGGACCAATATGGGATCAGGAGAAGTAGTGACATTTCTATGGAAAGGGTCAGGATGATGAGGTTTTAGCAAGGACACATGAAAAACAGGATGTATTTTCAAAGTAGGTGGAAGCTTCAATTTAACAACATTACGGTTGATAACCGATATTATCGGAAAAGGACCAAGAAAAAGGGAACTTAACTTCTTTGATGGACGGTTTGTAGAGATGTTCTTTGAGGAAAGCCAGACAAGATCACCGATTTCATAAGAGGGAGGAGGTTGTTCCACCAAGAAGTCCATAGAAATGGATTGCCAAGGCCGTTCAGGAATCGGTAAATTCAATAATTGACCGAATGGTTGATGATGGACATGTTTGGATCTTTGGCATATAGAACAAGATTTGACATAAGATTCAATAGTTTGGTCTTGACGAGGCCACCAATAGTATCTCTTAGACAATTCAAGGGTCTTTTTTATACCTGGATGACCTGCCAGAGGAGAATCATGAATAAATTCAAGTACTTTAATTCTGAAAGAGGGAGGTACATAAATCCGGTCTTTAAAATAGTAGAGACCGTTTTTCTTGGATAATTTAATTGATTTAGGAAGTTCAAGAGCATCTTCACTGAGATCTTTAATGTCGTCAATAAGAGAAGATAAGATTCCAATGACTGTAGGAGGAGGAAACTCCAGTTCGGTGTCAGAACAACATGAGGTTTTAGCTGGTTCTTTAGTAGACTGAAGAATTGGAATACGTTGCAAGCATGTTTTCTTGCAATAATCGGAATTAAAGGCAAGAGAGAAGGGAAACCATGAGATTTGAGGGTTGTGGTTCCTTAACCAGTTGATCCCTAATATAATAGGAAAAAATGGTGATGAGATAACATCAAATATAAGACTTGCAGTATGAGTATGATTGATGGTTACTTTTAGAGGGATGGATTCATGAAGTATTGGTCCCGATGAAATGAGGGACCCGTCAATCACTTTAACAGGCACAGAAGTTCTTTTACGAACACAAGGAATTTTATTCTTTGTTACAAAGGCTGAGTCGATGAATACTCCATTTGCACCGGAATCGATAACAGCCTTGGTTATAATTCTTTTATTGTCCCACTGTAATACAAGAATGATAGGGGACATTTGAGTATTTGCTGTAGAGGGAAGTACACTTAGGATGGAAGAGGCATGAGACTGCCTACTGCCTTTTATCCGTTTCAATAAAGGACAATCAGAGACTAAATGAACTTGAGAGGCACAATACATGCAGAGGTTTAATATACGTCTTCGATTTTTCTCTTCAGGAGTGAGGGGACTTCTTATTATCCCTATTTCCATAGGTTCGATTGGTTCGGATGGGTTGTCAGGAGGCTTTGGAGGATGAAATGATTTTTTCCCAGTTGAAGTTGAGAGAGCCTTTTCGGCCTTTCTTTCTCTAAGCCTTCTGTCAATGCTGATCGATAGATGAATCAGAGCATTCAAAGTAGTAGGGAGTTCTATTCTGGATAGTTCATCTTTTACAGCTTCAGATAAGCCGATTCGAAACTGGTTGCGCAATGCGATGTCATTCCATTGCGTTTCTACTGCCCATCTTTTAAATTCAGCAATATAATCTTCAACGGGTCTATGGTTTTGTAGCAAGGTTCTAATTGTTAATTCAGCAGTATTTTGTTTGTATGGATCTTCATAGAGAAGAGACATGGCTTTAAGGAATTCCTCCAGTGAATCTAAGATGGGGTCATCATTGTCCAAAAAGGAATGGGCCCAGGACATAGGTTCACCTCTCAGAAATGAGATAACTGAATAAACCTTAGATCTTTCTGTGGGATAAGATCTAGGTTTTAAAGCAATCAATAATTTGCAGGAATAAAAAAACTCCTTATATTTGGAACGATCACCATAGAATTTTTCAGGGTTACATACAGCAGGATCGCTAAGTGAGTGCAGAACAGTATGAGGAGGATGTGTCTGTAAGTCTTTGACATAAGTGAGAATTCTTTCATTAGTAACTTGAAGGTCTTGCAAACCATGGGCTAGTGTATTGACTCGTTGATTCAGCGTAGTTATCGTAGAATCGAAATCTGCTGGATCCATTACAAGGGCTGGATTATTCTGTCACGTCTAAACATTTGTTATGAAGGAACACAACTGCAGATTTCTTATAGTTTGAATATTTATTATAAAAAGTAGAAGATATTGTGACGTTAAGTCCAATTTACAGGTACTGTAGCTTTAATTAGTAAACGATAACTGAAGTCCACAATTACAGGCACTGTAGCTTTAAGTAGTAAACGATAACTGAAGTCCACAATTACAGGCACTGTAGCTTTAAGCAGTAAACGATAACTGAAGTCCACAATTACAGGCACTGTAGCTTTAAGTAGTAAACGATAACTGAAGTTCACAATTAGAGGCACTGTAGCTTTAAGTAGTAAACGATAACTGAAGTCCACAATTACAGGCACTGTAGCTTTAGGTAGTAAACGATAACTGAAGTCCACAATCACAGGCACTGTAGCTTTAAGTAGTAAACGATAACTGAAGTCCACAATTACAGGCACTGTAGCTTTAAGTAGTAAACGATAACTGAAGTCCACAATTACAGGCACTGTAGCTTTAAGTAGTAAACGATAACTGAAGTCCACAATAACAGGCACTGTAGCTTTAAGTAGTAAACGGTAGTAATTAGCAGACACTGAATCAGAAAGAGTCTCTTAGTAGTATTAACGAATTAGGTGATAAGAAGTTACAATAGCTGTTCCATAGCATTTAACTGAAGCAAGACAGATGCAGCTAACTTGTATAGTGAATGAGTTAAAGATAGCTGTAACTGGGTTGTTTTATAGAAGGACTTTGGAGACAGGAAATAACGGCTTTGAGATGTAACGCTTATCACAGAGGTTTTACTTAGCTTCCGGCACATAGAACACTGGTTCCCGAGATCTCCTCAGAGGCGGTTATCATAAGTGAAGAGAGTTCAGCTTTAGTCGTGGATGAGGAGAGGTGAAGGGAACTTGAAGTGTCTTCCAGTCCGGTCCGGTAACAGAAGGCTCTCACAACGAAGTTGTAGCCGGTTCGTGAGTACGGAACGTAGTTCAATAATCCAGCGGCGATCAGCTGGTGCGGTCGGATTAAATAAGGAGACCGTGTCATAAAGGGGTGTGGCTAGGCTCCGTGGAACCAGGAAGTAAGAGGATACCATAGTTAAGGCATGACAAAATGTAGTCTAGATTAGCAAAATTTTGTTGAAATTACCAAATTTGAATCAAATTTATCATTCACAAATTTACTAAAGAAAAGCCTGGCAGACATTCAGTTGATTCAACAAAATAAGCATATCTCACAGACAAACAGAATCTGCTTTAAAATCAGTCACAGACAGGTTTTACACAAATTGTATGAATCATATCGCTCAAACATTGAGTTTCTACTGGACTTACTGTGAACACATATGGTAGCAGGCATATAGACAGATATATAGCAACACCACAACCACACACACACAATTATTCAGGCACACAGATATACAGGCACATATTTAAATGCAGTTATACATTGGCACAGTCATACAAACTTCACATACAGGTATAATGTCATATAGGGGGAAGGGGACTGTAGAAAGGGGGGCAGGAATTGTAGAAAAGAGGATAGAAGCTGACAGCTGTAGAAGGGGGAAAAGAGCTGTAGAATTGGTGACAGGGGCTGTAGAAGGGGGGACAGGAGCTGTATAAGGGGACACGGGGGTTGTGGTAGGGCACAGGGGCTAAGAAGGGGACAAGGGCTGCATACAATTCTTTTTTATAGAAAAAACAAAAAGCAAAACTGAAGTGTATTCCCCCTCCCTGAGGCTCACCTTGGACCAAGGAGGGGGAAACCTTCCCTGGTGGTCAGGTGGGACAGGAGCTGGAGCTGTCAGCCAGCACACAGCAGCCAGCTCCTTCTGATGATGTCAGTAGAAGGGCGCTCTGCTGGGGGACTCTGGGAGATGAGCAGTGGGAGTCACGCCCTCCTTCTGACATCACTGGAAGGAGCTGGCTTACTTCCCTGCCAGGCTACTGCTGTGTGCTGGCTTAAAGCTAGTAAAAACTCACCCTATTTCCAGCGCATTGGATTGGCTGAGATTGTCAATTCTGATTTTCTCAGCCAAGGAGGCTGGCTGGGGGCAGAGCCAAACACCACCCTGGCCAATAAGCATCTCCTCATAGAGATGCATTGAAGCAACACTGTGCAGCACTGACCCAGGAAGCACCTAGGCTGTAAGTTAGCACTGCATTTTCCTTGAACTGCCTGCAGGGACATACTATACACATACTATACACACCAGAACAACCACAATAAGCTGTTGTTGTTCTTGTGAATATAATGTCCCTTTAAGGTATATTTAGGCACACCTGGCACATCTTTTGTATATACTTACGGGATGCTGGCAGGATTTACATACATATTAAAGTGCCAATCACTATAGTGTCATATTATGGCCTCAATTTAATCATTCCAAATAATTTAATATTGTTAGAAAAACTTTCCAAATTATTTATTTACAAAAATTCCCTTAAACTTTAATGGTAACTTCTGTAGATAAATCACGTGGAAGCTTTTTATAACAACATTGAAATATTTGTAAAACTTAAATTAAGGCCTTAGAGTAGGGAAATATTTGTGTTCCCAATTTAATACTGTTTGATAACCATTCAAATGATTTAATATTTTTTGGTAAACTTTTAAAACTATTTAATATTATGAAAAATATTTAATTTTTTGTAATATGTTGATACGTTTCTATATATTGATAAGTTTTTTTATAAATATGGTATATTTTTTGATATTTTAATATTTTGAAATAGTAATTTTAAAAGTTTAGCCCAAAACATTGTCATTTAAAAAGCCTATCCAAAAATATAAAATCGGGCCATGAAATTCCAGTTTCATGCTAAAAGGCTTCAAGATTAATTCAAAGTTAATTTTAAATTTAAGGTAAAAAAAAAAGCTGAACGGAAAACATTTCTAAATCAGCTATACTTTTTATTCAAGCCTTAAATTTGAAATTAACTTTAAATTCACTCTGGGTTCTCACTTTAATAAATCATCCTGTGAGAGAAAAAAAGATTCACACTCACTATGAAAGTCTGTCTGAAAAATATTTTTTTTTTGTCCTCTTGAATGTAGAGAGAGACTGCATTGTGTGGTGGGGCAGTATGAAGGTGGGAAGATGTGCCACATTTTTAGCTGACTTTGGCCTTGATTTAATATTCTTTTAATAAACTTTTTTTATTTTCAAATATGAAAATATAAAAAATATATCAACATGTCAAAAAATGTAAGAATATTGAAATATATTTTTTTAAATAATAATTTATTTGAAACGAGTATCCCAAAAATATTAAATCAGGGCCATTGTCTGGTAGGTATGGTTTGTTAAAAAAAAATTACATGTTTTCCGTACTGGAGTTGGATAGAACAATAAAAGTAATAGAAATATGGGATCAAACATTTACACACACATGTTTTATAATTATATGGATAACTCTCTCCACACCTGCTGTCTACCCCCATTGCCACTAAGGCAAGAGATAGGGAGAATAGTGTGCTATCCCTGGAGTCTAGTGGAAAAGAAGAAGGGGCCAAGGCTATTCTTTCTAAAGGCAAATACCTTATTGCCTACATTATAATTCCAGTTTACCCTGACATTGGATACGACACTAGTACAAACGTTTAAGGTGCTCTTTAGGTATCTGCAATTTACACCAATGAATATAACATTGGTGATGACCTATACTTTGCATTTTTTTTCATGATATGCTCCATTTTTGTAAAATGTATATACGTAATCAAGTTCCGACAAGCCATGACAAACAGTGCAAATATATAGTAGAAATAGTAATATCGTTTCATTCCTCATCTTCTCTGTATGTTTTTATATGTTGACTGCCTGATGCAAATGACAGAGCTTATAATAATGGATGCCAGTGAGCTAAAATGGAGGCGCCGAGTTGCAGGATAAAGAGTTGTGGATTTCTACATTTACTTTGATATTCGCATCTTACCATATATGTTTGGTAAATGTAGGAATAAGTACACATAATATTAAACATCCTGAAATACGATAGTCCCCCCTTTAATTGTCCTTAGAAGCCATATAGATGGGCTTTTGCAAGACTTCTTACACTTTACTATTCACAATTTAAACACTGTTACAAGTTAATAAATATTAGACAAAGGTTTCTTACTTTTTCCAATGTACCTTCTCTTTTTTTCTTTTCTTTGGGTATAACAGAGCGTGCAATTTGTATGAGATCAGAGTCCCATTGGTAAGCTATATGAAGCTGCATGACACAGACTAATCACCTACCCAATTCACATCTGATCTAGCTCACCAGCATCTGGGTTTAAATGACTTTAGTTCTTAAGAAATTGTATTTTCGATGTCAAACAGTGAATCTGTGACTTTGCCTGTGCAGAGATAAAATTAAAACTCACTTACATCAAGTCCCAGTTGGAATAATCAAAATGATTTGCAATTCATCACATTCATCAGACGGAGCAAGGAACATTGTTATTTGGACAGAAACGGCAGCTATTGCACAGATGCTGATATAAACACTAATTTCACCATCTTCATTTTTGAAAGAAATGGTTGTCAGCTATCTCTCTGGCTGCTACCCAGGGAATAATATGCATGAAGAACATTAGTGTAATTAGCATTTAATGGCTGACATTGTCCCAAATATTTTAGACAAAGATTGAAGCTAATTTTAGGAAGTAAGATCAGGAGAGCACGTGATATATTACATCAGGGCTCAGTGCTGAAAACTGCACAGACAGGAATTGTTAATTACTCGGTTATTTGACTCTTGCCTGATGTATTGCAATTGGGTGAGCAGCATTTGTACAGGAATGTGTGTTCATTAAAGGCAAATGATAGCTAAAATCACCTGTTTTGTCAGTATGATACTTCGAAGGCTAAATTTATTGTTAATCCCATGAGCACAGCTGACACAGTGTGTTACCTGAGTAATTATTGCTGGTACATACACATTGTAGATATACACACAACACAAGTAGGCATTTCATTACACACCTAGGCATTGTCTACATAATTGTTTAGTAAATTAAGTGAAATTAACTGGAATTAAACATCCACATATGTGCTTCTAAGCATCTTTGTAAACTGAATATTGCAGTAGGTGGTAGCAAAACTGTTTAATGTGTATTTATCAGAATGTGTAACTGAGATATAATTTAGTTTGAAAGACAAGGCAAAGATTCATGGGAGTTCCACAACAGATGAAGACATGTTTGTTGTAACTGAGTAAGAAACTGACTTATGAGAAGGTGCCATTTTTTTTTAAAGCTGGTTTTAAACAGATTTACCAATTTCTTTACCACATTAGAAAATAGAGAAAAAAATAGCTAATGCAATGATTACCTTGCCATGAGCTCATATCTTTCTATTTTAGTGTAGCATTACAAAACCCCTTCTCCGCAATAAAATTATAAAGTATATGAAGATGATGTAAATGTGAAGTGGGAATGATCAGGGAAATCCACCTATGAGTATCAGTGGTTGATGTACTTCAATAAGATGGATCCTTGGGAACTTAATGAAGATGAGTGTTAATAGGAAATATGGCAGAGCTAGGTTAGACAAGGAATTAGGGACCTAATAAATGAATCTGCGGCAGAAATTGTATGTTTTATGTGGTACTTAAATTGACAGAACATAAACCAGAACTAGGTTCCCAGGGAATGCTGGGAAACAACTTGTGTATAATGAATATGAACGATTCAATGTCTGCAATAACAGATATTGATAGAGACAAAGCTGTAAAAGGACCAATGACATGACTTGTGATAGAGCAATAACAGACAACTGAATATATCCGTGGACATGACCTAGAAAATATTATGGTTTGGCATAAATGTCACACTTATACAAAAACTTATATGTCATGCAACACTTGGACAGAAAATGGCAATAGAGTGACCTTGTAAAGATTTGGGTAGACTGGGAAGAGACTCTCCAGAGTCTCAGTAATCATGCAATATCTGATTGCTAAGCTCAGAGGAAAACAATTCTAATTTACAATAGTCAGTAAATGCAGGAAGTTATAAGGTGATTGACATTTTTATAGATTTTTTTTTATTTTATTTTTAATTCTTTATTTTGTTGTGCACATGGAAAAAACAAACAAGCTTGCACTGCCACAACAGCAGGGCCAAAAGCATGTACTAATTAAGTTACACAGTGAATGAAGAAAAAGGAAAATAGGGGTAGAACCACACTGTCACAAAGGCATGTGAAGGTGTGGAATCTATCCTAAATGGAGCCTACCTCAGAGCTACAAAATAGGGGGTAACCCAAAGTATAAATAACGTAAAGGAGACCCTTGAAACAAGGGGATCCTGGTTGTAGCTCTGAACACACAGAAAAACACATATGTAGTTACCATATAATAGTGGAAAGGGTGGAGACATACATGAATGGGTGTTACAATGGTAAAGGTGGAGGGGAATAGACAAAAAGAACCCTACCTACACCTTAGAACCATAGAAAGCTTACTAACCGTAGGGGAGGAATTACCCTTCCCCAGAGTACACAACAGTGAGTAATACAAAGAGAGAAACGGAGAAAGAGAAAGAGCTCTAAATGCTCCTCTCAATATAGAGGACAAAAACTCCTAAATCTCTAAGAAGTTTGGGTTCTTAGAGATTTAGGAGTTTTTGTCCTCTATACTGAGAGGAGCATTTAGAGCCCCCACTCTCTCTCTCTCTCTCTCTCTCTCTCTCCGTTTTCTCTCTTTGTATTACTCGCTGTTGTGTACTCTGGGGAAGGGTAATTCCTCCCCTATGGTTAGTAAGCTTTCTATGGTTCTAAGGTGTAGGTAGGGTTCCTTTTGTCTATTCCCCTCCACCTTTACCATTGTAACACCCATTCATGTATGTCTCCACCCTTTCCACTATTATATGGTAACTACATATGTGTTTTTTTGTGTGTTCAGAGCTACCACCAGGATCCCCTTGTTTCAGAGGTCTCCTTTACTTTATTTTTTATTTTATTTTTTTTAAGTTACACAGTGGCATTCGCTGTAATGGCACATTTTTTGTATATTTGCAACAGCAGCATTGTAAACATTCAGAAGCCAAAGTTTGCATTGATAAGCATTTACACATTTGTCCATGTTTAGGTTTTGTTAACGGTCAATCGGTGGGTCAGAGCGTGTTCGTTGGCGGTATGTCTGTGTGGTGCGGTACCTGCGTGGTATAGATGCGTAGGTCTGCGCAAAACAGGTAAGGCTTAAATTTTGGGTTTGATGTGTCACTCGGGTTGGCTTACGGTGAGTGAGTGTGTGTAGTGCGTGGAGTGGGTGTAGCTGGCAGCTCTGTAGGTAGCTGGGGGCTTTTAGGTAGTACCCATCCAGCGATGTGTTTGTCAGGGAGGGAAACCCGTCAGTGTCTGGCCGTCGAGGTCTCAGTATACTGCCCCGGCCAGTGAGTGCAGTCTTATTTACGTCATCAGGGGGGAGAAGTCTGGACTGCTTCTTCTTTGGGGGATACCCAGTGGCGGCGACGGGAGTCCCGCCCCGGGTCAGTCCACAGTGTTGCTATAAGAGGGGGTGGGGGGTGGAAACGGCCGTCTGCTGGTTGTTGGATGGTTCTGGGTCTAGACCCCTGTC
The DNA here is from genome assembly GCF_036172605.1 of Pelobates fuscus. Classification (NCBI taxonomy): domain Eukaryota; kingdom Metazoa; phylum Chordata; class Amphibia; order Anura; family Pelobatidae; genus Pelobates; species Pelobates fuscus. Next base: position 333,830,516 of record NC_086318.1, on the reverse strand, counting down.
GGTGTGTCTGTGGTTGTGTCTGGAGCATCATATATGTCTGATAATTGAAAGCAAAATTAAAATTAGAAGTGAAAGTACATCAATAAAAATAATAAAAACAGGAAAGCATAGTTACTCTTAGCAGGAACGAAAGTTTTAAGTGTGTAAACCGCGGCTATATGGTTGCCCATTAAAGCGGGGGGGGGGGGGGTTGTCCTGGGACTCATAGTCCTGATTCAAGTTGTAACTGATGCATAGGGTTCAGTGGGAAGCTGTCTCGGCATGAACTCTTGTGCGTTGGCAGTGTCTCTCCCTAGGCTGTGTGCCGGCCCTGCAGGAGGTGTTGAGGAATCGAGTGCTGTTGATGGGAGGTTCAGTGTAGTCAAGGCTCTTGTTGCCTCCTGTATGTTGCTTACTTTCAGTGGGCCTCCTGTGCCATCTATATGTAGAGCACGGCCTGGACCCCAGCGGTATCTGAGTTGATGCTGTCGCAAGAGGGAGGTGAACTGTCTGAAGGACCGTCTCCAGGTCAGTGTCCCGCTTGAGAGGTCAGAGTAGAATGACAGGGTAATTTCTTCAAAAGTGTAGATTGATTGACCCTTGATAGCATCCAGAACTGCCCTTTTGTCCCTTAAGTTTTGGAAACTGAGTATTTTGTCTCCAGTAGCGGCTGGTGGTGCTGTGGCTGGCCGCGCTATGTGGAAGATCCCGTCGAGAGTGATTGCTTTGGCCCCTTTTGATGTTAGTAGCGCGGTTAGGAGCCACCTGGTATAATGTGGGAGTTTGACCTCAGGTAAAGAGTCTGCAACACCTCTGGGTTTTAGGTTGTTTGGGCGTCGCTTGTCTTCCTGTATGGCCAGTTGCTGGTTGTGGAGCATCGCTTGTTGTCTCAGATCGTGTACTGCGGCTTGCAGCTCTGTAATTTGGCGTGTGTGGTCTAAGTCGGGTTGCTATGCTTTTGAGGTTCTCCCTGATTGTGGCCACTTCGGCTGAGATTTTCTTGTAGTGGTCTGCCATAAGCTCACTAATGTCTTTCATTGTCACCTCACTGGCGGTGGTGGCATCTGGCAGCCATTGTTGCGCCTGTGGGCTCGTGGGCCTGTCTACACATTTCCCCAATGTTCATGCCCTGACGGGGCTTGTCGGGTTTTTGTTTTTTTGTTTTTTTTCACCCATGGGGGTCGGGTGTATCGTAGGGTCGCCCTGGGGAGGTGTTAGTTGGTATCCAATAGCAGTTTGGTAACATTTTGGTCGGGAGCTCCGTGGCCATGCGACCGTCCGTGTCAGTAGCTAGACTCCGCCCCCCATAATTTTTCTTTTTAAAAGAATTAATTATGAAATAAAACATGCAGAAAGTGTTTACAGTAAATGTTCTCCTGAATTCTTCTGCAAATATTGAGAAATCATTTAAAATAGTTTAAAACAGTTTGCTAGTTAAAAGTGCTCTGCAGGATTCTAAAGCTACTAAATATGTGCATATAAATATCTGGATTCTCTCTAACATTATCCCATTTATCCAATTAAATCTTTAATTTGTTCAGATTTTTCTTAGTAAGGATCGATATGTTAGAACTTTAAAAACAAACAAAAATCTATATCGGTATTCATTTTCTTATCTAACGTTTCAAAACAATAAAGGATTTTCCGTGCTATTAACATTGCAGCACTTGTCATTTATGTGTAAGAAAGCGAAAAGTCAGGTGAAACAGCAATTAAATGTAAAAAGCAGCCTTTTCATATCGCCCCATGAGGCTGGTGCCTGTAGCTTTTGTCTGTCTGAATTCAAGTTCAAAAATGGAACTTAAAAACAAAAATGGGCAAATGAGTTTGCTGGAGAACTTTTTCATAAAAGTTAATTTTTAAAATACATTGTAAAGTATTAACAATCTTAATGTCATGAACAAATGACAACAATAATTGCCCCGTTCTCCATAGTTAAAGGACCACTCTAGGCACCCAGACCACTTCAGCTTAATGAAGTGGTCTGGGTGCCAGGTCCTGCTAGGGTTAACCCATTTTTTCATAAACATAGCAGTTTCAGAGAAACTGCTATGTTTGTGAATGGGTTAAGCCTTCCCCTATTTCCTCTAGTGGCTGTCTCATTGACAGCCGCTAGAGGCGCTTGCGTGATTCTCACCTTGATTTTCACAGTGAGAGCACGCAAGCGTCCATAGGAAAGCATTATGAATGGTTTCCTATGTGACCGGCTGAATGCGCGCGCAGCTCTTGCCGCGCGTGCGCATTCAGCCGACGGGGAGGAGAAGAGGAGGATCGGAGGAGGAGAGCTCCCCGCCCAGCGCTGGAAAAAGGTAAGTTTTTACCCCTTTCCAGAGCCGGGCGGGAGGGGGTCCCTGAGGGTGGGGGCACCCTCAGGGCACTCTAGTGCCAGGAAAACGAGTATGTTTTCCTGGCACTAGAGTGGTCCTTTAACATGTTTTAAAATAATAATAAAGCATTTGCTACCTTTCTAGTGGCACAGCATCCATTTGCTTTTACACTTGGTGTACACTTGGTGTTATTTACAAGGCTTTGAATTTTAAAATAAAACAATGAAATATTTACATTTTGTGATCATTCAGGGTCACTGATTCATTAATCAGTAATCTTTTAATTACATTGTTTTTGCAACAAAATGAAGTTAAAAAAAAAGACTAAAATAGATGGAGATTACTGCCTCAGAAAATGTCTCTGGCAAATATTGGCTATGGGAAGGAGTGGAGTTGTCACATTCAAATCCAATAACATTTTAGCCAGCACAGCAACACATATAAGGCCCAATAAACTAGTCAGAGTGTAAGCTATTAACTGACACTTACTCAGAAGTCAGAAAAATACAAAGCTATTTACCACATTGTCCCGCAGAATATCTTAATTCATAAATTGCAACTTACCACATTGTCATTGTTTGTGGTCATAACCCTTAAAATCATATATAAGAAGATCCCTGTATAATCCCTAAGAGAACTGAGTGTTTATAACTCAATCTGAATGATACAAGATTATATATATATATAGAGAGAGAGAGAGAGAGAGAGAGAGAGAAAATATCCAAGATAGCACTCCAAGGACTTAGTAAAAATTAACTTTTATTACCTTAAACTAAAACAGCGAAAATCAACGTTTCAGCTTGATCCCCTCAAGCTTTCGTCAGGATATGAAAGCTTGAGGGGATCAAGCTGAAACGTTGATTTTCGCTGTTTTAGTTTAAGGTAATAAAAGTTAATTTTTACTAAGTCCTTGGAGTGCTATCTTGGATATTTTCTCTACATTTTTGGCTGACAAGCACCAGGCACATAGTTTTCCTATAGGAGGAGTGCAAGATAATTTTTATATATATATAAATATATATATATATATATATATATATATATATATATATATATATATATATATATATATATATATATATATATACAGGTGATACTCGAAAAATTTGAATATCGTGCAAAAGTTGATTTATTTCAGTAATGCAACGTAAAAGGGGAAACTAATATAGGAGATAGACGCATTACATGCAAAGCAAGATAGTTCAAGCCGTGATTTGTCATAAGTGCGATGATTATGGCTTACAACTCATGAAAACCCGAAATCCACAATCTCAGTAAATTAGAATATTGTGAAAAGGTGCAATATTCTAGGCTCACAGTGTCCCACTCTAATCAGCTACGTAAGCCATAACAGCTGCAAAGAGTTTCTGAGCCTTTAAATGGTCTCTCAGTCTGGTTCAGTAGGAATCACAATCACGGGGAAGACTGTTGACCTGACAGTTGTGCAGAAAACCATCATTGACACCCTCCATAAGGAGGTAAAGCCTCAAAAGGTAATTGCGAAGGAAGTTGGATGTTCCCAAAGTGCTGTATCAAAGCACATTAATAGAAAGTTATGTGGAAGGGAAAAGTGTGGAAGAAAAAGGTACACAAGCAGCAGGGATGTCCGCAGCCTGGAGAAGATTGTCAGGAAAAGGCCATTCAAAAGTGTTGGGGACTTTTACAAGGAGTGGACTGAGGCTGGAGTCAGTGCATCAAGAGCCACCACACACAGACAGATCCTGGACATGGGCTTCAGATATCGTATTCCTCTTGTCAAGCCGCTCCTGAACAACAAACAATGTCAGAAGTGTCTTACCTGGGCTAAAGAAAAACAGACCTGGTCTGTTGCTCAGTGGTCCAAAGTCCTCTTTCCTGATGAGAGCAGCTTTTGCATCTCATTTGGAAACCAAGGACACAGAGTCTGGAGGAAGAATGGAGAGGCACACACTGCAAGATGCTTGAAGTCCAGTGTGAAGTTCCCACAGTCTGTGTTGATTTGGGGAGCCATGTCATCTGCTGGTGTTGGTCCACTGTGCTTCATTAAGTCCAGGGTCAATGCAGCCGTCTACCAGAAGATTTTGGAGCACTTCATGCTTCCTTCCGCAGGCGAGCTTTATGGGGATGCTGACTTCATTTTCCAGCAGGACTTGGCACCTGCCCACACTGCCAAAAGCACCAAAGCCTGGTTCAATGACCGTGGGATTACTGTGCTTGATTGGCCAGCAAACTCGCCTGATCTGAACCCCATAGAGAATCTATGGGGCATTGCCAAGAGAAAGATGAGAGACATGAGACCGAACAATGCAAAAGAGCTGAAGGCCGCTATTGAAGCATCCTGGTCTTCCATAACACCTCAGCAGTGCCACAGGCTGATAGCTTCCATGCCACGCTGCATTGAAGCAGTATTTGCTGCAAAAGGGGCCCAAACCAAGTTCTGAGTCCATATGTGTGACAGACCCATCTGTATGGACTAAGATTGCTGGTTCGTCTGTTTGCCCCCTTTTCGCCTATTTGCCTGTCCGTATACCCCTGTTCGTTTGTCTCATGAAATAACCGATTGAAACTACCGAACGGATGGCCACCCAGGAGAGAAGTGTGCTGCTGGTTAACGTCCTGGCCCCAATTAGAACATTGTGGTTAACCGCAGACACCTCTCCATTCTAACCGTATTCAGGGTGGTCGTCGTTCATATGCCAACCACGAGGCGGCGGCCATTTTAAACCATGCAAAAGACCAGCGGTGTTCGGCGCAGATTCTATGGAACTAAAAACGGACCCCCTTTCTGCCGAACACCGCTGAAACCACCGACCGCCCTTCTCAGTCGACAAGGCATGCGACCACCGGCCGTTTGGGAGTTTGGATTACACGAATGGACTTAACCCAGATAGCCGTCCCATGGAGTCAATCGCATACCGAAAGACTGTAAGAGACTTTGACTCCATGGCGATTAAACTGTGCGTATGGGATCTGAACGCTATTCGCCAAGAATATGCACTCGGATCCAGGCTATCTGGGGATACGTTGCACGAATGTAAAATGTTCGGTAGTTGTATAATTATTTATTTTTACATGTTTTTTGTGTTTGATTTAAAATGGCGATTTGCCTCTGTCCTGGAGATAATTGAATAACTTCTCGATTATCTCCAGGGCAGAGGGGAGGAAACCAGGATGCATTATGGGAATATTTTGTGCCTGTATTCTGAAAGTGCCATATGTCTGTCTGTCATTACAGTCTCCCATTTGATCCCCTAGGGGAGTGTCCACCAAGTGGGAGACCTGCATAAATACGGGTGGGTAGCCCACAGTAAAGCCAGTTCTTGTTTTACCCTCAATGCGGAGCTTGGTTTCGTTATTGGAAGGGAGATTTACTACACGGTTAGTGACTGATTGCTGGAACGTAAGCCGCTTGGAGGATATATCTGTTCGGCTGTTAGCCGCGATTCGTGGATTTATTGTTCAGGGGTTTGGGATCTGTACGGGTCCCGGTCGGGAGATTGGTGCATTCCCCTGGTTGCAGTTTGTACGGTTGGAGTATACGAATGGAGCTTGCATTATTGCAAAAAGGGGAAGTTTAACTAAACGGCGGTTTCACTCCTTTATGCCAGAGGGGTCTTAACAATATGCATGCTTATACTTTTCAGAGGCTCGATATTGTTCTATGTACACTCCTTGTTTTATTGATTGCATGTAATATTCTAATTTACTGAGATTGTGGATTTGGGGTTTTCATGAGCTGTAAGCCATAATCATCGCACTTATGACAAATCATGGCTTGAACTATCTTGCTTTGCATGTAATGCATCTATCTCATATATTAGTTTCCCCTTTTATGTTGCATTACTGAAATAAATGAACTTTTGCACGATATTCTAATTTTTCGAGTATCACCTGTATGTATGTATGTATGTATATATATATATATGTATATATATATATATATATATATATATATTGTTTCCATGATCCCAATATTCTACCTAACTTCTCCACCCCTAGTACTGAGGGTTGGAGATTAATACATTTTGAGTTGGAGAATGACATAAAAACACCCTACTCATTTCTTCACCCTATGACCTGTGGGTTGTTGTTTAAAATAGCTTAGGACCAGTGTACCTCCACTTCTTTAAGAAGCTTATAATCCTTCATCCCTCAACAAATACAGGGCCAGAGGATGTCCAGTACATTGAGTGCAAGTGTTAATCCCCTGTGTCTAGGTGTCCCCATGACCCTCCCACACAACCAACTATGCACATTTGTCCTTTCATGCTCCTTCCCATTTTTTATGCTGTAGTATATCTTATGTTTTTCCATCATTTATTTGCTATATCTACATTTGTAATAGCCAAAAATGTCTTCTATCTATCAAACACATCTCTAATTGTTTCTTGTTTAGCTATTGCAAATACTCTCATTCTTTCATGGTGGTTGATAAAGTTTAAAGATGGTGAGGTGGTAGACTCTGTCCCCTGACTTGCTGGACTCTGCGCATTTAGTACTCCCATGTACTCAACCTCTTACCCAATTAGATGTCAATGCCTGCTACATCTGGAAACTCTACATTAAAACAATTAAAACACGCTAGTTCGGGGGTAGATAACCTTTGGAACTCCCGATGTTGTGGACTACATCTCCCTTGATGCTTTGCAAGCATTATGGCTGTAATAGCATTATGGGAGAAAAAGTCCACTGCATCTGGAGTGCCATCTTAAGTTTCCACACTTCCTTCCTCTTCCCAAGTTTTTCCTCATTAATATTACTTGTCTGACCTTGTTACATCCATCTACTATAACCTGCTTCCCACCAGCCTACTTATTACCCTTAAGTCCACCTTTCCTTTCTTTAAAATCAATATACATTTAAAGAGATTCTACCTTATTTTAATATTTAATCTGATTTGATGACCATTGCTATGTAAAGCTGCATGTATAACTCTGCCATATTAGAACTGTAAAATAAATATCTAATCATTTTTACTCCATTAGCATCTGCAAAAATAATCAGATTTTTATCATGTTTCATAGAGCTACGTTTTGTATTGTGCACTAACAATTGTAATGGCAATAATAATAATATATAATTGCTTCCGCACATTAGCTGGTGCTGTACGATGAGGTATGGAATGCAATTACTTTTTTAATTACAAGCCATGATTGTAACTACATTATTTATAAACCCGAGATTTCAATTTTTTTTTATTCTCATTCAATTTCTGTGTACAGACCATAAATATTGTATCAGTATTTCTGTAAGTGGTTTACAATTCCTTATAGTAGAAATATTGATTGCTATTGGTCTTGCATTTGGACCAACCTACCATGGACCAGTTTCTTAGTTCTTCGTGGAAAACCTGCTTAGAGCTTAGAAGTAAACCTTTTTTTTTTTTCAAAATGCAAGTTTTTATTTACAATTCTTTAGTATTTTTCCTGATGACTTAAGACACGTTATCCAACTGGCAATGGCATAATAAAAGGAAAAGTATATAATTGCAAATACATTTTCCAATGCTAGTTTCACTTTTTGCCTCTTTCATTATTTATTATATTTCAAACACAGCAAAGTTCAGGATTTTACTTTATACCTGGAGGCCACAGGAAACTTGTGAAGGGATATTTATAATAGGAGAGCTGATGTGGAACAGTTTGAAGACATAGATGAATCTGATAGCAGTGTTAAGGTGACTAAAATAAAGATGGTTGAGGGGGCCGGTAGACAGATGAAGGCTGCAGTAAATATTTTGGGATATAATGCTTTTCTCAGTGATGAGTGCAATAAATATGCAACTTGAAGTGGACTTATTTCATGAGGTGCTGAATGGGAGGATGGGTTGTGTTAATAGAATATACTATGCTGTGTACTTTTAGAATTTGTTAGATGTTGAGGTCACTGACCTTGCAAGAGAAGTTTAGATGAAGGCAGAGAGCATAAATGAAAAGAAAAAACCCGAGAAAAAAAGTAGTCAACAGGGTAGATTGTAGGCACTTAGATGGATGATGGAAAAGTCCGTACACCCTTATTGCTTAAATGACATTGACTGATGATGATAATTACATGTCCACTTTAAATTTTGCCCTCCAAAATTTAATTCTTATAATATCCATAAAAAGCACACAACATTCAATTTTTATTGTTTATTTTTACATGTTTGCATCATGGCAAAAACTGTCTGTTGGGTGAACTCTGTTATAATATATCGTCTGAAGTGCATTGTATTTTCTACTCAGGTCATGGTGTGCTAGTTATAAGTCATTGCCATTCCGATAGATGTCCTTGTGGCCATTAAGATCATCTTAGCAGAGTCCATTCAAAATAATTCAGGTAAACTAATATGAAGCGAAAATGGGCCAATTCAGTGTACAGCAAAATGTATACATAATATAATTTGTGTATAAACATGTTGTAGTACATTGATATGTGAATTTTACCACCATTTGGTTTACAGATCAAGTGAGACAAAGCAACCAAATGAGAAAAAAAGGAGTATCAATAAAAAATCTGTATTTATTGATATATTATATATTACATTTATAATGTATAAATATAGGGATTTTTTTACTGCTCCTACACTTTTATAGATTAGACTTATATTTAAAAAAAAAAACTGTTTTATCGAAAAGTTTATAAGAAATCAGTGGTGAAGGCCCAATTTAAGGAGATTAAATCAAAAGATAGGAGAGAACATTTAAATTAAAAAAGGTAAAATAAAGAGGGAAATTCAAGTTCAACAAATTCCTATTAATGATATAGTCTTTTTTTAAAATTAAAAAAAACATGGCACTTTTCACAACAAGATGGAGACTTACAAAACTTTATTGGTAAATAATAGAGAATAGTTTAAATCCACGGTAATGGATAAGCTTTTTAGAATAGAATCATGTATAATGTGCAATAGTCATAATGCTATTTTCCTCCTCACTTGCCCATCGAAATTGCAATGTATAGAAAGGACAGCTAGACCATCGAACGATAGGTGTAAGTGAACATATTATAAACATCAGAAATCGAAGTTAAAAACATTCAGTGTCAGCTCGTTTTGCTGAGGTACATAATGGAGATCCCAAATTGTTGCACTTTATTGGTATTCAAATGGTAAAGAAACATTGAAGGGAGGGCATTTAAAATTGAAATGAGATGGATGTTTGATAAGGAAAATGCTCTCCCCAATAAGACTAAACATTGATAGTGCATTTAATGATTTTATATAAATTAAGTACCTTTTTATTTGTCCTTAATATTCTAACATTGTTCCTTCTGCTTCTTCCTTTATATTTAAAAACATTTAACCTGTCTATTTTTATGTGAGAAATTATTTTACCTTAGAATTTGTTTTTCTACTGCTTTTTGTGGTATGTGAATAAAGTTTTATACAGTTATTTAGTCACGAAAATAAGATAATTAATTGGGCTATATATATGAGAAACAGGAAGACAGAGGCGAAATGTGTTATGCTGTACTGAAGTACATCTACTGTATTATCCATGCTATTTGCTACTTGGAGAAGCATTTTGCTTGCTTATATGTAAGGGCTTTTATTTTTATTTGAATAAGTATTCTAGTCCTTTTATAACCTTGGTGTTTTTTCACTCTTTTGGGATTATCTGTGAAGCATTGGCTGAGAACTGTTGGAGATCTTTAGGTTCATGCTGTATTGACTTGAGACTGTTTTTATGGGCTAAAGAAAATCTTGTTCTATCAACCTTAAAGATAAACCCCTTAAAGAAACTCTGAAGATCGTTTTTGGGCCTCCTGATACAGCTATGCTTCATATGGGATAGGTTTATTGCTTCCAGTAAGTTATAGCTGCTCATGAAGGATTTTTTTTTATTTTTGTATAAAAATCAATACCTCAATAGATTCGAATATGATTTTAAACAATACCAACACTTCAAAAATCATGATATATTTATTGTTGAAGGTGGGCTAAGGCCTCATCAGTAGAATCTGTTCATCCTTTGGGTTGCAGGTTCAAATCCTGGCAGGGTTTACCTTCATGAGGTAAATAAAATGAGTACCATTAAATTGGGTAATAGTAACAACCCCTGGATGTTGGGGTAAGGTAACATCCCCAGGACGTACTTAATCTGAATGTACCTTTGCTGGTTAAATACATTATTATTATTATTATTATTATTATTATTATATACCTTGATCTTCTACAAGTGATCAGATGAAGTTATGATGTAAAAACAAATTTGCATAAAAAGGAAATTGTTACTAATATTCTGTTTGAGGAAAAAAATCTCAATGTTTTTCATTAGTTTGGGATTGGTTATTCCTTATTACACCAACTATGTGTTCATACATGCCTCTGCATTTCTTTTAAAAGTGAGCTCCCAGTGTTCTCTGCTAGAATGCTCTCTCATATTTGTGTTAGTTCCTTGCCAATGCCAAAACTAAAACCCAGTATAGGTTGATACAGTGTTCAATTAATTAGAAGAAAGTTACGACATTCAGAAAGTAGTGTCACTTCTCTTCCAAGAAAGACTTACTGGTCAGGGGTTATATTTATTCTCTCAGAGGATCAAGAATAGTTTAGTACAAATCCACTCAGTACATGAAAAAATCAAGAGGCCTTTCTCCTGATTCCACATTTAGACTAGAAAACTCTTGGCATTTTAAGGCATTTGCCAAGACTATATGTGTTTTTCAATGGGGAAATTTCCTTATAATTGTCAATACCCCTTAAATTCTCTACATATGCTTGAATCTACTTGCATCTACTGACCAATGATATATTCTAAAAACACACTGGACTCAACTATAGTCACCAGAACAACTACAGCTTATTGAATTTGTTCTGGTGAGTAGAATCATTACCTTCAGGCTTTTTGCTGTAAACACTGTCTTTTCAGAGAAAATGCAGTATTTACATTAAAACCTAGTGATAACTTCACTTGCCACGCCTCAGATGGCTGTTAGAGATCCTTCCTGGGTCATGGCTGCCTAAAATGCATCCAAACATTCAGTGTCTCCTCCCTCTGCATGCAGACACTGAACTTTCCTCAGAGATTCATTGATTAAATTCATCTCTATGTGGAGATGCTGATTGGCCAGGGCTGTGTTTGAATCATGCTGGCTGTGCCCCTGATGTGCCTCTTTGGCAGTCTCAGCCAATCCTATGGGGAAGCACTGTGATTGGATCAGGATACCACTTCTGATGATGTCAGCAGACTGCTTGTTTTTTTGAGGCAAACAACATGCAGATCTACAGCTTCAGGTTTGAATACAGTAATATTTTTCTATATTTATAAAGGCATGAGGGGCCCAGGGGGGCTAGATGGTGGTTTTAACATTATAGGGTCAGGAATACATGTTTGTGTTCCTGACCCTATAGTGATACTTTAACTTTACTCGGTAGTACCAGTCAACTGCTAAATAATATAGGAAGGTTGTCTAATTTTAAAACCTTCCATCCTCTTCATTTTGCTTTTTTTTTTTTTTTTTTTTTTAATTCATGCAGTCTCTTTGAATATAACATTTATTATGCTTACTACTTTTGTAACCTGTCAGTAATACGATTACTATCCAATAAAACTTTTCTTAAACTAACAAATAAAGAAATCTTTTCTGGAGTACTTTTCCACTGAAGTTTTGCTGGTTGAAATGGGATCACACACACTCATATACTAAGAATTCATCTAAGATAATTGACATTTATTTGATTGAAACAGCAGGGTGCTCCTCGTCACCATGGGAGGAGACCATATGGAGTAGCAGTGTGCGCACAAATAATGTTTGTCTGCTGAGTGTGTCAATGTGTTTAGAGATTATTCACAAGGCTCTAGGGACTTCAGTATGGTAATGTTTCAGCCAAATTAGAATCAGATTAATTGATCTAATCTAATGGAGAGACAATGTTTATCAAATTATTGCTCATTTCAACGCACAGTCTTGCAGTGTCATTATTCTTTAGTCTTAGAGAAAGAAATGAAAAGGTTTTTTTGTATCACATCTGCTCATCGTTCTTTGGCTAGTGCTGATTCCTGCACTTGAGACTAGTAGATTAGAACAACAAAGTAATCCAAAATTTAACTAAAAGCTTTAAACACTGCAGATTACCATGCAAGACATTAGTTTGTAAGACATTAGTTTGTTTCATGTTTAAATAATGAAATACATTACTCTTTAAAAAAAATATATATATTTTTTCCAAGGTTCTAAATCTACTTGTGCAGAATTATCATTCTCTACTGCTTTGTACATTCTTTTTATTATCATTCTGTTAGAAACCTATTGCCCCCTTTTCCTACTCAATAATAATATGTTAATTAAGCAATTTTTTTGTATCGGAGCAGCACCTGCAGTCTGCAGATGTTACATGCACATGTAATCAAGAAGATCAGAAGATGAAATCCAAGATCATAAAAGTCTCTAGTGCACTGATGCATGCTTTGTTCATTTCATTTCCCGTGTACAATAAAATGTTATAGCCACATTCTTACAAATTAGACTGCTTAGTACACTATATTTGTGAGAGTTCTACAAAAAAATACAGCCTGCTGGTACATATCCCACTACACTCTCACTTTTTACAATATCTCATTTTCTCTCTTCCATCAACATTGCACCACCAGTTGGAGTCACTGACCGGTGGATTTGACTACAAATAGTATCATCAGCCTTATGTCGTTTTTTGGCATATTTTATTGGGAATACATTCACTGGCAATTTGCAAACACAATATTACAATCTTTAAACAATGTTACAAGTAATTCACAGATTGTACTATTAACATAACGTAAAGTCATGATTTAATTAACGACATGGACCCAGAAACTGCACGATCTTAGGAATTTTTCATTAATCATTAGGAACCTTGGGGCATGGACATTCCTCTTGCATCTTATTAAGTATCACTATCTCTAGTGGTCTGTGGACCCATGAAGGGATATAGCATGCCACATGCTTGAAACATGACCATTTGGTTGCCCTTGAATGACTTGAGAATGTCAGCCACATCGACCAACAATGGACAACTCATCTCAGTGCCTGAAGCCATGTCAGTGGTAGTATTGTGAGAAGGGGCCTGTGCCTCACCTAAAGCACAATCTGACTCAGGGTCAGACAGGTCATCAGATGGGCCCAGATCTTACTCCTGGTCATACTAATCCTCATCACAGAGTTCTGACACAGAAGAATCCACTTGAGCATTTGTAAATTTCAATAACCTAGTCATATTTACCTGGCTAGTGGCTCTTTTGTGCAGTGGTTCCACTTGCAAGCCATCAGTAAAATAGATAAAATTGTCTATCTTAGAAGTTTTGGAGAAGTGTTTCATTTTAGCCAGGGCCTTACGATCTTGGCAGGTAAGCTAAGAAGCAGGAACCAATATTTGTGCCTGTAGCAAGGCCTGCATAAAAGTTATAGACATTGAGTGAGATATAATCTGAGCTGCAGCCTGTGATCCAGTAGGGACAGGCAGGTCCTTATTAAACTGCTTAAAGACCCCACAGCAGTTAAAATAGCCAACAGAATATGCAGACAGCAACAACACCAGTAAAGGTAAAGCTGAAAAAAATTAAGTGACAGATAATAACCCACTTGACAAAAACAAGGTATGAATAATTCAAAGGAAGTAATTGGAAAGAAGGAAAAAGGTATAAAAGTAATCCCTAATTACTCGCAGGGTAGCAGAAATCTCGTCGTCCGAACACCACAACTATCAAACACCAACTCGGATGCAGGGCTGCCTTTGAAAAAATGACAACCTCGAGGGATGAACAGAAGCCAAAAAGATGACTGCCAGCTCAATAGAGGTATTTGAAGGTGTGTTAGGTTTGGCTGAACTGCTAAGGGGATGTATAAACAATCATGGCAAGAATTTGTTTGGGCCACCCGAATGAGTAACAGTCAGGTAAATGGGGCTATCTGTGCATTCAGTCGGAATGAATTTGAAACAAAAGGGCAAAGAATGAAGGTGCTTGGATGTGCGCACTTTCAGGAAAGATCAAACGGACTGACAAGCAGAGAGGAAGTAAGGTGAAGAGTGTGGTGAAGTGCTTAAACATTGAAGGAAACAGGAAAAATACCCCCAAAAGTGCAAGGAGTGCACAGAAAAGGGGGGAAATAGTCCCAGTGTCAGAAAGACTCCAAAGGGCAGAGGGCAGCAGCAGGACCTGATGTAAAGCAAAACCTGCACACATAAACAGCAATTAGAAAAATCACAATACTCAGAGGATGTTGCTGGCCAGAGCATACAGGCTTCATCTTTAAAGGTTGGGGTTAATCCATTCGTAAATAATTTCCTCTTTAAGAACGGTGCCCAGAGATGTCCTTTAATTGAGGAGTCCATTTTTTTCCAGTAAGGTGTATGGTTGTATATCTCTGCCTTATTGCCTCTGGCAAAAGGCAAAATGAAAAATGCAGAAGCCATACATTTATATACAGTCAATACATTTATTTGGAATTGGAATATATCTGACAGCCAGTTTAGCTTGTGCTTCCAGCACAGAGCCCCTGGCCATTATTGTGTGAGTACTTCAGGAGCACTCATTCATTCATACTGCCCCATAGGACTGATTTGGGAAAAATCAGATTTAGATGGGAAAGAATTAAGTTTTTAATTCACAGTGAACTGTAGTAAACATTAAACCATATTTCATCATGTAAGCTAAAATCTGCATTTTTTTTTACCTATAATAATTTGGTTTTCAGTTTATGGCAATTTGATGTCTGGTAAACCACCCCTTGAGCATATAATGTTTCTTATTGTTGCAGGTTTCAGTAAAGCTATGATACAATTACTAGTTAGCTAAACTATCCGACATGAAAAACTGATTCTTGCTCAGTATTCCTGTGTAGTAATATCTTATACCTGAAAATGTATTAAAATCACAGAGAAGCAGGGGCCTTGCTAGGCAGTGACGTAGCTAGAGCTTTTGCCGCCCCCTTTGTGATGAGGCTGGGTTGAGAGGGAATGCAAATTCAGGGGCCACCCCTCTTAGCCCAGCCTCATAACAAAGTGCCTGCACCCAGCCTCACAGTGAGTAATACAGGAATACAGGAAGCAGTGATATGATGTGATTCATATGCCCTCCCCTCCACACAGACTGTGGCATGTGTATTTGTAACTTGTGTTAGCGTTGGAATGCTGGAGTGTATTTGTGTGTAGTGTTGGTGTTGGAATGCAGGGATATATACATTGCAACACACAGATACACACACATGCACATACACTTAGAATCACACAGACACACATACACACTGACACACAATTACACATAGAAACAGGTACACAAACACACATACACACAGGTACACATACACACAAGTACACAGACACACAGGTACATAGACATAGACACAGACACACACATACACACTGACAGACAGGTACACATTGATACACAGGCTGAACACAAATGTGAGTGTTTTAGAGGAGGTAAGTGCATAATGACAATGATATAAGTGAAAATTACGTTTTTGAGTGAAAAATGAAAAAAAACAAATAGGAACACTAACTTTGGCCAGGGTTTGTGACCACTAAAAAAGACTGGACATACACCATTTTGAATACTCTGGGTTGTCAATTTTTCAAAAGGTATGTCATGATGATGGTAATTCTAATTCCTGGGCTGCCATACTGTCTGAAAGGCAACAGAGGCCCATTAAAACTTCTAGCAAATTTCAAGAAGTAAAAACTGAAATGGATAACCTCTTTATTTGATCTTGTAACCTTCCAAAACACCATGAAATCTGTACATGGGGATCATTGTTGTACTAGTTGGACATCACAGCATAAAAATATGAGTTTTCTTTGCAGTAAAAAGTAACAGTATTATGAAGGGCCGGACTGGGACAAAAATTCAGCCCGGGCAATAAAGGCAGAGCAGCCCACTATTAGGGGTGGGGCCAGAAATGGGATGTGTCATGTCACCACCACTGACACGCACACCCCCTCCCCCCCACCAAAAAAGCATGTTAATGTGACGCTCCTCCAGAGCTTCCAGTGCTCTTGGATGAAATAAATGCCATGTTTTTTTTGGGGGGGGGGAGTTTGTGCAACGTAAGCATGCGCTGCGTTTGCTGGTGATTTGTCTCTGGTGTCCTCAATAGTGGGATACCAGAGGTCAAAACAGGAACAGGGCTGTTAAAGTGTATTGTGCATGTGTGGGGATGTTCCGTGTGGTGTTGTATATGTTTAGATGTTGCATGTGTGTAGAGAAGACTATTTGTGTTGTAATGTGTGTGTAAAGGGGTCTGTTTGTGGTGTACTGCATGTGGCTACGGGCTGTAGTGTGTGTGTGTTTCTAGGTTGTAAAGTATGTGCGTTTGTGTGTGTGTGTTTATATAGGGCCTGTGGAGTGTGTGGGCCTAGGGGATGTAGTGAGTGCATGTAAGGAGCTGTACTGTGTGTTTGTGAGTGTATCTAGGGGCTCTAGTGCGTGTATGCATATAGGAGCTGTAGAGCACATGTGTATAGGTGCGGTAATGTATGCATAGGTGGTGTAGTGTGTACAGGGGGGGCAGAATATGCATTTATATGGGATATAAATTAGTGTGTTTGCATGCAGGTGGTGTAATGTGTGTTTATAGGGGTATAACGTATGAGAGTGCAGGGAGTGTAGTGTATGTTTAGGGGGTATAGAATGTGTTTACTATGTGTATGGGAGTGCCGGGCGTATAGTGTTTATATAAGGGGTATAGAGTGTGTGTAGTGTGTTTGTGTGTAAGTGCAGGAGATGTAGTATGGATATAGGGGTATAGAGTGCATGTTGTGTGTTAATGCAGGGGCTGTAGTGTGTATAAAGGGGTATAGAGTGTGTGCTGTGTGTTTGTGTATTAGTGCAGGGGGTGCTATGTGTGTAGTGTGTTAGTGCAGGGGAGCAGTATGTTTGTGTGTTAGTGCAAGGGGTGCAGTATGTGTGGTGTGTTTGTGTGTTAGTGCTGCAGGTGCAGTATGTTTGTGTGTTAGTGCAGGGGGTGGAGTATGTGTAGTGTGTTTGTGTGTTAGTGCAGGGGAACAGTATGTTTGTGTTTTAGTGCAGCGTGTGTAGTGTGTTTGTGCATTAGTGCCGGGGGTGTAGTGTGTTTGTGTGTTAGTGCAGGGGTGCAGTGTATTTGTGTGTTAGTGCAGGGGGTGCAGTGAAAGTAGTGTGTTTGTGTGTGTATGTGAGGGGTTGTATATAGTGGATATGGCCTTACATTATTATTTAATAATTACATAAACAAAAAAGTTAAAATAATTCCATTTACTCCCCTTTATAACTTTGCAGGGGGGAAATAGAGCATTCAGATATCTGTTGGTACAGTGAGAGGGGCCACGCCACACACCGATCCCTGGTGGTCCAGCCGGCAGGTAATTTAGTCTGTACCCCCCAAGGTACTGACCATGTCTCTCTCCATATAGAACAATGGGATATGTTAGTGACTGGCATTTTAGTAGCAGCTACTGGTAATTATATGCTGCTACTTATGAAATAGTCAGACGTTATACAGCTACTACTAGCTAAAACCAGTAACAGGTATTTTAGCATGCAGCAGTTGGCTGGTTGCAAATAGTGTTTAGTATGGAGATATCAATTAAAGATAAAATGGGTAGCCCCAACACTCTACCTGTAGAGGTGCATCAGGTTCACGGACAGTCCAAATCCACATCAATTAATATAATTAATGCAATAGTGGAAGAACCATGCACACTACATTAGAGCAAAGAAAAATAGAAAAACATCCACTCAAAATGAATGTACTAAACAAATATCGGATACACGGATACTCTCTGGGGAAACCCCGTAATATGAAGGGAAATACCAAATTAGTGGACAAATACACGTATACAGACACAACATCAATACCCAGGAATCTAGAAAATCTGGAGTAAATGGCAATCCCATGCAGGTATATGGATATACTAGGTGATGATCTTTGTCTCAAACAAATATAGGGCAGTCAATATGTCCATATATTGTATTCAGTCGTTAGATATTCCAGTAGATTAGCAAAAAAGAAAAGAAAAGGAAAGACATTTTTTTTTACACAGGTACCAATAGAGAAAATGAAAGAAAATTTGCTATAAGAATACCGAAAAGCAAAAGTTTTTCATCTACTGAAGAAAATATCAAAATCGGTAAGGTCTATATTTGCAAGTAAAAAAATGCTTCAATGTCAAAGTCAAATTGGAGTAATCTCATCAATTCCTAATGTTGTAGCATAATGCAAACAGAAAGGTAGTCTCCAAATTGGTGCAAACACACAAACATAATGCATCAAAATAACTTTAGACATTTAGACTTGCATACAGGGAGAAAGGACCACAGCTACAGGGGGGAATACTGAATCTTAGACTGTAGAAAGCCCCTAACAGCAGTGCATGTGCAGTAGCTAAATAAGTGTTAGATAACTACCTATCCTAAGAATTAAATTAAATTCTTATTTTTTTTCACACTTGTTTACATTTTATTCAAACTAAATTCAATTTATATATACATATTTGATATTAAAATAAATCCCAATCTGCCATTTCAAATATAATAAATGTAATAATTGTATGGGGCACTTAATTAGAAAGACGAATGATAAGGCTGAAAAAAACACGTAACATAAATGTTAGGTTTTGTTTGGGTTTAGAAGTAGGACAATTGTCTTATAAGTGAAAAGCTAGACACAGGGAATAATGAAAACACCCATATATGTTTATACCTTTTTAGAAGGTATTATGAAGTAATGTGTTTCTTTCTTTTCGAAGTGAGTTGTTTGTTTCTTGTTAATAAAAGAGGGAAAACACGGAAAACAATAGCTGCGAGAGTCCTTAGAGATAGTGAAAAACAAACATTATTGTTCCCAATGCCAGTTTGTCATGAGATATATTGTTACATTCTGTAGTACACAGGCACGCAGTCTGCTGCATCTGTGCTAAATAGCAACACAAAATTGTAACTCAAAGCACTAATTACTGTAGCTGTAGACTATCTAATAGTATACATCTATTTGGGATAGCAAACTATTTCCTCACAGCTGTGTACCATCTTCTTAATCCTGGCACAGACTAAAGAACATGCCATAAGGCACAAGAGGCAGAAGATTATGTACTAACACTGTTTGCACATCTTAACCTCCCATCATTATTCTCAAGAGGTTTTCTACATCTCAGCACAGACAAATGTAATAACTGCTACCAGAAATAATATATATTACTGTATGAAAGCAAGGCAAAACAATACTTGATACATATGCCACAAATAGTGGCATGTCTTAAAATCTAAAGATTAATTTAGTTTCTATAGAAAAGACAGAACATGCATATGCAAGACCATTGGGGAAATAGAAATAAGCACTCATCTATATGAGTTGTGGATGTGCTGTAACTAATTATAAATAAGGATAACAATGCATCCTAACTCCAAGTAGAACATAGCAGAACAGTGATGGTGATTCTATGTCAGCATGCCATCATTGGTACTCCTCTCAGTTGGCACATGAGTCAACGTTTTGCTACACCACAGGTACTGCAGTGTACCCATTGCTACTGTTGAAGTGTCTGAAGTTGTCATCCAGCTCTATGATTGCAGCTTCCACAACCACAACCTGACCCCTAATGTGAACTCATGGAAGGGAGGGGACTTTTGCCATCATGTCATCTAAAGAAGAGAGCTGTCAGCATCATCCTGCTAAGTCCAGCATCAGCTGTGGCCTGCATCATCTTCTCAGTTGGTTAAGGTAAATCATTGAGGCGCACAAATGAGGAATTATATATTTGGGTCATTTTAATCGTTACAGGTTATTCATATATGGACTAGATGGACAAAAATAGACAAAATGATAAAAAAAAAAGGATCAGCGCTAATACACCATACTAAAAGATGTATATAAAAATTAGACTAGGCGACACACCTTAAAACATAAGGCTCCCTCTAAGCCTTATAAACAACAGGGATAAGTCAAACAGGGGGGGTAAAGGTAGCACCATAAGTTATACAAAATACATACAAAAATAATAAATATATATATATATATATATATATATATATATATATATATATATATATATATATGAGGGCAAAAAATAAAAAGCAAAAGAAAGTTCAAATATAATTCCAAGTATGAATCCAAATGTAAAAACTTGCTGGAAGATAAAACCTCAAAGAGTCAGGGTAGTTCCTCTGGAATGGGGTCAGATCAGAGTATTCTTGGCAGCCATATATGCAACAGAAAGAGAGATGCAGAATGGTGCAGAAAATCCCAGAACAACATAAAAGTAAATAAAACGTCTATGGTCCTATTTACAATTGATAGGGCTTAACCTAACTCTAGTCTGAATGGCGTACAGTGGTACAATCCCCACTTATAGGATATGTAGGATGGTGCAGGTAGGCAGATCTATCATCGGTATGAAGATCATAAAAAGTATAAAAGAGTCAGACATAGTGCTTACAGTATAAAAGGTATCAGGAGTATAGAAAAATGAATTGGTGCTCACATTTAATTGGGCAGACTAACTCCTCAATGTGTAGGCGTAAGTGGTATAATCCCCACCGTGGATTCTTTTGGAGTCGTTCTCACTGGAACTTAAAATCGGATGCCAAGTAGAAAATAATAAAATAAATAAAATGGCACACTCACAGTGGAAAGAGGTCAAAATACCTTTATTAAAATACAATGCAAAACAAACAATGTAAAATATCCACAACGTGTTTCACCAAAGTGGCTTTCTCAAGTGGATGTAGAAAATCATAAAGAAAGATTAAAAGCTTCCTAAGCCACCATATGACATATCCGCCTATTGTTTAAATAGAGGCGGGGCTTGTGAAATGACAGGAAGACATAGAACCCTCACGTGTGCACCCCACTTATGGGCATCTGCTAGGGGCATTCAAAAAATAATAGGGTGTACAGCTCACTGACAACCCCTACGATCACCCATGGCCAGCAAGTGAGAGCTATTATAATATAAGAAAATGGGAACTTTTTCCACCAATTAAAGGGTGTGGGGTTTCTACTTATGATATTTAAGTGATGGGGGACTATCCAGAGGGGCAGCCTTTAGAGAAGAACTGAAGAAATCTGGGTGGGAAACTTTTCATAATAAATCCGGGCCCACTAAGGGAGCATATATTAAGCCATGCAGTTTTCTACAGGATAAGGAAATATTACTTCTTATCTGTCTTAAACAGTGGATCATATTATTAAAAGCTGCAACAGATTTTCCTCTACCCTAGTTTCTATACCCACGATTGAGGTACTGGTGTTCTAAGAATCATTCCACTCTATTATACATATTTTTGCTTGTATTGTGTATCTAATGTTTATGCGATAACTTGATCTATATTTCCTCATTTGCCTTTTACCAACAGCCTACTTATGCAGGAAAGTCATAATTATTAAACTGTTTTAAAATAAAATATATTGCACTTTATAGTGCATGTATCTTATATTTTATATTAAATAGTTTACACATTCTTTCATGGCTAAAAATTAAAATGTAAAACAACGTAGCAGAGAACACAATACCTTCAGAAGACCAGGCATCAGAAAACACTTCTGTTATCATTTGTCACTATCAAATAACATAATGAATGAGATGTCTCCATATCTTCATTTTTCATGGATGACTTATAGTACCAATCCTATTTATTACAGCATATATCAGTGTGAAGCAAGACGCCTTTCATAAGATTCGTTATTATGACACAATAAAACCATGATCTGTGCTGATGAAAACTAAAAGACTGAAACAAGCTCATTGATTATAAAATTAACTCACCAGGTGGATAACAAAGTACCACCACAAGGAACGTAAAGGACAATCATACAACGTTGCTGGTGACTCAGTGTATGACGTACTAAGCTGATATATACATATATAAAAATCGTAAAAACTAATTAATGTTGATGTTTTTGGCTCACACCATCATATGCAAATCTATTTTTCTTATGTCGACTTGTGTTGTGTTTGCAAATGCTGGAATTTGTTTCTGTTTTTTTTTGCATTTTGTATTTTTTTTTATTATTTTTCCATTTTGCAATATAACTTTGTGATAGCCTCAGTTTTCAGAGATACATATATTACAGGTATTTCTGGGGGGGAGGCGGGAAACAGTAGAACTACACTGTTACAATATGTAATCTTTAACAACCATTGCCTTCTGTAGATGAATTTCCTATTAATCAACATGAATTATTCCAATAGGTCAGGCATTCTAAATCTCTTGTGTGAAATTAAATGTTCATTGTTGGATTTTTCTAATTAGAGACCATTGACCTTTACCTTTGTGCATTAAATAATACATGACTCAGCTAACCCTGTTATGTGTTAGTGTCACCCTTAATTTCACAGGAAAAATAAACTACTATGATTTATATAGATGATGCTTTTTTTTCATTAAATCATCTAATAAATTATAAATAACCATAGTAATACAAATCACAAAAACATTTACACAAATATAAATATTTGTCAATTTATTGAAAGAGTCAATTAAAAAGTTTATATATATATATATATATATTCATATATATATATATGTAAAAGGCCATAGGCCTGAATTTGTGGGAGGAGTTTTCACTATAAAAGCTATACCCCCCTGCTTACCTATACCTGTTCATGTTGCCACGACAACCAACACTTCCGGTTTTTCGGCCTTCCATTGTTCCAGCAGCAAACCACGTACTCAACTTCAGTCCCTGACCCGGCTTGCAGCTCTCCAAACGCGGCTTGCAGCTTCATTTGGGATTCCATCCGCCCGCAGGGCCTCTTACCTGGTTCCCTTCTCTGTGCTCACGTATGTACTCGTGGGAACCCGTTAACGGCGTTCCCATGTTCGGGCCCAACATATGCTGGGTTTGGCTCCCTCTGTTTAGCATTATTATGCCGTTCGTCTAATTCCGTTCGTTTACATTGCATTAGTTAATCTATTTGTTAATATGGCATTTGTTTAAACCTTGCGTTTCTATCACTTAATTTAAACCTATCATTTAGTTTAAATCAATTCGTATGAATCATTTCGTTTATATCATTTCGTTAAAGAATTTAGTCTAAAACTTTTCATTTAAATCCATTCATGTAACCGCTTTCGTTTAAATGCATTAGTTTGAAGCCATTTAGTTTAAATCCATTTTGTTTAAATCCATTTGTTTAAATTCATTTTGTTTAAATCCATTTGTTTAATACTGTTCATAATAAATTTTGTTTAAGTCACAGTATATCAGTTCCTCTCTCTCAGTACATTTGGTTAATTAAGCCACACGGTTGCACTATGTCACTCGTACGTTGGCTAAATCATATGCCCGTTAAAACCCTACAATATAAAATTCTACCCTTGTTATTGGTTTCCTACTATTTGTGGGAAGTTTGCATAAGTCAAAATTATGTTGGGTAATTCACTTATTTGTACAAGTTAAACTGATTCGGTCTAAGCAGTTGCTAGACATTTTTTAAAATATAATAGACACTTCAGTACATTATTGCACATATCTGCAGGTTAATTTCCTTAATCCTAAGGACCAGTCACATTACTTTCCTCACCATCCCCTGCTACACGGCTATTTAAACCCTTAGCGACCGAGGACGGTTCAGGACCGTCATCAGCATTTTTGCATTGCCGACCGATGACGGTCCTGAACCGTCCTAACGGTGCAATGTACTTACCCGATCGCCGTCGTTCCCCCGGCGGCGATCAGCGGTGCTCCCGGTGTGGGGAGACTGCCTGCAGCCCAGACAGTCTCCCCATGGCGGATTAGGACCCCTGGGGCCATGTGATCGCTCAGCAGGGCGACCACATGGTTACAATAGGTGTCCATCTGTCTGCCTGCAGGGGGACTGTCTGTGCTGACAGGCAGTCTCCCTGCTAGTGTGAAATCAGAAATAAATAAATAAAGGTACATGTTAATAAAAATAAAAATTATTATATATGTGTGTATATATATGATATATAGACATATATTATATTTATATAATATATGTCTATATATCATATATATAATATCATACTAAGTGTATTTTTATATTAATATGTACACTTATAATTAAATTACACACATATATAATATATATTATTATAAAATACAAATAATAAGTAAATTAAATTAAATTACAAAAATTAAAAATAATAATAACAATTTTTAAAAAAATTACATATCTATATGAAATTTTATTCTAACTGTATTTTGATATTAAAATATATATATTTATATCAAAATACACTTAGAATGAAATTGTATATATATCTATGTATATATAAATAAATAAAAATAATACAAAATATACATATGTCCATATACAAAATTACATAAATAATTATATAAATATACATGTAGACTTCAAATATATAAATATGCATATATATTTAAATTCTACGTGCATATTTATGTAATATTTTTACATAATTAAGTAATTTTATTAATTGCAATTTGAGGGACCTGCCTGCCAACCCAGGCCGAAATTCCAGAGAATTTAATTTGCTAGCACTGTATTTTACCCTGTAACTTTCTATGAAACCCTAAAACCTGTACATGGGGGTTTTACTCGGGAGACTTCACTGAACACAAATATTAGTAAAAACCTATCACAGCGATGATATTGTCAGTGAAAGTGACTTTTTTTGCATTTTTCACACACAAACAGCACTTTTACTGATGATATAATTGTTGTGATATGTTTTCCTGTTTTGAAACACTAATATTTGTGTTCAAGAAAGTCTCCCGAGTATAACAGTACCCCCCATGTACAGAGTTTATAGCCTTTTTGAAAGTTACAGGGTCAAATATATGGGTCAAATATTTTTACATTGAAAATGGCCAGGTTGGTTATGTTGCCTTTGAGAGCGTATGGTAGCCCAGGAATGAGAATTACCCCCATGATGGCATACCATTTGCAAAAGAAGACAACAAAAGGTATTGCAAATGGAGTATGTCCAGTCTTTTTTAGTAGCCACTTAGTCACAAACACTGGCCAAAATTAGCGTTCAATTTAGTTTTCTAGTTTTTTCACACAGAAAACAAATATGAACGCTAACTTTGGCCAGTGTTTGCGACTAGGTGTCTACTAAAAAAGACTGGACATACCCTATATTGAATACCCTGGTTTGTCTACTTTAAAAAAAAATATGTACATGTGGGGTGTTATTCAGAGACTTTTGACAGATAATAGTGTTACAATGTCACTACCGTGTTTCTCTGAAAATAAGACCGGGTCTTATATTAATTTTAGTCACAAAAAACACAATAGGGCTTATTTTCAGGGTAGGGCTTAGAGCCAGTCTGTCAGCCGGTGTCCGCGCTGTGTAACCCCCCAGAGACCCTCACCTCCCCTCCCTGTAATATTCTCCCCACCCTCCCTCCCTGTAATACTATTCCCCCCCTCCCTCCCTGTAATATTCTCCCCCCCCCCTCCCTCCCTGTAATATTCTCCCCTCCATCCCTGTAATACTCTCCCCCTGTAATATTCTCCCCCTCCCTCCCTGTAATACTCCCCCCTCCCTCCCTGTAATACTCCCCCCCCCCCCCCCCACTGTAATTCATCAAACGGCAGCCAACATAAAAGAAAGTCAATTAAAACTCCCATAATCCTCTTCCAGGTTATGGCTGCCAAAGAATAACAGGACAACATCTGGAGAATAGCTCCATGTGATCTGAACAGGTGACTTTTCAAATAATAGTGCAGGCATACTTATGTAGCCTATAAAGATAAATCCAAAGTGATTGCCCCTCACAGGCATCCTGAAATTCCATAAACATTATTTTAATGTGCAAAGTATCATACAAGGGGGTTTAGCTACTAAACAACTTATCGCAGTGAATTGGAAGCCACAGTTTAGAATTAATAATACTGATTTAAAAAAAAAAATATCCACTATAATCAATGTTTGGCTATTTTAGCCGATCAAAAAAAAATAATAAGTCCGTACAATTCACAGTTTGCGTCCCCATTGCATTTATGCATTTAGTTTGTCCATGACTCCCCACAACACATCCAATTTTATTACCACCATATAAACCTATAGCACTTAACAGTTGTGTTAAGGCAATATTAAAAATGCCAAAATATTCCGTAATTGGTCAGCCGAGAAATTCACTCATCAAGGAGGTCGCAAACAAAGACAATTAAGAAACCGGCTATACTCCTCCCTCCCCTCTCTCCCCTCTCTCCCCTCCCTCTCTCCCCTCCCTCCCCTCCCTCCCCTCTAATCTTCTCCTCACCTCCCCTGTAGCGTGGCCGAGCTCCTCTCCGGTCTGCGACCCGGCCGGACTGACAGGAAGTGCACACTGAGTGTGCACTTCCTGTCTGTCCGGGCGGGTCGCGGACCGGAGAGGAGCTCGGCCACGCTACAGGGAAGGGGAGGTGAGGCAGTGCGGCAGCCGTCTGAGCGCTCTCTATAGAGCGCTCAGGCGGCTGAGGCATTTAAAGGGCAGGCAGCAGCCGGCCCTGTCTAGGTCTTATTTTCGGGGTAGGGCTTATATTGCAGCCCACCCCGATAATCCAGCTAGGGCTTATTTTCGGGGTAGGGTGTATTTTCGGGGAAACACGGTATTGATAAATTTGAAAAAATATATGTTTTGAAATCGCAATATCCTACTTGTACCTATAACCCTATAACTTGCAAAAAAAGCGAAAAAGCATGTAAACACTGGGTATTTTAAAACTCAGGACAATATTTTTAATCTATTTAGCATTTTTTTTATTCGCTTTTGTAGATGAGTAAAAGATTTTTCAAGTAAAAGTCAAAAAAACATGTATTTTTTTTAAATTTTTCATCATATTTGTTTGTTTTTTAAAATTAAATTACATGAGATTATATAAAAATTGGTATGTAAAGAAAGCCTTTTTTGTCCTGAAAAAAACAATATATAATTTGTATAGGAACAGTAAATGAGAGAGCGGAAAATTACAGCTAAACACAAACACCACAAAAGTGTAAAAAGAGGCCTGGTCGCAAATGTACAACATCGCAAAAACTGTCCAGTCCTTAAGGGGTTAACTTGTGAAAAAACAAACAAACAACAAAACACCTGCCCCAGTTTATTACATAATCAGTTAATGCAAGGGATACTATTTCTAATATGTCTGTCACTATATCTGACAACTGTTAGATAGCTTATACATAATTACATACTAATCTGTATATACGGAGTTGCAAGGTACTCATATTGTCCTCATCTCATACGTGTATCTTAGGTGCCTATTTCTAGGATTAGCAAGTTTCCGGATAAACCTGAGTTTTTTCTTCCAGCCAATTGTGCTTCAGGTATTTTCATTTCCTTACGCTCATTTTCTTACGCTCATATTCTATCATAACCCTGGTAAATCAAGGATTCGTATTGCCTTGTACGTTTACACGTAAATACTCAGTTAAGGGGCTTGTCTTAATTCATCCTACGTTCAGGAACCTCTATACACGATCTTACTAATCTCCTGTTGCGCTATCCATTTCCAGCCTGGGCTAGCAATACCATTGACAAACTTTAGACACATAGAATTACTACACACCAATTCTAAAAAAAAATAAAAAAATTAATGTCTTATTTTGTTCCATTTTACATTCATACATTTTACTTATTACACATATTCACAATTTTCTTCCAGGTGCATATAAGAGACTCCTATCAAGTGAGATATTCACTGGGATTACCATTACTCCACTTTTCATTAGTTAATTAATTGATCCTCTTTCAAAATAGCCATCTTTATCCTGCATCATCCCTCCAGCTCCCACTCAGGGTCTTTCTCATCTGGTTATTAGGTACGTACGGTTACATTTGCGCTACCTTTTCTATAAGACAAGCCCCAGCCAGGGATAGAGAATTGGCGGCAAGGGACAGGACCTGCCCCTAATACTTTTAAGTTCTAGTTCCCATGAGGTCTTCCCTCCTCCCCCCCACCCACCCACCTTACGCGGAGGTATTGCCCACACGACCCACGTTAGTATAATTGCCTCATATCCCCTTCTACATGGGTTGTTTTAGAATGACACATGCCACGGCCAAACGTTTTTCTCTATACTGTCCCCGAGAGGCCAACATCCCACCACACCGTTCGGTGGCCACATTTCGCCACGGGCCAAATCATAGGTAGAGCCTCTCTGCGCCACTTGGCAATTAGTAGGGATTCACCTATCATGGTTAGTTAAGTTCTTCACCACTGGTACTAGCTAGCAAGCTAGTTCTATATACGGTATTTCACCTTTGGCTGAAAGTTTTGTGTTTACTAATCTCTTCATAGGATGTCACAAGAATCACTCCACAAAGACAACCTGTCTCTCCAGCACTTTCCCCCCAAGCCCAGTACACCTATTAGAGTTATCTCACCAGCCGTATCTCCCATAACCACTACCCCTGGGTCTCTGAGATCTTGGGTCATCCCTAAATTGGCAGCATAATGACGCCGTAGGGACAGGTTCAAGACACTTTGTCATCCATCTTGTCCAACTTTCAGTCACTAAACGAGAGAATGTCCAAGATAGAAACCATACTCCCTACGGTTACCACAGCACCTCACACTCCAGGCCCAGCACCTGCTCCTTCCATCACATATGGTAGGGTGATTACTATCACTCCCTCCACTCCACACGGCATCAACCCTGTATATACTGTTCCAGCTTCCATTAGGGAAGACATTCTGGATGGCAAGGATGTTAGCCTAGTTGCTCTCCTTATAGCTTCACAGGATACTCTAGAGAATAAAGCTGTTGGTTTTGAAGATAGGTCAGAGTTCCTCATATCTAGGGACTCACGCCTCAGTATAAAGCTATCCATCCCCGAATTCGTTCTCAGTTTTGGACTATACAGGGACGTCATCTGCTCTGTATACCCTCAGAGGCGAGAGGAATTCAACCTCTATCTACATAAGGTGGTGGACTTGGGGCAGAAGTACAGGGGTTTTATGATTATCACAGAGCAATTTCATCTAAGGCAGCAGCAGCTCTGGCCCAGTCCAACACTCGCATTGATTGGAGTAAGTTGGACACAGAGCTGTTTTTGAAGGCTTTTTGCCGGCTTGAGACCTCCATCTTGTGCAGTTTGCTCCGGTACCTCACATTCCTCCAACTTATGTCCATGCGAAGCAGAACACCCTATATCTCAGCCCGCCACTTCCTACCCATCCTCCAACCACTCCATCAGTCAGGACAGGGGACAGAGAGATAAGCTGGGCAGACCAGTAGTATTCGTGGGCAAGGCACAGATATGCAACAACTTCAATACTGGAGCATGTAACTTCTATGCATGCAGGTTGTTGCATATTTGCTTCATGACATACAAAAGACACATGCCCTTCCAAGCTTTCCCCTAGGAAATCACTTATGGAAGTAAACATAGACACCTTGGCTTACCATTTACGTACCCACCACTCCCCTCAACTGGTTCAATGTTTCATTTCTGTTTTGTCTGAGGGTTTCCACACAGGGTTAGTAGCACTCCCAACAGGTACACTGGAATGTCCTAACTTACTCTCTGCTACCAATGACCCTGCTGCCGTTGATGAATTTCTACAGAGAGAGACCATATCAGGCTTTATGATCGGTCCTTTTTCACACCCTCCTTTTTCTTCATGGCGCACAAACCCTATCGGAGTGGTTACCAACAACACATCTAATAAAAAACGTTTAATTATCGATTTGTCAGCACCTCATTCTTCAAAAAAACATAGTTTAAATTCATTAATAACGGCTGAAGAATTCTCTCTCTATTATGCCTCCATGGATCATGCCATACAAGCTATACTACTGGCCGGCAAACAAGCCTGGTTCAGTAAGACGGACATAACTAACGCTTTCAAATTACTACCAATCCATCTGTCTCTCTGGCACATCCATGGCATCAAAAGGAGAGATAATTATTACTTCGCCACCAGGCTCACGTTTGGCTCCAGGAGCAGTGATATATTTGCAGAAACACTTTGTTGGCTGCTCCTGAATACAGTCAGATGCCCCATGGTCATACACTATTTAGGCGATTTTTTTCTGGTTGAAGCAGGATCCCTCACCCCACATAGTATCATTAGCACCACTGCACTGTTTTCCATTGTCCCCTGACAAAACAATAGGCCCCACAACACAGTTGGCATTCCTGGGTATCTTACTTAACTCAGTGTCAATGCAGGCACGCCTCTCCAATGGGAAATTGGTACGCATTAGACTAGAATTGGACCAGTTCCTCCAGAAAGGTACTGGTTCTCGGAGGGATATACTGTCTCAATTTTGCAATGCGTATCATTCCACAAGGGAGATCCTTCATCTCCAGGCTACTCTGCCTCCTACCCAGCGTGCCTGATGATGGCATCATAATCCTTAACCCACCAACCGTAGCCGATTTAATTATGTGGAAGCACTTCCTAGCAGAGTGGAACGGCATCTCCATGTTCATTCCCCCAGTGACCGAGCACTCTCCTGTTATTTGGACTGATGCAGCAGCCCACCCGGGGTTTCGCTGCAATTTTTGGTAACCACTGGTTTAGGGATATGTGGCCTCGAGAGGCACTTGCCTTGCCGGCCTTCAGGGAAACTTCAACCCTTTTCGAGGTCTATCCCATTGTAGCAGCAGCACATACTTGGGGTCATCTGTGGGCCAGTAAGGCAGTCAAGTGTTTCTCAGACAATTTGACAGCTTGCAATATCATAAATAAAGGCCGCTCTTCCTCCTTAACCATTATGTGGTTAATACGGAGATTGACATGGCTGGCCGCCAAACTACAATTCTTTCTAGTTTGTAAACACATCCCAGGCATCCCCATCAAACTTTCAGGATTTCTACAAGGTGCACCCCTTCGCCAACCAGCTCCCATCCAGACTACCAACTTTTCCAGAGTTAATTATGGATTAACTAGATTATTGACCCATGCACGGTTTCTCTCCTGTAACACTCTGTCTGCCAACACCAAAACAGCCTACAACAGGGTTGTGACTGAGTTACACGTATTGGGCAGGGAATTTCAAGTTTTATGACAATAACTCCTTCGAGACCATGGTGGCTTTTGCCTCCTTTTTGGCCACCTACACTTAAAATTAGCACATTTCACTGAGTCATCTAGTAGTCATTTACATCGCACTCTACTGCCTCCTCAGACCCCAAGAGTTCACTTTGGTCCATAAATGGATGTCAGCTCCTGCTTAAAACTATCTGTCAGAACCATACACGGTAACCACTATGTTACGCCTTGACTCTCATCTAAAACAAACTACCCAACTACAATTCCTCTGTTTCTACAGAGAACCTCTGGTGTCCCGGTTAAATATACTCGAATTCTATCCACTACTTTAGTCTCCCACCTAAACTTCAAAGACCGGGCAGATAAAATCATCTGTTTACAGCACTTTACTTCACCTTCTGAGAAGAACTCAGGAAAGCCTAAATGTCTTGCATTGTAATAAATTTTGAATAAAGTGTGTTTTCTGCAATATCTTTTGCCCTTCTTATTACAGGCCTACTCGTACATTGGTATCGGCACACCACTACCAACTTTTCCCCCTCTTCTCTATTTTCATATACAAATTAAGTTCTGACTACAAGTAAAAGGCCATAGGCCTGAATTTGTGGGAGGAGTTTTCCCTATAAAACCTCTACCCCCCTGCTTACCTATGCTGGTTCCTGTAAGAGTGACCCCTCCCACCACTCCCTCTGATAAATTTACTATCATCATTACATTACCGCTGGTGGGCCCTATTTATTACAGGCCTACTCGTACGTTGGTATCGGCACCAGTCCTGATGAAAGTCTGTGTTTAATAGACTGAAACATCGATTCTTTTTTATAAGCTCATTAAAAGCTAAGTTTTTTGATTCAACAGTCCTGAGAGTGCTATATGGATTCCTTTTTACATTTTGCTTGACAAGCACCGGGCAAGTATATTCTAATTATATGGAGTGCAGGATTATTTTTCTTGTTTTATATCTATATATATTGCAAGAATCTTCTCCCCCATCACATCGCAAGGGTGACCAAAAGGTATATCACGATTTGTCGTACAACTCTCACAATGCTTTGACAGCTGGCGTTCTACAATTTTTCCATCCTTGCAAGGTTGTATTTAGCACTGAGCAGTGTTTGTGTGTTTGAATGTAAGCATGTTTTTGTATGGAGTATGTTTGTGCGAATGTAGGGGTGTGCAGAGGCAGCTCTAGACTTTATGAGGCCTTAGGCGAAACGCAAACATGAGGCCCCACTAACAAAAAAGTGTCACATATACACATTGATGCGCTGTCTACCTGTGTATGTGCCTGAGAGTGTGTCTGACAGAGAGTATCCTTGTGTGTCTGAATGTATGTCTCTGTGAGCATGTTTGCGTTTTTGTCTGAGACCCTATGTGTATGGGGTAGCTGCTTGAAGTGTGTTGTGTGTATAGGGGGGGGGGGTGATGGTGAGAGGGAGAAGGGGTGCGATAGTGAGAGGGAGAGGGGGTGCGATGGTGAGAGGGAGAGGGGGTGAGAGGGAGCGGGGCTGCGATGGTGAGAGGGAGCGGGGGTGCGATGGTGAGAGGGAGCGGGGGTGCGATGGTGAGAGGGAGCGGGGGGTGATGGTAATGTGAGAGGGAGGGGGGTGATGGTAATGTGAGAGGGGGTAATGTGAGAGTGAGGGGGGGGTAATGTGAGAGTGAGGGGGGGTAATGTGAGAGTGAGGGGGTAAAGTGAGAGTGAGGGGGGTAAAGTGAGAGTGAGAGGGGGTAATGTGAGAGTGAGAGGGGGTAATGTGAGAGTGAGAGGTGGTAATGTGAGAGGGGGTGATGTGAGAAGGAGGGGGTGATGGTGAGTGGGGTGAGGCTGAGGGTGGTGACGGAGGGTTATGCTGAGGGTGGTGGGGGTGGGGGGATGGGGGGGTGAGGGTGGGGGGGGTAAGGCTGAGGGTGGTGGGGGGTGAGGCTGAGGGTGGGGGGTGAGGCTGAGGGTGGTGGGGGTGATGGTGAGTGAGGGGGGGTGAGGGTGGGGGGTGAGGCTGAGGGTGGTGGGGGGTGATGGTGAGTGAGGCTGAGGGTGGTGGGGGTGAGGGTGGGGGGTGAGGCTGAGGGTGGGGGGTGAGGCTGAGGGTGGTGGGGGGTGATGGTGAGGGTAGGGGGTGAGGCTGAGGGTGGTGGGGGTGGTGGTGAGGCTGAGGGTGGTGGGGGGTGATGGTGAGGGTGGTGGGGGTGAGGCTGAGGGTGGTGGGGGGTGATGGTGAGTGAGGCTGAGGGTGATGATGGTGAGGGGGGTGAGGCTGAGGGTGGTGATGGTGAGAGTGAGGGGGGTAAAGTGAGAGTGAGAGGGGGTAATGTGAGAGTGAGAGGGGGTAATGTGAGAGTGAGAGGTGGTAATGTGAGAGGGGGTGATGTGAGAAGGAGGGGGTGATGGTGAGTGGGGTGAGGCTGAGGGTGGTGACGGAGGGTTATGCTGAGGGTGGTGGGGGGTGATGCTGAGGGTGGTGAGGGGGTGATGCTGAGGGTGGTGGGGGGGTGATGCTGAGGGTGGCGGGGGGTGATGCTGGGGGGGCGGGGGGCTGATGCTGAGGGTGGCGGGGGGGTGATGCTGAGGGTGGCGGGGGGTGATGTTGAGGGTGGCGGGGGAGTGATGCTGAGGGTGGTGGTGATGCTGAGGGTGGTGGGGGTGGTGAGGCTCAGGGTGGGGGGGTGAGGCTGAGGGGGGTGGGGGGTGATGGTGAGGGTAGGGGGGTGAGGCTGAGGGTGGTGGGGGGTGATGGTGAGAGTGGTGGGGGTGGTGATGCTGAGGGTGGTGAGGGGTGATGGTTGGTGATGGGGTGGTGAGGCTGTGGGGGGTGAGGGTGAGGCTGGGGGTGGTGATGGTGGTGGGGGGTGATGGTGAGGGTGGTGGGGGGTGAGGCTGAGGGTGGTGGGGGTTGAGGCTGAGGGTGGTGGGGTGTGAGGCTGAGGGTGGTGGGGTGTGAGGCTGAGAGTTGTGGAGGGTGATGCTGAGGGTGGTGGGGGCTGAGGCTGAGGGTGGGGGTGATGTTGAGGATGGGGGGGTGAGGGTGGGGGGGGTAAGGCTGAGGGTGGTGGGGGGTGAGGCTGAGGGTGGGGGGTGAGGCTGAGGGTGGTGGGGGTGATGGTGAGTGAGGGGGGGTGAGGGTGGGGGGTGAGGCTGAGGGTGGTGGGGGGTGATGGTGAGTGAGGCTGAGGGTGGTGGGGGTGAGGGTGGGGGGTGAGGCTGAGGGTGGGGGGTGAGGCTGAGGGTGGTGGGGGGTGATGGTGAGGGTAGGGGGGTGAGGCTGAGGGTGGTGGGGGTGGTGGTGAGGCTGAGGGTGGTGGGGGGTGATGGTGAGGGTGGTGGGGGTGAGGCTGAGGGTGGTGGGGGGTGATGGTGAGTGAGGCTGAGGGTGGTGATGGTGAGGGGGGTGAGGCTGAGGGTGGTGATGGTGAGGGTGGTGGGGGTGAGGCTGAGGGTGGTGGGGGGTGATGGTGAGTGAGTCTGAGGGTTATGGTTGGTGATGGGGTGGTGAGGCTGTGGGGGGTACGGCTGGGGGTGGTGATGGTGGTGGGGGGTGATGGGGAGGGAGAGCCTACCTTTCCCTGGTGGTCCAGTGGGCTCACTGGTGGTCCGGTGGCCATTACTTCCGGTCTGCGGCTCCGCAGAGCTGCAGACCGTGTAATCTCGCGAGATTTCAGAGCGTTGCCGTGGTAACCCGCGGCAACGCTCTGATTGGCCAATTCTCGCGAGTCACATGGTCTGCAGCTCTGCACACTGCGGAGCTGCAGACCAGTGTCTGCGGTGGCTGGCCGGCAGCCAGGAGGGGCCTCGCACCCTGCGGCATACCGGGCAAGCCGCCGGGCCCCCTCCTGGTGTCAGGTCCTCGGTCACTGACCGAGGACCTGACACACTCTGCCAACAGGCGGTTTAGGCGGCCGCGAGGCCCCAGCCAGCGCGAGGCCTTAGGCGGCCGCCTAAACCGCCTAATTAGAGAGCCGCCTCTGGGGGTGTGTTTGTATGAAGTGTTGGCATGTCAATGCAAGCATGCATTTTTGTGTATAGTGTAGGTTTTTGAATGCAGCGGTATGTTTATATATAAGTTGGTGTTTTAATACAGAGGTGTGTTTGTATGTAGTGTTAATGTTTGAATTGAGTGATTTGTGTGTATTGTTGGCATTTGAATGCTGATATAGACCTACACTACCAAACACTGTGATACACATACATAGACAGATGTACAGACTGACACATGTGCAGATACACAGATACACACACCGAAAAACATGCAGATAGGCAGGACCACTTATACACATACTGATACACATGCAGATATAAAGACACACAGGTACACACACATATAGTTACAGACTCACAGATACACATACTGACTGACATACATACAAACAGATTGTCACACAAATGCACACACTGGCACACATTCAGATGTTTATTGACACACACAGATACACAGACACACATACAGATACACACTTACACATATACAGATGCACAGACATGCATACTGACAACATACACAAGCACACACATAGAGATACACACACTGACATGCATACAGACACACAGATAGTCATACTGACAACATACAGATACACCGATAAACACACTAACATACAGATACACCGATAAACAAACCAACATACAGACACACAGATACACAAACTGATACACTTAAAGAGACATAGAGACATTTGGCTTAGGAAACATTTGGATATTGATACGTTTTTTTTTAACTCAGCTGTTTACCAAATTGGAGGAAGGGTTTAGGATTTACAGCTCTTTATTATGTAGCCCCCCTCTTCTTCAAGGGACCAAAAGTAATTGGACAATTGACTCAAAATATGTTTCAGTACAAGTGTGGGCTATAACTTAATTATTTATTCATCAATTAGTCAGGTAAATGGTCTGGAGTTGTGGAATTTGGAAACTGCTGCTGTGAACCTACAACCAAATGAGCTCTCAATGCAATTGAAACAGGCTATTCTTAGTCTGCAAAAAATAGACATATAGCAGAAATATTAGGAATGGCCAAATCAACAGTTTAGCACATTCTGAGGGGAAAAAAAGAATGCACTGGTGAGCTCTACAACAGAAAAGGGCATGGACATCCATGGAAAACAACACTGATGAATGCATGTAGGATCCTTTCCATGGTAAAGAAAAAAACAGAAACATCACAACATACAGCCAAATGAATAAGACTCTCCAGGAGGTAGGCATATCAATGTCCAAGTCTACCATAAAGAGAAGAAAAATACAGGGCAAATACAGAGGGTTCACTGCAAGGTGCAAATCATTCATGAGCCTCAAGAATATAAAGGCCTGATTAGACTTTGCCAAAAACTATCTAAAAAGCCAGCCCAGTTCTGGAACAGCATTCTTTGGACAGATAAAAATAAGATCAACCTGTACCAGAATAATTGGAATAAAATAGTATGGAGAAGGCTTGGAACGGCTCATGATCTGAAGCAGGGCCTTCGAAGGGACAATTGAAGTCCCGAGCGCGCAGCCCAGGCACCCCATCAGCAACAAGGAAGAGAGCCCAGGCACCCCATCCACTACAAGGCAGAACAATTGATCACTGTGACCACGGAGGAGCAGCTATACAGATCCACATAGGAACGCAAGGTTATTCACCTACAGGCTTGGACAAGCCATTACATCAAGCAACTTCAATACATCCAGGACTTTCCTTAACAACAGTGGTGAGATCAATCCAATTCCATCCACCAGTTGACACTTGTTTTTTGCTACTTTTAGTGTGTACAAACTGGGACTGTATATACATTTTTTCAAATGTTGTCATTATTATTTTTTCTCTTTTTTTCTGCCAAGTAGACAACAATTGTTGATTATACACAGGGCTCTCATCCATATAGTGTTTATTCACACTATTACAACTGGCACAGAGTCAGTTTCGATTGGGGATATTTTATTTATTTATCTTGTGTTGTTCAGGTATATCACCTAGGTGTTACATGGTTGTGATCACATAGGTAAAATGTAATAAGCCATTTGCAATATATTATACGTTGCCATGATTGTACTCTCCATCAATTTAAAGAGATAGTTTTGAAAATAGGCAATTAAATAAGCATTTTTGCTTGACATCAAATATTTGAGTGCGGTATTATATGTTTTATTATATATATTGAAGGTAATAGTTGTGGGCTACCTTGATACCTAGCACCATTAAGGATAGAAGAGTGCCTGCACACATTGATCTGAAGCATACCACATCATTTGTGAAACACAGTGGAGCAGTGTGATGGCATGGACATGCATATCTTCCAACACTGGGTCACTAGTGTTGATGATGTGAGAGAAGACAGAAGCAGCAGGATGAATTCTAAAGTGTATAGGGATATATTGTCTGCTTGGATTCAGCCAAAGTCAGGGAACATGACTGGATGGAGCTTCACGTTACAGATGAACAATGACCCAAAATATACTGTAAATGCAACACAGGTGTTTTTAAGAAAGATATGTAGAATATTCTGCAATGGCTGAGTTAATCAAGTGATCTCAGCCCGATCGAGCATGCATTTCACTTGCCGAAGACAAAACTTATGGCAAAAGACCCACGAACCAATAACAACTGAAGACTGCTGCAGTAAAGGCCTGGGAAAGAATCACAAAGGAGGAATCACAGCATTTAATAATGTCCATGCGTTCAAAACTGATTTTCTTCAAAGGATTTTCAACAAAGTATTAAAAATAAAAAATAAAATTATGATTGTGTTAATTTGTTTAATTACATTTGAGCCCTTAAATAAGGGGGCTGTATATGAAAACGGTTGTAATTTCTAAACGTTTCATACAATATTTTTTTTTCAAACCCTTAATTAAAGCTGAACGTTTGTACTTCCATTGCATCTTGGTTGTTTCATTTCAAATCCATTGTGGTGGCATACTGAGCCAAAATTATAAAAATTGTGTCAATATTTCCAAATCTAACTGTACACATGGACACATAGACGCAACTGATAGATATACATACACACATGCTGGTGACTTTTATAGACACCCTCCAGTTTCCTACCCGCTGGGTGTAGGAGGGTAGATTCCCTGGGTCCAGTCCACAGGCTGAGGCTGTTGGGAGTTAGGGGCTGGCTCTCCTAGTCCGCACCCTCTCCTCTCTGCCTTCTCCAGCTCTCTCCTGTGTGTCTCAACATATCTGCTATCTAGGAGGAAGTGATAGCAGGGTGTTTACACTGATCTTAAACGCCCCTTTACCCTAACGACTTCTAACACAGCTGCATATACTCACTATACCCACAGATTTATGCACATACATACGTTTATATATATATATGCAATGTCCAAATATGAATATGTTTTAATGCCTGCAATGCCCAGTTAATACATTCATTATACTTACTTTATCTGCCTAATTTTGGGATTGAGTAGAAGAGGGGCACACCAGAATGTTGTGCCTTCAGGTACCTGACATGGACATCCAGCCCTGCTTTTAAAAGAGAAATGGTGAAATATCTGAAAATAAATTATTTTCCACAGAAGTATAAAACCAATGTGGCAAATTGGTGGTCGACAAGGCAATTAAAGGGTCTAACCCGAGTTACAAATATAATTACCAAAAAAGTCAAGGCCCAACAAAGAGCTTAATTTCAATAATCGCCTGAAGTAAAAATATCACTTTCATTTTAATTCTTAAAAGTCTTGAATCAGTAGAAAGGAAAGAAAAATAATACAGACGTGATATAGATCATGTGACCTCAAATAATAAAAAAAATCATAGGGAGGAGAGAACTCATCTCTCACTATAAAGAAATAAATGGCTTATTCAAATTGAATTTAGCTACTTTCAAGCCAAAAATATTCAACCACTAGTGTGACATGAGAACTGGAACAATGTGTCCTACGTGTCAGAATACTTAACATTGTGTCAACATACAAGAGACACAATATCCAGTTACTGACAAATGGCCTATCCCTCACTAAATGGTCAATTAGATTAATATTTTTTTTAGTAAATCTTATATCATAGGTCATCGTGACTGAGGCATCTGTACTCGATCATCACCGCAAAACATTATTTATGGTGATTCATCTCCCAAACACAACCTTAACACCCCCACACTTCCATAAACTGTGCACAGAGCAACTGTAACTGTAGGAATTGCCTAATTTAGCCGTCATGGGCTTCATATATGGGGAATGTATTATATTTTATGTTATTGTGTAGGAAAGATCATTGCTGATATTTCACGGTAGATAGAATGGGATTTTTATTTTTTTTATTTTTTTTTGCTGCCTCTTCGTAATGAGTTGAGCTGACAGTAAAAGGTTACTCTCTTCTTCGGTGAGGTCGTTTGCTCTTTGATGGAGTGGTAGTCGCCTAATCGAAGTGGTTTTGTCCTGCAACCTTAACTCACAGATGCTTTGAGCTCCCCTGTTGTTACTGTGTAGTATAACTTATTAGTCGAACACAGAATGGCATTGCCTACTGAAATCTAGCTCAGTGTGTTCGCTCTGACTTAAACACACTGCTTATAGAAATCATCAAAGGATAGAGTACTTTCCTCAACTGCAAGAGCTATTGGCAGAGGAAAACTTTGCTTGTCATCGCTCAAAGGATTAAAAGTAAACTGTTATTCTGTACGTGAGGTTCTTTATGTTCAAGGTAGTAAATTGTTCCATGGCACATTTGTTTCACTTGAAAGTTGTCCTTGTTGTTTACAGCATAATAAAATGCAATTTAATGCAATCTACTGCATCAAACTGCATATCAATAAGTAACTGTTCTGAGAAATAAAAAAAAGTATGTTGAATAATGCAAAATGCATAAAAAAGGGATATAGAAATATTACATTATATTTAATTATGAGAACACTGAAATTCAATTGAGAGGAGAATGTATTTGGCCTACTTATCAAATGATTTAAAGAGATACTTCAATTACTATGATATCTGTCTTGCGATTTTTGTTGGGCCCCCCTAGCTCAAGGGTGCCTCAACTGTTAAGCAACTGCCACAATGATTTGCCTGATTTGCGTATCTTGGCACCCAGGGCGGGTCCTATTTTTGGCACCCTCCATCCCCAAATTTAAAATGTAAAAAGCAACCACAATTTATTTATTTTTTTAAATGTATTTAGCACTGTGTGTGTGTATATATATATATATATATATATATATATATATATATATATATATATATATATATATATATATATATATATATATATATATACACACAGTGCTAAATACATTTAAAAAAATAAATAAATTGTGGTTGCTTTTTATACACAATACACAATGGCCCCCAGCAGCACCCCATTTAAGCATGTTTAGGTGAGTGCAACCATCCCCCCATGTTTACATTTAAAATGTAAAAAGCAACCACAATTTATTTATTTTTTTAAATGTATTTAGCACTGTGTGTGTGTATATATATATATATATATATATATATATATATATATATATATATATATATATATATATATATATATATACACACAGTGCTAAATACATTTAAAAAAATAAATAAATTGTGGTTGCTTTTTACATTTTAAATGTAAACATGGGGGGATGGTTGCACTCACCTAAACATGCTTAAATGGGGTGCTGCTGGGGGCCATTGTGTATTTATTGTATATATATATATATATACACACACACACAATCACAGATATACACACACAGACATACACCTATTGTGTTATTGTGTGTGTATATAAATGTGTATGTGTTTGGTACATAGCTCCCTTATTTGGTGTCCTTAAATATTGCAATCCCACATAAGGATAACAAATAAGGGCATTATCTACTAAACAACTGAAATTAAGAAAAGTGTTTTTTTTTTTTCATTGATCTTTTAGCTGTCTAGTTGATAATTCTCTAAATTGATGTCCTTATGTGAGATTTCCATATTTAAAAATACCAAATCAGGGTGCTGTTTAGCAGATAGCGCCCGTATCCGTATTTGGTGTCCTTAAATATGGCAATCCCACATAAGGATAGCAAATAAGGGAGTTATCTGATAAACAAAGATAGACGTTAAGAGGTGTCAGCTAGCCCACGCACAAGAAATCAGGGTGGCTAATGTGAATTATATGCAAATTTGTTGACTGATGCCAATGTGCACTGCATGCTGGCATCAGGCAGCCAATGGCAGCACGTTACCCCATCCCCTAGTGAAAAGTTTTAGTGCCCCCCCCCCCAGTTTGGATTGTGGTATCTTATGTGCCCACCCCCTATATATTGTTCCTAGAGTCGCCACTGTGTCTCCATGTGTGTCTGTGTATCTGTGTGTGACTATGTGTCCATGTATCTGTCAGTGTATATTTAGGTGTGTGTATGTGTATATGTGCATACATCTCAGAATCTCGCCAACACTATACACCCCTGCATTTTTAACGTCAACACTACATACAAACCCCAACATTATATATAACCACACCCCTGCCTTCAAAAACCACACTACATAAAAATGCATGCCTGCATTCAAACGCCAACACCACATACAGACACACATCCTATATTCACTCAAACATATTCCATACAAAAACATGCTTACATTTAAAAGCATAAACACTGCTTAGTGCTAAATGCTTCCCCTCAGTGTGCTGCAGTGAAAGGCAGCAAATGGAGGCTGGCTGTAGCTCCGCCCCCGCATCCAGTTTGGCTCCGCCTCCACGGTCGAGTTGGCTCCGCCTCCAATTATCCGTGCAGTACTTCTGTACTGCTGAATTCCCAGCCCCTGCGTGTGTGAGCTGTGTGGTTCCTGGCGCCCTGTGCAGCCACACAGCTCACAGAGTCACAAGCCTGGCCAGCCCTGGAGGAACCACCCTAACTGGTGGCACCTGGGGTGGACCGCACTCCCCCAACCCCCCTTCAGTACGCCACACGCAAACATGATGGGGATCGATCATTTTCTCATTCTTGCAGGGTTGTATTTGTAAAAAGTATTTCTGTGTTTGAATGTAAGCATGGTTTTGTATAGAGTATGTTTGTGTGAATGTGAGAGTGTATTTGTATGTATTAATGCAGGGGGGGTGTTTGTATGTAATGTTGGTGCTTGAATGCAGTGGTGTGTTTGTGTGTAGTGTTTGCATTTGAATGTAGGGGTGCATTTGTGTATAGTGTTTGCATTTGAATGTAGGGGTGCGTTTGTGTATAGTGTTCAAGTTTAAATGCAGGGGTGTATACCAGTCTTTGACTCAATTATCTCCCAGACACAGGGACGCATGGGAGGGTTTGTGTTATTTTGTATGGAGACCCCATGCTGGAGGTATGTGTATAAATTATGTGTGCCTTGCCTGAATAAACCGTATATACTCCCAGCATTAAGTCTCGGCTAATGAAGACGCTGCTGATGAAGATACTGTGAGGGCAAAAGGACGACCTTGGTGGCGAGACTCGAGTCCCTTACCAAGTGGCCACCACATCTGGTGGCAGCGGTGGGATGGTCCTTTTCACCATGATCAAATGAGGAATCCGGAGACAACACTGTAAGTCAGCGGATGCAGAGAAGCTACGAACAGCTAAAAAGATCCGCGCTGAAAGACTTGCTGGAGAGCTGGGGACGCAGTGCCAGCAACCAACCCAAGAGAGCTCTGATATTGGAACTCATGGAACTGGAAAGAGCAAACTCTGCCTCAAAGGCATCCTCATCTGCTTCCGAGGAGACCAAAGAGGTGCAGGAAATTCTGACTCGTTTAACTTTATTCGGTCCAAATCCTCCAGCTGAGGTGATCTTGAAGATATTGGCTGACGCAGATGCAGCTGCCCAAGAAAATCAAGCGTACCAAGTAAGGCTAGCTGAAATACAGCGAGCTGAAACTTCTATGACCTATATCTTACAACTGAACCTGCTAGAACAATTCTTTAATCTGATCAATCCCGAAATCAAAGAGTGGATACAGGACCGAAGACCCCTCATCTTACCAGAAGCAGCTCGGCTGGCTGATGAGTACGCCGACGCCCCAAAAGCCGATTGCCAACCAGCCAGGACAGAGCCTGCTTTCTCCGGAACCACTTCACAGC
Source organism: Pelobates fuscus (assembly GCF_036172605.1). Classification (NCBI taxonomy): domain Eukaryota; kingdom Metazoa; phylum Chordata; class Amphibia; order Anura; family Pelobatidae; genus Pelobates; species Pelobates fuscus. The sequence goes on along the minus strand of NC_086318.1, from coordinate 333,787,385 downwards.
CACGGAATACCAACCAGGGGCCCCTAGAACACCATGCTCCTTCAGCTAAAACTGTCCCATTGTGTTTCCGGTGTAAGAAGTGGGACACGTCAGGATCAACTGTCCTCTGGAGCCACGATGACTCACTGGCTCACTGTCTAGAAACCGAAAGATCACCGGCCTGGGGTACATCCAACAGCATACAAGAAGATTCCTGGGGAGTTCTACATGAGGCTGATCCGGTCCATGCAGCTACCACGGAAAACCCCCAACAGCATTGGCAACTAGTCCTAGTGAATGGCCAGACCACTCATGGATTGTGAGACACTGGAGCTACTTTAACGTTAGTGCAGAGGCACTTGGTTCAGGACACCGAACAAACTGGACAGTCTGTTGCTGTTCGAGTAGCCGGTGGTGCTATCTACCGGCTGCCTACGGCCCGTATTAACCTAGACTGGGGAGCAGGATCCAGTACTGTGAATCTTGGAATTATGAAGGAGTTAGCGGCCGAGGTCCTGCTCGGAAACCATTTGGGACCTTTACTTCGGCGTGCGCTTCCCAAGGCCCTGCTGAAGTATACCCTGTCACCACCCGACGGCAAGCCCAGACTGCGGAATCTAGCTCACGCTCTTAGGAGATCAAGGTAAGACATGATTCCCTGACCCCTACACTAGAGGTAGCCCTGTTATCTTGGGACACCCCAGATGAGTTTAGGATGGAAGGGAGGGAGGACCCCACGCTACAAAAGTATAGGATCAGGGCAGACAACAAGAAAGGGAGGGCTATAAAAAGGGATATCCCGGAAGATAGAACAGGAGAGATCATGATATGTGGTGGGGGCGGGATGACGGAAGGCACGTGAAGACGTGCACGCTCACGCCGTGAGGGGAGGAAGCGGCCTCATGGAGGGGAAAAAGCCGAGCGCCTAACGGGATCCGGAGAGTGAGGGAGAGCGGAGAGTACGGCGGACACAATACAGCACCGTAGGATTATCAGCTCCGTTTGTATCAGCTCCGTTTGCTCCACTTGCATTGTATGCTGGCTCTGCGTGTGTACCACAAGCTCAGCTCGGGCACGGAATACGGAGCGGCAGAGGCGGACGAGGGTCAGTCTAACACCCTGAAGCTCGCCCAAGAAGAAAGTGGGAGCTAGAAACGCTGAAAAATCGTTATTGGTGGGGCAATAGCCGATAGCTGAATGAAGATCTGACTGCGAACTCTATGCAGTCTTTTTCGTGCAGGACACCAAGCAACCATAACGGTCAGTAACTTTACTCATATAAGTACTCTGATTTGTATATATGGTTCATGGTGACCAAAAAATAAAATAGGCAAAGAAAGTTACATATTACAAAAGGAAAAAAAAAGAAAGTAATTTCAATCTGAGGTGGACATGTGAGTGGGAAGAGGAGAGAGGGAACACAGAGGAAGGAGGAAAGAAAGGGGTAAGAGGAAAACATGGCGTCAAAAAAAACGCAAGAAAATAAAATGATATTAAAATCGGACAAAAAAGGACAAAAAAATGGAAAAAGACTATCTAACAGTCAAGAAAGCACAGATAACTCTGTTCTAGAGCTTTCTCTCTCAGCAGCCACGGTCCCAATCAAAATACCATTAGAAAAAGAGACGGTCTCCCTCTCAGAACTAAAGGCTTGCTTGGAAGAGGTTTCAAATGATATAAAGAAGGAGCTTAAGGAGAAATTCGCAGATATTAAGACAGACCTGGCTATGCTGGATAATAGAATTCAAAAAATTGAAAATACAGAAGAAACGAGAGAATTTCAAATGAAAGAGCTGAAAGACTCACATAATAAGACATTAATAAAACTCAAAGAAATGGAAGATAAGGTCTGTGTAATAGAAGACAGATCAAGAAGAGCTAACTTGAGAGTTAGAAATATCCCTGAAGAAATTGCGGACAATCAACTAAGGGATTTTCTAGGAGAGTTCCTAGAACATCTAGGAATACAGAAGACACAACAAGATTCACAGATCATCAGAGCTCATAGATTGTCCCAAAAGAAACAGGGTCAGAAATACCCTAGAGATGTTATTATTACGTTCCAGTCATACGAACTAAGAACTCAGATATTTTTCACTGCAAAAAACACATCTATAGCGGAAGAAAAAATTAAATCTCTGAAAGTCCTAAACGATCTGTCAGCTACCACAAGGACAAGAAGATTAGCGTTTGGCCCTATCTTTCCTGCTCTGAGAAAACATAACTTGAAGTTTAGATGGAACCCACAATCAACCTTGTTTATTCTCTTTAAGGACACATGGACACCTTTTGGCACATTTGAACAAGCAACAGAATGGTTAAACACTAACGATTTAGCATAAAGCCTTTTTTTTTTTTTTTTTTTTTCCTATGGGAAATAGTTTTTTTACAAACTTAGCTGCACTCATGCTTAAAGTAGAGGTTAAAATATACTTTTGTAAAAGGTTAAAAAAAAAAAAGGTTTCTGTGCGCAGATAGATAGCCACTAAGCTCAAACACGGGGAAAATGTTTTCGTTAAAATAAGGATTAGAAAACCACAACAGTTGGAAAAAGGGGGAAAAGGAGATGACAATAGAAGTAATCTATAGGGATAATGGGATTCTTGATATTATGTTTTATTTATTAATTTTTTTTTCTATTTTTTTTTTTTTCTTAACACTACACGGTATCAGAGATGAAGGGTAGCAACCAGAAAACAATGGAGTGTAAATAATGGATATGGAAGTAACTACGCTATAGTAAGTCACTAAAAGAATAAGGAGACACTGCACAAGGTTTAAGAATTCATAAGGTCACAAATTAAAGATGTGAAATAATATAGAATTTCAACAGGGAAATGCACTATCTCACTAGATATGAGAGTTTGAAGATAATTTTTTTTTTTTTTTTTTGCTGTACACTTTACATAGTGATATGAAATATGAAATAGAGGGAATTAAATGTAAAGGAAAGGGAAATGAGGAAAAGCTCAAATGCACAATTGACACTCAAGTATACAAAGGGGCTATACACTAATGGACGGTTATATATATATGCAAACAAGGTGTACTTTTTTTTTTTTTCTTCCCTTACGAATAACAGGATTCTCACAAATCAAACTTTAAAAGATAAGAGCCAGCTCACTTCTAAATCAGAGGATAAAATATATTAGAGTAAAAGGCTAATAAAAATTTTCTCTGTGTACAAGTATATTGCCACAAAGCTGGAACATGGGTAACTCCATGTCAAAAGGATAGAGAGAAGGAAGAAAAAAAAAAAAAAGAAAAAAGGGAAAATCATAAAGCTGGGAAAGAGGGGAAACGAGATAATAGTGGAAGTAAAATAGAGGAAAAGAAAATGTGATCCTTTAAATTTTGTCTTCTGAATCTATAAAAATGGTGTTTATAGAAATATGAGATGTAAGGGAAAATTTAATATATGAAAATGAACAAATACTAATAAGCATGAAACAGTTAAGACTGGTGATATGGAAAGTCAAAAAGAAAAAGAAAAGAAAAATATAACACAAAATAGGGGATATATTTATAAGTAATGAGTATGTACATAATGCTTTTTTTTTTTTTTTTTTTTTTTTCTTCTCCGTTTTCTCCTCTCACCCTCTCTCTCGTTCTCCACAAAGAGAGATTATGAAGAAACTAATTGAGGCGATTTGGAGCAGTCCCCACTAAGGGAAGCTGCGTTCCCCCCTTAGGGTCCCTGAAAGGTACCCAGACCTTGGATTACAAGAGGTTATCCAAGAGTAGGTTTTAGGATGAAAGATTATGTTGTGACTGTATGTCTGAAGTATGTAACATGGAAATGGGTATTGCTCTCAGTATGGTTAACAAGAAGAAAGGGATATGGTTAGATTGATCTCTATTAACGCGCAAGGTTTAAACTCTCATGTGAAAAGAGGGTTTTTATATGATACTTTGATTAGAGAGAACATCAAGGTGGGATTCGTCCAAGAAACTCACTGGCTACTCAATGACAAACGACTATGGCACTACAAAAAGTTCCCTCTTCTCTACGCGGCCTCCCTATCGGGGAAGAAAAAATGTGGTGTAGCAATCATTTTTTCGAAAGAGGTGAACTTTGAGTGCCAATATCAGTTTTTAGACCCTGAGGGAAGATTCATTATTCTGGTCGGGCTGTTAAATGGGACGATATACACATTGGCAAACGTGTATTTGCCAAATATACGTCCAACTAAGTTGCTGACAAAAATTTTAAGGATAATAGAACAGGTGAAAAAAGGGAAACTGATAATAGCAGGAGATTTTAATTGCATACTGGATCCTATAATGGATAAGCAGCTGGGCCCCAACCAACTAATGGATAAAAAGTTAATAAAACAAGCTGCAGAAATGAATAGAGTGCTCAAAAAATATGAGGTATATGATTGCTGGAGGCTAGTCCACCCAAATGACAAAGAGGTAACTCATCGATCTATTCCTCATAAATCAGCAGCAAGAATCGATATGATTATGGGAGATATTAACCTCTCTAAGGCCATACATTCAATAACAATTAAAAAAAATACCTGGTCTGATCACGATTTAGTAATCGCTGATGTACTAGATGTGATTAATAAGTGTCCACCAATATGGAGACTGGATGATAAGCTATTAGAAAAAAAGATGAATATAGAACATATAGCTAAACTTATGGACTTATTCTTTAGAGAAAACTCAATGGAGGAAATATCTAAAGAATGCTTATGGTGCTCTTTTAAAACAGTCATAAGAGGCTACTGGATAAAGCTAGCCAGCCAGCAAAAAAATAGCAATCCTAAATTATCAGACCTCTACATCGAGTTCTATAACCTATCTAGTTTAAATAAGAACAGCATATCTATGGAAAGAACAGAAAAAATTAAGATTTGTCAAAATAAAATAAATAAACAGATTGAGGATAGAATACAACGGAATCTAAAGAAACTACAAATTAAATTTTACTATAAGAACAATAAAGTAGATACCATGTTAACAAATAGATTGAAAAAACAAAACGTGGAAAGGAAAATCTCTAAATTAATTGAGAATGGTAAAAATATTATAAATCCTGAAGATATTGCAGAGACGTTTAAAGGTTTCTATGAAAAACTATATAACCTAAAATTAAACCCACCATCAAAAGCTCTGGAAAGATACTTTTCAAATATAAAGCTGCCAAAAATTTCGCTGGAACAAAGAAATGAACTAAATAAGACCTTCACCACGATAGAAGTAGAATGGGTAATAAATAAGCTGGTAAACAAAAAAGCCCCAGGGCCGGATGGATATTCCAACCAGTTCTATAAAACCTTTAAAACACAGATCATCCCTGTTCTAACAGATACATTCAATGAAATCTCTATAAAAGGACATGCATCGACGGATTTCTTAAGAGCGCATATTAGCCCAATTTTAAAGTCAGATAAACCCACAACAGATATCGTCAACTATCGTCCAATATCGCTTATAAACGTAGACGTTAAACTTTACTCGGCTATATTGGCGGATAGGTTACAAAGGGTGCTTCCATCTATTATCAATATAGACCAGATAGGTTTCGTGAAAGGGAGACACTCAAGTAACAATACCCGGAGAATATTAGAGATACTAGATTGGGCAAAGTCAACGGACACGCCCCTGCTAACCCTGTCGGTTGATGCTGAGAAAGCCTTCGACAGGGTTGGCTGGGACTTTTTAAAGAGAACTATGACGCACTTCGGTTTTGAAGGCTGGTTTATGGGAGCAATGGGAGCACTCTATTCGAATCCATCGGCTAGAATAGTGGGAAGAGACATTCGATCAGAATGGTTTAAGATACAAAATGGAACCCGACAGGGCTGTCCGCTCTCCCCTTTATTATATGTTTTATCCATTGAACCTCTAGCCTGCAAAATAAGACAAAACCCATTAATAAAAGGAGTATGTATTCCCAAGGACGATTTAAAAATATGTCTATATGCAGACGACATACTATTGACCATCACTGAACCCAAAATATCCTTACCCACACTAATGCTAGAGTTCGAACAGTATAGTGAAGCGTCGAACTATAAACTAAATATAAGCAAAACAATGTCTTTAGCAGTAAATATAAAAGAGGACGAGCTACAAAATTTAAGACAGACATATGCGTTCAATTGGGTACTTAAAGAAATCTCATATCTGGGCATTTGGCTGACAGCCGATGTGTCCCACATAATGGAAAATAATTTTTTAAAAATGCTGAAAGAAACAAACAAACTTTTAAAAGACTGGAGATCAATTGAGATATCATGGTGGGGAAGGATCAATACAATCAAAGCTTATATTGTTCCAAAATGGATATACCTATTTCGCATGATCCCCCTCAAAATACCAGTGTACTGGCTGAACATGATACAAAGCAGCTTTACAAACTTTATCTGGAGAGGTAAAAAACCCAGAATAAAAGATACTACGCTAGCCAAAAAAGCCCAGTCTGGGGGGATGAGCTATCCCTTGATATCTCAAACATATCAAGCAATTACGACGACACACGCTTCCAATCTACAAATTGTAGATGTCAAGGACCAGGCGTGGTACAAACTAGAAACACATAGGGAGGGGATAAATAATCTAGAAATACTGCTATGGAACAATATCGGAAAAAATAAAAATTTTCCAAATCTAAGATCCACGATTCTCTCTCAGACACTGAGCGAATGGTATAGACTAAAAAGAAAGCTGGGGTTTAACAACAAGATACCAGATACTGTATCCCTTAAAACACTAGAACTCATAATGCCAGATATGAACTTGATAAACTGGCATAAAAATAAAAATATTCAAATTAAAGACCTATATGTAGATAAGCATCTAAAAGAGTATGTGGAAATATCTGACATGCTATCTCTACCTCCTAGAGAATTATTTAATTATTTTCGAGTTAAAAGCTTTTTGAAAGAATATGTTTTAATTATAGAAGGCGATACGGGTACTCTGATTGAGAAGGTCCTCTCAATCGAATCTGCTAAAAACAAATACCATCCAACAATGGAATTACTAAAAGATATAGATGGACCAGATATTCCTACAGCTTTTAAAAAATGGGAAAGAGATTTGGGTATAGAGATTCAATATAAACAATGGTGTCACGCGTATTCAAGAGTAAAAAAATTCATACACTGTTTAAATATATTAGAAAATTTCATCAAAGTAAGCCATAGATGGTATATGGTCCCAAGTAGACTCAATAAAATGTCCCAGAGTAATCCCCCCAATTGCTGGAGATGCTTCCACACGGATGGCTCTATGATGCACATCTGGTGGAACTGTCCCAGATTAAGATCCCTGTGGGACCTCTCATTCAAACTAATATGCAAGGTGGGAGACACTTGCCTGAGTAATAAACCTGAAATAGCATTATTACATTTGTATGGAACAAAATTAGACAAAAAAGTAGAGATTATGGTAATTCATAGCCTTTTGGCGACTAAATTATTGATTGCTAGAGCGTGGAAACAAACATTAATACCAAACATGCAACAATTGAAAAACCAAATAATTTCACAAATGAAGATGGAAATGGGTGGGATCTCACCAAACTTGCATTTTAAAAATAAAACTAAGGACCTCTATCTGAGTCTTATCACGGATATTAAAAGAGCCATAGTTAATTAAAAAAGTGAAAGAGAGGAAAATTTGAGAGAAAGATAAAGGAGGCGGGATGATGTGCCCGTAAAGAGTGAACCTGAGCGTATAAACTACCTTTTTTCTATATGTATGTATGAGACATATGAGGAAACCCAAATCCCACATGAATGCATGGTATGAATGTTATAGATGTAAGAGTAATAGTGAGAGTGTAAGTGCAAGAGCAGGAGGGGATACAAAGACCCAATAAGAAGATTACAAGGCTGAGGCATTCTAGAGTCTATCAGCGTAATAAAGGATAATAATTTCTGAACATCTATTGTTGAATAAACGTAACTATCTGATAGACTTAGCTTAGCCTGGAAAATTATGGTAATACTGTATGGGGATATAGGGCCTAATAACTATTGGCTAAAAACGTTAAACCTCAGTAAAGATGTATGAGACGTATTCCACAACAACTGCTGTTTTGTCTGTTTGTAAATGGTTCCATGGATGAACCTATACATGTCTATTTGTATTTATTGTATTAAAAAAAAAAATCTTTTTCAATAAAAATTAAATTAAAAAAAAAAAAAAGGGGATATCCCGAGTAGAGTTGAGCGAACCCAAACTGAAAAGTTCAAGTTCGGACCGAACATTAAGTTTTTTGGACTCCGGACCCGAACACGGACATATCACTATATGTTCAGGTTGGAGTTCGGTGTTCCGTGATTTAATGGCGCATTTTGAAAGGCTGCAGGGCAGCCAATCAACAAGCGTTTGACTCGTGTGCCCGCGGTTACATCGGAGTTTTAAAAAGTAATTTTTATTTTGGTGCTAAATTAGTGGGGTAGTACATTAGTGGGGTGCACTTCATATCTGAGAGTCAATCAGAATCATCAAATACTGCTATCACATCGCAGTTTTAAAACCTAAAAAAATTTGGGTGCTAAAAAGTACATTAGTGGGGTGCACTTCATATCTTAGAGTCAAATAGAAGTGCCTAATAGTGCGCTTACTGCGCAGTGGTAAACATTCTAATTGTTTTGCTGCTAAACTGCTAAATAGTAAATTTTCGGGCCTGTTCTTCATATGTGAGAGTCAAATCGAAGCGTATTGATGTAGAATTATTAAAAAACCTTTATTAAACCTTTATTAAATTTTTGCACTAACTCCATTTAACTTCATTATATGACAGATTTTCCAGCATTTAGAATATTAGAAAGAGAATGTATTTTCTAGAAGAATATGACTAACACCGGAATTATCAAGTTCCTGTAATATGTAACAATGTATGCCATGAGAAACTGCTCTAATGAAATGTTCATTTACTAAAAAGCCTTGGAACTAACCTCGAAGCTAAACGGTGCCAAGTACTCAAAATGGCTGGCTGCCAGATTCCCCCTCCCATCGAGCGAGCCTCGTGCTAATCAACAATGGCGCCTAAATCTTATGTCCCATCCCTGTAAGAGATGACGACAGTTCATGATGGGAGGATGCCTAACTGACCACTTAGTACTTGAGCCAATTAATAATATAGATGGGAGGGCATTTGACATAGCCACTTAACACATAGACCAATTAATGATGTTTATTTGTTGTTATCTTGATATTCTATGATGATGTAATATTGCCTTTAAAAGGGTCTGCATACCCGCTTTTTAACCAGATGCCATTAAATTTTCTGAAGTTCTTTTTAACCTGAACTCCATGTGTCAGTGTGAATTTACTTCTGCGTATACGCAATTTAATCATCTCAGATTTGGACAGGAACAGATAGTCATTCAAACATATTTGTTTGCTTAAATTAATCTATGTCAGTATAATAGTGTGCTTTCTGCGCAGATTAACAAAATTACAAGTACACTTGTAAACATTCTTATTGTTTTGCTGCTAATCTGTTAAATAGTACTGATACCGGAGAAACTGAGGGAAGCCAAGCACAGAGAGATGGACACAGGTTTCTTCAGGAAGGAAGAGATTCTTTATTCGATTCACCGACCGGGACTCAGAGGGACTAATGTCACCAAAATACAACAAGATCTGAGCCCCGAACAATAGTGTAGGTCCCTTATATAGGCATGTAGCTCCTCCCATAATCAGTTCAACTTACACATACTCTTATCCATCAACCGAATAGAGACTAAATTCCTGTTTGACCACATGGCTTGCCCAGCACAATGGAGGAGGGGAAATACTCGTATATCCTGTATTCCTACACATGCTCCTTACACTACTGATTGTATCGTTGCCACGTGCAACCAACCGACCGATACATCAACATATGCAAATGCACATACCACGTAGCAATCTTGTCCTAGTAAATTTATTTTTACTGAGATTCCACCACAGTACATTTTGGGGCGTGCACTTCATATCTTAGAGTCAAATAGATGCGTCTAATACTGCGGTTACAGCGCAATTGTAAACATTCTAATTGTTTTGCTGCTAAACTGCTAAATAGTACATTTTGGGGCCTGTTCTTCATTTGTGAGAGTCAAATCGAAGCATCTAATAGTGTGCTTTCTGCGCACTTGTAAACATTCTAATTGTTTTCCTGCTAATCTGCTAAATAGTGCATTTTGGGGCCTGTTCTTCATTTGTGAGAGTCAAATCGAAGCGTTTAATAGTGTGCTTTCTGCGCACTTGTAAAAATTCTTATTTTCTGGGTGCTAATCTGCTAAATAGTTCATTTTGGGGCCTGTTCTTCATATCTGAGAGTCAAATCGAAGCGTCTAATAGTGTGCTTACTACGCACTTGTAAACATTCTAATTGTTTTGCTGCTAATCTGCTGCTTGCATTGGAGTTTTAAAAAGTAAATTTTTGGGGGGGGCTCTAATTAGTATATTTGGGGTTTTCACTTCATATCTGAGAGTCAAATTGAAGCGTAACTTTGATTCGAATTTACTACATCGGTCACTTGTAATATTGTTTCACACCTACAACACCTGTTACCAGGGGCGGACTGACCGGTCGGGCACTTCGGACATGGTCCGAGGGCCCGGCCGGGAGGGGGGCCCGCCATCAGGGGGCCCGGCCGCCCCTTTAAATGCTGCAGCCGCCTGAGCGCTCTCTTAAGAGCGCTCAGGCGGCTGCAGCTTCTCACCTCCCCTCCCCGTAGCGTGGCCGAGAGGCTCTGCGTCCGCGGTGCCGGCCGGAGTTATAGGAAGGTGCACACACACTGAGTGTGCACCTTCCTGTCAGTCCGGCCGGGTACAGGAAACAGAAACTCCTGTTCCGCGCGGAACAGGAGTTTCTGTTTCCTGTACCCGGCCGGACTGACAGGAAGGTGCACACTCAGTGTGTGTGCACCTTCCTATCAATCCGGTCGGCACCGCGGACGCAGAGCCTCTCGGCCACGCTACGGGGAGGGGGTAAAGAGAGGGAGGTAGGGGGGGGGGTTAAAAGAGAGAGGGAGGGAGGGGGGGGGGTTAAAAGAGAGAGGGAGGGGGGGGTTAAAAGAGAGAGGGGGGGGGTTAAAAGAGAGAGGGGGGGGGGTTAAAAGAGAGAGGGAGGGGGGGTTAAAAGAGAGAGGGGGGGGTTAAAAGAGAGAGGGAGGGGTGGGTTAAAAGAGAGAGGGAGGGGGGGTTAAAAGAGAGAGGGAGGGGGGTTAAAAGGGAGGGGGGGTTAAAAGAGAGGGGGGGTTAAAAGAGAGGGGGGGTGTTAAAAGAGATGGGTTAAAAGAGAGAGGGAGGGGGGTTTAAAAGAGGCAGGGGGGTTAAAAGAGAGAGGGAGGGGGGGTTAAAAGAGGGAGGGGGGGTTAAAAGAGAGAGGGGGGTTAAAAGAGAGAGGGGGGGTTAAAAGAGAGAGGAGGGGTTAAAAGAGAGAGGGAGGGGAGGTTAAAAGAGAGAGGGGAGGTTAAAAGAGAGAGGGGAGGTTAAAAGAGAGAGGGTTGGTTAAAAGAGAGAGGGGAGGTTAAAAGAGAGAGGGGAGGTTAAAAGAGAGAGGGGAGGTTAAAAGAGAGAGGGGAGGTAAAAAGAGAGAGGGAGGGGAGGTAAAAAGAGAGAGGGAGGGGGGTAAAAAGAGAGAGGGGAGTAGGGGGGGTAACAAGAGAGAGGGGAGTAGGGGGGGTAAAAAGAGGGAGGGGGGTAAGAAGAGGGAGGGGGTAAGAAGAGAGGGGGTAAGAAGGGAGGGGGGAGTAAGAAGAGGGGGAAGGGGAGTAAAAGAGGAAGGAGGAGTAAGAAGAGGGGGAGGGGAGAGTAAGAAGAGGGGGGAGGGGGTAAGAAGAGGGGAGATTAAGAAGAGAGGGGGGGAGTAAAGGGGGTAAAAAGAGGAAGGGGAGTAAGAAGAGGGGGGAGGGGGTAAGAAGAGGGGAGAGTAAGAATGGGAGTAAGAAGAGAGTGGGAGTAAGAAGGGGGTAAGAAGAGGGGGAGGGGGGAGTAAGAGGAGGGCAATTGCCCCCTCCCCTGTCCGCAGGCACCGTGCGGGCAGCCGGCAGGGGAGGGAGGAAGAGAGGACCCGGGAGCTCAGCCTGCAGCTCCTCTGGGTCCTTCTTGCGCGAGCACAGATCGTTGCCGCGGTTACCACGGCAACGTTACGGCTCTTGCAAGAGTAAACTCTAGCCCTGGAGCTACGGGCTAGAGTTCACTCTCAACACTGTGACCACCAGGTATTCCTGGTGGTCGCAGTGGTGAGAGTGAACTTTAGCCCCATAAACACACTGCCCCCACACCATACACATTCACACACTGCCCCCCATACACACACACTGCCCACACACACACTGCCCCCACACACACCATACACATTTACACACATTGCCTCACACACACACACATACACTGCCCACCCATACACACACAGCCCCCCATACTAACACTGCCACACACATACACAGCCCCCTCGTACACACATTGCCCCACACACCCTACACATTCACACACTACACCCCCTCACACACACTGAACCTTTCACACAGACTGCACCCCTTACACATTGCACCACTGCTCCTATACCCTACTACAGCCTCATATCCCAGCAGACCCCAGGTAAGTTGTCAAACTGTTCTTAAACGGTTTGACTACTTACTCTGGGAGGGGGGCCCGGCCCTCCTGGCACCATAACGACTACACAGAGTAGTAGTGGTTATTGTGCATGGATTATTTCTTTAAATAATCTACGAGTGCCCCAGTAGCCAGCAAGCCAGCCAACCCACAGGCCAGCCAGCCCACAGGCTGGCCAGTAGACAGCCAGCCAGCCTACAGGCCACCAGTTAGGCTTAAAGCCAGCAACCCCACAGCCTGCCAACCGCAGCCAGCAAGCCACAGCCTGCCAGCCAGCAAGCCACAGCCTGCCAGCCGCAGCCAGCAAGCCCACAGCCTGCCAGCCGCAGCCAGCAAGCCCACAGCCTGCCGGCAGTAGCCAGTAAGCCCACAGCCTGCCAGCAAGCCCGCAGCCAGTAAGCCCACAGCCTTCCAGCAAGCCCACAGCCTGCCAGCCGCAGCCAGCAAGCCCACAGCCTGCCGGCAGTAGCCAGCAAGCCCACAGCCTGCCAGCAAGCCCACAGCCTGCCAGCCGCAGCCAGTAAGCCCACAGCCTTCCAGCAAGCCCACAGACTGCCAGCCAGCAACAGTAATTAAGGTAAGAGGAGCCAACTTGGCCTAGGTATCAGCTATGTTGTGTTGCTATATTGTGAATAGGAACCAGAGTGTTGGAGAGACCCCCCTCCAGGCCCCATTAGACTCCATTGTAGTCTCTAATGGGACCTGGAGGAAATTCTTTCTAACACACTCTCTAAAGGACACTGAGATAGCCTCTGCTAGAATGCTCCCCCCCTCCATGGCCCATTAGCCCTCAATTGTAGTCTCTACTGGGGCCTGGAGGCGACTGTTTCCAGCAGGGACACTGAGATGGCCTCTGTTAGAAAGACCCCCTTCCAAGCCTGTTAGACTCCATTGTAGTCTCTAATAGGGCCTGGAGGGGATTCTTTCTAACACACTCTCTAAAGGACACTGAGATAGCCTCTGCTAGAAAGACCCCCCTCCATGGCCCATTAGCCCTCAATTGTAGTCTCTACTGGGGCCTTGAAGGGATTATTGCACTTTTGTTCCTTGTGTCTAAAGATTGTGTAGGGTGTGGCTGGAGGCGGTGCATGGAGGCGGGACATGGGTGGCGCTTGCTGCGGAGTATGGGTGGGGCCTGTAAGGGGGCCCTTGATTTATTTTGCCCGGGGGCCCTGAGGGTTCTCAGTCCGCCCCTGCCTGTTACACAGATCTAAGTGATAGAAAACAGATTGATATTTTCTACACTATAAACTACCAGATAACAAGCTTCTATATTTAAACCAGTGATCAATAGCTAAGAGGTACTTCAACAATATTGTAATTCTGGGGCAATACCCTCACAAGTCAAACTGACAGGTCAGTTTATAGGGAAAACTGTTGCCTGGAGGAAATTCTAAAACAATTTCCATATCTCCTTTTCAGACTTAACATGCTGGAAAAACACAGGTGCCAACTGCTGTGGCTTTCTGCAGTGTGCATACCGGCAAGGAGGGCAGGGTTGAGGAGTGGGTGGAAGATGATGTGTGCTAATCTGCTAAATAGTACATTTTGTGGCATGCTCTTCATATCTGAGAGTCAAATCGAAGCGTCTAATAGTGTGCTTACAGCGCAGTGGTAAACATTCTAATTTTCTGGGTGCTAATCTGCTAAATAGTACATTTTGTGGCCTGCTCTTCATATCTGAGAGTCAAATCGAAGCGTCTAATAGTGTGTTTTCTGCGCACTTGTAAACATTCTAATTGTTTTGCTGCTAATCTGCTAAATAGTACATTTTGGGGCCTGTTCTTCATATCTGAGAGTCAAATCGAAGCATCTAATAGTGTGCTTTCTGCGCACTTGTAAACATTCTAATTGTTTTGCTGCTAATCTGCTAAACAGTACATTTTGGGGCCTGTTCTTCATATGTGAGAGTCAATTCGAAGTGTCTAATAGTGTACTTTCTGCGCACTTGTAAACTTTCTAATTGTTTTGCTGCTAATCTGCTAAATAGTACATTTTGGGGCCTGTTCTTCATATGTGAGAGTCAAATCGAAGCGTATAATAGTGTGCTTTCTGCGCAGATTAACAAACTTACAAAAAACAAAAAAAACTTAATCGCGACCACTATGGAACTAATTTCGGCATGAGGACTTCATGGTTCCCGGTCACCTTGGAAAGTTCCTGCACACTAACCCCCAACAGTCCTCAGTGGTACTTAGCGGCAAATGTTATGGAACTGTTTTTGGCTATGTGACCTTGTAGTTTAAGAGCAACTTGGTCCAGTGTTTTGAACCACTTTGCAACCCGCCAGGAGAGCACTTTTTGGTGGGAAGGTGCCCGAGACTAAGAGGAACAAACGCTCCCTGAGAGCCAGGCAGAGCACCCCGTATTGTGACCACAGGAGCTCCCGAAAGTTGCTCTGGACCTATTTTGGTCATAGGACCACGTGTGCAGCTGGTCAGAACTTTGGATCTGAGCGATATTTGGACAACTTGGGTACTCAAATCAGTGCTGTTTGGGGATATAGGACATGTGGTGTTATTGTATGTTTTTATAATGTTTTGGGTTACTTTTATGTTTTTATGTTTGACTCTCCAGGGAGTTCCCGGGGAATAATTAACTTACCAGTCTTTAATTCAATTATCTTCCAGGCACTTTCTCCTGCTGGTGTCTGTGCATAAAAGGCAGAGTTTAGGAGTTTTGCTCCTAAACTCCAAGAACTATGTGTCATCTAGTTACTGGGAGAGGGAAGACCTCAGCATCTTGTAAGGACTATAACTCCCAAGACTGTGTGTTGTTCAGTCCCTAGGGAATTGAGCTAGTCCCCTAACCTGTTCCATGATGGAGTGGCTCCAGGAAGACCCCAGTCAAGACACAGCGACTGGGACAGAAGCGCTGAGGTTTTCCCCGGGTACAGATTGGATGTGATCCGTGTCGGAAGTACCCAGCCAGGGTACAGGTAGCTCCACTACAGACATGATAAGTTGCAGGCCGCATACCAAGGCCCCTACAGGGTGGTAGAGCAGATTTGCGACACCACCTATGTGGTGGCCCATAGTTCAGACAAGAGGGTAAAACACAGCTTCCATATTAACATGCTAAAAGAATACCAAGAGAGGAAGGAGTTAGTAGCTACGGTATATGCCCCAGCCTCTAAAGACCTAGACATCCTCCTGTTAGCCAACCTGTTAGAGGGAGATCCCCAAGCTGACCCCATAGATCAAGTACAGCTAGGAGACCGACTGAATACCCAGGAGAGAGCTCAGACCTACCAACTGTTGGAAGCCAAGCATCAGATTTTTCTCCCAAGAGCCTGGTTATACTACCCTGGATGTGCACAAGGTAGAGATTCCAGGACAAGCACCCTGAGTCGACCTCCCTACCACATCACTGAGGCAGTCCGGGGTTATGAGATGCGCTGACTAGGAGTGATTGAAGCTTCAGACAGCCCACGGCCTCACCTGTAGTACCTGTACCAAAGCGAGATGGGATGAACCGCTTTTGTTTGGACTACAGGCGACTTAATGATAGGACAGTAACGGATGCTTATCCCATGCCCTGGGTGGATTAGCTATTAGATTGCTTTGCCTGGGAACTGTATCTCTGTAAGGACAGTATCTCTGCAAGGATTACTGGCAGATTTTCCTGGCCGAGGAAGCTACACCCAAGTCGGCATTTGTCATCCTGTTTGGCTTGTATCAATTTTAAGTCATGCAGTTTGGGATGAAGAATGCCCCAGCCACATACCAAATGCATGGTGGATAGACTCCTCGATAGCTTCCAGGAATTTGCATGTTCGCACCTGGATAACATAGCGATCTATAGTGACAACTGGGAGGATCATCTGACCTACGTGGGAACGGTCGTCGACCGAATGAGGGCGGCAGGCTTAATTCTGAAGCATGCCTAATGTCACCTCGGTATGGCTGAAGTACAGTATCTGAGACACCGAATAGGGTGTGGGAAACAACAGCCAGAGCCTGCTAAAGTTAGGCCGTAGCAAACTGGCCCACACACCGTACCAAGACACAAGTCATGGCCTTCTTAGGAACAAATGGCTACTATAGATGCTTTGTCCTCGAATACAGTACCCTTGCTAGGCCCCTGACAGACCTGACAAATACAAATTTCTCTAGGCAGGTCCTGTGGTCCACATAGTGCTTCCAGTCACTGAAGCCGCCTCAGACCCTAACAAACATTTTATCGTCCATATAGACGCTTCCATGTTTGGACTGGGGGCAGTTCTAAGCCAAGTCAGCAAGGATGGTAGAGAGCATCCTGTTGCCTATCTCAGCAGGAAATTGTTACCGAGGAAGTGAGCTGCAAGAAGTGGAAAAAGAATGCCTAGCACTTGTATGGGCCTTGAAGAAACTGACTTCGTACCTATATGGATGAGCTTTCAGCTTGATAACTGATCATAACCCGTTGGTGTGGCTTAACAGGGTGGCCAGAGACAATGCACAATTGCTGAGGTGGAGTCTAGTACTATAACCCTACAACTTCACCATACACTACCGGCCCGGTAATCAAAATGGAAACCCCGACGGGTTGTCCCATTAGACTGAACTCGCAAACTAAGACTACTTCCCAGACATCCCAAAGTTGTCCTGAAAGGGTCAAGCGGTGTCTGCCGATGCAATATGCAAGGGGGGAGCAGAGTAAAAGAACACCCTATCACTTGTTTAATTCCCCCACATTGTTGTCAAAAGGACTGTTGTCAGTATCCCTGGCTCACGTCACCTTCCCCTCCACCCGAACAGACTTGATACCTTCTCCGTTCGGTTGTCCAAACTCATTTCCCCTCTTATATCTCCTGAGCCCAGACCACCCCCTGACTCATTAACTTCAAAAAAAGTCATTCACTGAAGTGCTCTCTCTGGGTGTTTTTCTCCCAAACGCAGTACTTGGTCATTGAATTCCTGGAACTAATTCTGCATACTCGTCTGAGGGGAATATTCACTCCCTAAGAGTCAGAGGGAGTATGCAGTTTTATTCGCACAGGAACTCCGGAAAGTAAACCGGCCACTACCTCTTTCTCCCTGGAACTGTATTGCACTACAGCCTCGTGGCCAGCCAGTCAGAACTTTACCCCGATCCCTTACCGAGTGGCCACCACAGATATCTAACACGATAATTTATCCATATAGCTAAGAGATATCTATTTATGCAAAAATACATTTTCTGGAAGAAAGTGGTCATTTTTTTTTTATACCAGAAGGATTAGCTTTCAACATTAGCACCTTGGGCAAGTGAGAGACTGAGAGTCCATTTTTATTGCCATAAAGATTAAGTATCTCTGTGTTCAGGTAGGGGCTCATCGTAAATCACATCAGGAGATTCGGTAACCCTGGATCGTATTAAATAGTGGTGGGCATAAAGCAGATTCCCCTTATTAATAGATTATTCTATTACTAATATTTCCTGATTATATTAAAATGGGAATTGTCTCTTTTTCTTTTGAATACACAATAATTTTGAATCTAAATTCTCAATTTACTCAATGCTTTTCTATGGGTATTTAGGAGATGCAAGATGTACTCATGCAAAGCGTGAGGATTTCCAGATTCATTTCACTGCCAATAGAGGCAATCTTAACCCGTGCAAAACTGCAATGTTTTATATGCAGGGTTAAGGGGACAGTGCAATCAGAACACTTCAATGAAATTAGATAAAGTGGCCTGGATGTCTACAGTATCCCCTTCACTGTGTGACATCATACATTGAAGCAGTGGCAGGTGATTGGGCAGAATTCTACCTATAAGCCACAGTTATTTTTTTGTGTTTGGTTCATGTTACTTTATACATGACCAAGGCCAGCAGGCCACAAAATTGCACGTTATATCTTTTGTTTTCGTAATCTAATATATTTTCTTTTCTTTTGTGTTACATTGTGTTCCTTTTCGACTGCTTTTCCAATCACTAATATAGTTTACCCTTTAGAAAACATAGTTCGGTTTTGCTGTTCATTGCAGGTTTATCTAACGCAGCCTTATCCTTGCATTTTGAAATCATTACTGCTGAGATTTGGGGAATGGTTTCTGACACTAAAACAGATGAGAGACAATACAAATGCTCTTTCTCCCAGTAAGCATATTACGTTCTCAAAGCAAGCATTCAGTGCTTGCTAGCAACGTTAAACATAATAACATTTTCTTTTGATTTATGGAATTTTTTTCACTGTCTCCTGTAGACCTGGAGACCTGGAGGCTGTATGTATGACAAATCTTTTTAGTATATGGAGTCTCAAGTAGTCTGGGCCTTTGATTGAAAAGTGAGATTGTGGCATATTTTTAATTCTATAATAAAGGAGACTGCACATTTTACTTATAACCCCAATGTATTATTGTAAAGCGCTACAGAATTTGTTGGCGTGCTATATAAATGATAATAATAATAAGTTACTTTACCTTCAATCAGTCGCTGTAAAAATTGAATTTTCATAATTACAGAATCTTATCGACAGAAAACACCCAAATAGTTCCTCCCAAGCATCATGTATCTGGTGGAGTTGGTGCTAGAGGGAAACGCACAGGATATAGCTATCAGAAAAGACATACCCTATGCTAATCTCTCGCTTTTATCTTTCAAGTAAATCCATACCCCCCATAACAGCAGTGTTTTGGTGAAGCAGGATTTCGGTGGACGGGATAAAAGGGTGGGTCTTTTGCTCCCAGTAATGTCAAAAATCTAGAAAAATGTGTCCTTACACAAGTATGTGAGTATAACCAACAATCAAACTATCTGACCCCTGATCAATCTGTTTTTTTCCACTACAAATGCCCTCTTAAAGGTTTGCAATGACATCCAAACCGGCATGGAACAAGAAGACCTAACTGGAGCTATGTTCCTTGATTTTGCACAGTAGACCACGACATTCTACTGCACAAACTCAGAAACTCAGGTATTGGTGATTGTCCGCTAGCCTGGTTTCGAATATATATATTGGATCGATCACAATATGTGTCCATTTCTGACAGCGACTCCCTCTCTCTCCCAGTCACGTGTGGTGTTCCCCAAGGTTCCACTCTCGGCCCCCTACTATTTACATTATTTATAAATGATCTGCCTAATGTCTGCAAATCCTCAAATGTACACATGTACGCAGACGACACAGTAATCTATGCAAGCAAATCCGATCTACCGCAGCTTGAGGCTGTACTCCAAGACCAGTTTACAGAGGTAGAAAAGTGGATCACAAAAAACAAACTCTTCCTAAACACTGACAAAACTGTCAAATTACACAAGTCCCACCTATCAAAACTAATTCAAATAGCACATGGACCACAGTCCACTCTTTCAAATACTTGGGTATGTTGTTAGACCCCAATCTATCTTTCGGCCTCCACATAGAAAAACTTGCCTCTAAACTTTATCCAAAACTAGGTGCCCTGTACAGAAACAAATCCTGCCTACGCCCTACAGTAAAGGAATAGATTGAACAGCAAATGTCGATGCCAATCATTGATTATGGGGATGTAGTATATGCACCTGCACCGCAATTCCACATTAATAAACTCAATACATTGTATAACTCGTTCTGCCGCTTTGTGCTTAATTACATGACCCACCATTGTGACATGCTAAAAGAACTAAACTCGCTGTCGCTGGAATCCAGACGCACCCTTGATCTTTCCAGCCTTGTGTTTAGGAGCTTTTCTGGGAAGCTCCTACCCTACCTGAGCAGAATGCTCTCCTCGGCTGTTCCCACCTTCTATTACCTCCGATCCAGTAACTTATTTAGTCTACCTCAATACAAAAAGAAAGCGGCCCGATCCTCCTTTTCCTACAAAGTGCCGCAATTTTGGAACGACCTCCTGGACACTTTAAAATCTTCCCTAAGCCTAAAGTCCTTTAAGAGATCCCTCTCTACATACCTCAAAACAGAATGCACCTGTCATGGTTGATTATATTTCCTACCTGTTCTATGTAAAATGTTGTATATATTGTGTATTAATATTGTTTTTGTATTTTATTGTACCCTATTGTATCAATGCAATGTTTTTTTGAACCCAGGACATACTTAAAAACAAGAAAAATCTGAATGTATCTTTCATGGTAAAATATTTTATAAATAAATAAATAACAACCAGAACCTGCCAAAGAGAAAAACATGTCCAAAAAGGGGACAGAGAAAAAGTGTATGCAGTGAGTGTAAAAGAAAGGGAACATGCCAAAGTGTTAGAGAGACAGAAGCAGCAATAGCATTTGCATAGTGACTAATTTCATTGTCAGCCAGCCCACAACAATTTTGTTCCATACATCCCTCTTAAGTTTCCATACTTAAGCAAGAACATTTGCACAGTAGTAAAATAAATATATATATATAAAAATATATATTTTTTAATCAATAGGCTTATTCCATAGGCATGGGCCTGGAGCTCCAGGTCCATCAGCCCCTATGCTAATCTGGCCCTGCACAAATTGTTTAAGCAGTGGCGTCTCTAGGATTCATATTTAGGTGGGGCATATGGTGGGCCAGGGACAAAAGTAGGGGGACGATTATAAAACATGTATGTATGTATGTATGTATATATATATATATATATATATATATATATATATATATATATATATATACACACTGTGGTGAAACTAACCTCGCCACTGGGTTATGGAGAATCCTGGTTGCCAGCCTCCTGCCTCATGACTATGGCCCCTCTCATCAGGCCATGCTAGACTTAACCCCTAGGCAATTTTGTTCTGTTTGTGGGATCTGAGTGCTGTTCGGATATATTGATATATCTGGGGATAGGTTGAATGTGGGGGTTCTGTTCAGTGTATTGGGAATTATGTATTTTTGTGTATTTTTACTGTTGTTGTGAATAGAGCTATTTTCTGTATGCTAGAGATGATTGGCTTACCACACCCAAGCCATGCTTGCAGGCGGTCACAAAGGGACTTCCGACTAACTTTTGACCCACTGGACCAATTTGTATTATTTTGGCGTATGTTTGTATTTGGAGTATGCTGATTCTGAAAATGTGAATGTGATGTATACTTTTAAAGTTATGAATATTGTGTAAAACTGTGTATTTTCCTTCCTTTAATAATTACATTAGCCCATTGTGTTCAGTAATTACTGTATATACTCAAGTATAAGTCAAGTTTTTCAGCATATTTTTTGTGCTGAAAAACCCAACTCGACTTATACTCGAGTCAATGTCTGTATTATGGCAACTTACATTGCCATAATACAGACAAGGGGCTGTGTAGGATGGGGGCTGGCAGGAAGCGTTTACTTACCTTTCCTGCAGCTACAGTCAGCTCCCTTCTCCTCCGCGCCGGTCCGGTCAGCTCCCCTGTCAGCTCCCACTGTAAATCTTGCGAGAGCCGCGACCGCGAGACTTACAGTTATAGCGCGGCCGCAAGACTTACAGTGGGAGCTGACAGGGGAGCTGACCGGACCGGCGCGGAGGAGAAGGGAGCTGACAGGTGCTGCAGGAGAGGTAAGTAAACGCACTCTGCCAGCCCCCCTCCACTGAACTGCCAATGCCACTGGACCACCAGGGAGAGAGAGCCCTCCTCCCTGCCATGTATCAAGCAGGGAGGGGGGATGAAAAAAATATAAATAATAATAAAATAAAATAATAATATTTAAAAAATAATATTAAAATAAAAAAATAATCTAACACAAAAAATTATTAAAATAATAATAATAAAAGTGCCCACCCCCCACCAAGGCTCAGCAACACATACACAAACACACACTGCATCACACACACTCACACTGCATTCATACACACACACTGCATTCATACACACACACTGCACTCATACACACACTGCACTCATACACACACTGCACTCATACACACACTGCACTCATACACACACACTGCACTCATATACACACTGCACTCATATACACACACTGCACTCACACACACACACTGCACTCATACACACACTGCACTCATACACACACATTGCATTCATACACACACACTGCACTCATACACACACTGCACTCATATACACACACTGCACTCATACACACACTGCACTCATATACACACACTGCACTCATACACACACACTGCATTCATACACACACACTGCATTTATTATATACACCCACTGTAAATAAATATTCAACTAATATAATTTTTTTAGGATCTAATTTTATTTAGAAATTTACCAGTAGCTGCTGCATTTCCCACCCTAGTCTTATACTCGAGTCAATACGTTTTCCCATTTTTGGGGGGTAAAATTAGGGGGCCTCGGCTTATATTCGGGTCGGCTTATACTCGAGTATATACGGTATATCACAGGCTGAGGGGAGGATTCTGCTGGATTTTACTATGTATTACGTGTTTATTGGTTGTTTTACAAAAACCCTGTGGGTGGTACTAATGTTTAAGAATGTGTATATAAGAACAATAAACCCACAGCTCTGTCTGTTCCTGCTTGATCCTCAACACGGAGCCTTGTCTCATTCTTGGGGGGGGGGGGGATTTATTATATGCTGTTCCAGTTCGACTGCCAGGAGTGTAAACCTTTCGTATGGTTTTTCCTATTTGGCTGTTTACAGCATTTGTATTTTTGAAAGCATTCGTATGCTTCTCTGGTTCGGTGGATTGGTGTCTGCAGTAGCTGCCTTTATATCTGGAAGGGAATATCTCCTAAATGGCTGTTAACCCCTTTTATGCCTGGAGGTGCCGTTACATACACACGCACACACACATACTCACTTAATCCCTCTGCAGTCTTAGCCAGGTAGGTAATGTGCACACCTTAGATGTAGCCGCACTGTCCATTCAGCTCGCATCTACCTCATGGATTGAAGAGTCCATGTCTTTTCTACCCCACTCCTCCCACCCCACCCCCCTTCCATCCATGGCTCTGTTCCCTTCCCTTTCATGTCTTTTTTCCCCCATGTCGTGGATGTAGTGTGTATTGTATGCAGTGTGCGTATTGAATATATTGTGTGTGTATATAGTGGATGCAGTGTCTGTGTTTGTGTAGTCAATGCAGTGTGTGTAGTGTATCTAGTGTTTTTGTAGTGGATGTAGTGTCTGTGTAGTGGATGTAGTAGTGTCTGTGTAGTGCATGTAGTGTTGGATAAGTGCTGGAGGGTGAGCTGTTTAAATTAAATTGAGCTTATCCCTCCTCCCTGCCTCTTACCTGTGGGGTGGTAGTCACACACACAGTTACAGTCAAACACACAGTTACAGTCACACACACACAGTTACCTCTGTCCATTATGGACTGGAAGAGAGGAGTGGAGGCAGTGAAGCTCCTGGAGTCTGGATGTTGGGGAAGCAGGGACTCTTTCCTGCTTCCCCCTTCCTTGGCAGCAGTTACCCCCGACTGGCACATCTTCGGGGCGCTTTAGCTCTGCCCCACCATCATTATTTTTACCGAGCCCCCACCACATGGTAAGCTCTGCCCCTGCCGCAATGTGTTTGTTTTTTTTTTTTTAATTATCCCGGGTGGAGAATAATGAAGTCCTCCACTCGGGTAGCTAGAGCTGTGTGAGCTGTGCTCGCACACCCCTTGATACAATTGGCCCTGCATTTGGGGAGGCACGGCATGATATAGGGGGGGCCATGGTTCCCTCTGGCCCCCCTAGCGACGAACTGCACTGTGTAAATGATCCTTTCTCCTTCAGTACTCTGTATCATTCCTGTTTTTTTCTTCCTTCATTCTCTTAAATCTCTAGCTTCACTCTGAATGTCATGCCAAAACAGGCATTTTATGCAGACAAACTACAGGGACTTTGCCAAGAGTGTTTTTTCTCAATAAATGAAATAAGTTCAGCGGTAGAGACAGAATCCATGTTTTGTCCTGGAGTTCTGGTGTAATACAATATTCATACCACTCTACGTTTATCTTTTTCACCTTTGGTGTCTTTCTATCTCTTTCCTGGATTGCATCTATATACTTTCTTAGACAGGGATGTTTAACCAAACTACATACAAATTGATGCAAAATAATGCACTTAAATAGACCAGCAAGGGTTAAACCCAAACTTGCAGCAATAATTCACTTAATGTGTCACAAAATTAAAATACATTGAATATACTGTGCATTGCCAAATGTACATTAATGTTAAACATGAAACACTGTTTACTGGATAAGGAACACTAATACTTAAAGGAACATTAAAGGCACCATATTCTCCACAGTCCACAGTTGCTTCCTCTTCTGTAGCCCTGTAGCACCTTGCACTGTGCTAGCCTGAAGTGAAGATTCCCAGCTCTCATACCCAGAGAGTTTGTAGACATATCTTGAAGCTGTGCTTGCAAGCCTTCTAATTACTGAAATAAAGGCTATTGGGGGTAGGGGGAGAACTGCTGGCACTATAAAAACATTGATAAGATTAATTTGTATTGATACTGGCACCAAAAAGGCAGCATTTACTTTTAAAAGCATGAAGGGACAGGCTATAGACACGTGGACCACTATTTTTACTTACGATGTAACATTTTGGCCAATAAGTTTTTAAAAATTAAAAATTGATTTTCTCACCCCTCCTGGGTGGTATGTTTATTCCTCACTTTCGGGTCCTCTACCAGAGGCCTGGGAGTTTGAGGGTTCTGAGCAGTATCTTACTTGTTCCTAGAACTGCACTCTTCTGGACAGCGATCTCAGATGTCCCATCTGGAATCTGTTGAAGCCACTCCCCAACTTGGGAGTCACAGCCCCGAGTGCTCCTATCATAACTAGGACTACTACTGCCTTCACTTTCCACATCCTTTCTAGTTCTTCTTTCAGTCCTTGGTATTTGTTCACATTCTCATGTTCCTTCTTCCTGATATTATAGTCACTGGGTATTGCCACATCCACCATGACTGCAGTCTTTCGTTCCTTGTCTACCACCATGATGTCTGGTTGGTTGGCCAGCACTTGCTTGTCTGTCTGGATCTTGAAGTCCCACAGGATCTTAGCCCTGTCATTCTCAACTACCCTTTGTGGTATCTCCCATCTGGACTTAGGCAGGTCCAGTCCATATTCTGTGCAGATATTTCGGTACACGATCCCAGCAACTTGGTTGTGTCTCTCTGTGTATGCTGTTCCTGCTAACATCTTGCATTCGGCTATTAGGTGCTGGATTGTCTCAGAGGTCTCTTTGCACAGTCTGCCCTTGGGTGTTGCCTGGTGTGGTAGACTCCATCTTCTATTGATCTGGTGCTGAGTGCCTGCTCCTGTGCTGCTAGGATTAGTGCCTCAGTGCTGTCTTTCAGTCCTGCCTTTTCCATCCACTGGTAGGATTTTGTCATGTGAGCCACATCCTCTATCTGCTGGTGGTACACCCCATGGAGAGGTTTGTCTTGCCTAGGAACCTCCTTTTTTTCTGCATCCTCGATCTGTGGAAGTCTCAGGCATTCCCTTAGCAGTTCATCTTTGGAAGCCATCTATGTAATGTACTTGTGGATGCTCTGTGTTTCATCCTTGACACTCATCGGGCCCCAACCTCTTTCCTTCCGGCAGGTGTACAGTCTCTGGATGCTGGATTTCGGGTGAAATCCTCCATTCATAGTGAGTAGTTTCCTGGTCTTGACATCCATGGTGACCAGTTCTTCTCTTGGCCAGGTTATTATTCCAGCTGGGTACCTGATGACCAGTAGGGCATATGTGTTGCTGGCTTGGATCTTGTTCTTGCCATTGAGCTGGGACTTCAGGACCTGTCTGACTCTTTGGAGGTACTTGGATGTTGCTATCCTCCTTGCCTGTTCCTCATGGTTACCATGCATTTGTGGGACCCCTAGGTACTTGTAGCTGCCTGCACTTCTCTAGTCCGACCGA
Organism: Pelobates fuscus; assembly: GCF_036172605.1. Taxonomy (NCBI): domain Eukaryota; kingdom Metazoa; phylum Chordata; class Amphibia; order Anura; family Pelobatidae; genus Pelobates; species Pelobates fuscus. The sequence goes on along the minus strand of NC_086318.1, from coordinate 333,761,105 downwards.
CGTTCCAATGTCCTTGCTGTATATCCTAGTTAGGTGGATCAGTGAGTCAATGTCTCGCTCATTCTTGGCATACAGCTTGATGTCATCCATGTAGAGTAGGTGGTTGATGGTAGCTCCACCTGTATCCGTATCCACTCTTCTTGATGATCTGGCTAAGGGGGTTGAGGCCTATGCAGAACAGCATAGGGGATAGCGCATCACCTTGGTATATGCCACATTTAATGTTCACTTGAGTTATTGTCCTGGAATTGGCTTCTAGAATTATTTTTCCACTTGCCCATCGAGTTCTTGATGAATGCTCTCATTGTCTTGCTGAGAGCCAAGCATTCCAGTATACATGTGTGTGGCATTGTGTCATAGGCTTTCTTGTAGTCAATCCAGGCCATAAAAAGATTGGACTCTTAGTCCTTGTGACTGCTTGGTCTACCAGTAGTTGGTGTTTTGATCCTCTGGTGTTGTTTCCAATCCCCTTCTGAGTATTGCTCATATATTGACTCATATGCCCTTGGATCTTGGAGGCTATAATGCCTGACAGGAGTTTCCATGTTGTGGGGAGGCAGGTTATTGGTCGGCAGCTGGATGGTGCTGTTCCCTTGTGAGGGTCCTTCATGACCAGTATTGTTCTGCCTTGTGTTAGCCAGTCAGGGTGGAAGCCTGTTGCTAGTAGCTGGTTCATTTGTGCTGCTAGGCATTCATGGAGTGCTGTTAACTTCTTTATCCAGTAGTTGGGGATCATGTCAGGTCCTGGGGCTGACCAGCTCTTCATGTGTGCTGCTCTATGTTGGATATCTTTGATTGTGATGATGACTGGTTTCTGTTCTGGCAACATGCAGTGGTCTGCTTTTAGCTCTAGTAGCCACTGGGCCTTGGTGTTATGAGATGCTTCTTGCTCCCAGTTATTCTTCCAGTACTGTACAGTCTCAGCTCTGGGTGGGTCTTGCGAGGAGATGTGGTAGTTACCCTGTAGCTGTGCATACACCTTGGATGGTTCTTTGGTAAAGCATTGCTTCTCTTAGCGTCTGCTTCTCTGGTGTATCTGCTCCGTCTAGTTGCCAGTGCTGTCAGTCTTTGCTTAGCTTTTTCCAGCACCTCCGGTATGGGCATATCCTTGTACTTCCACAGCAGCCAGGATCTATTTTTGATCTTTCCACCTCTGTTAAGTTGATCCAGCTTACTAACTTCCTTCCATGCTGTCTTCATCTTGGCTTCCAGTAACTTCCTTACGCTTTAACCCTCCACTTTAATACATTATATATCTCAGCATATTTAACCAGTTGAATGACTGGCGGAGTCTCCTTGGAAATGTAGTCAGGACAAACTGCAGTGCTAAAGGTAAGACATTGATATTTGAGATCACACCCAAGCAGTTTTGTTCAATTTCTGTTTGCAGCATATCAGACAAAGTCCTACCTGACTGGCAGGGCCGGCGCATCCATAAGGCGGCACAGGCGGCCGCCTTAGGGCGCAACAAGAGGGGGGGCGCAAAATCCGAATCCTGGGCCCTTTGCCTGTGACTCACATTTTAAAAATATTTCCTGCTCCTGATTTGCTGCCCGGTTCCCAGTGCTGCTCTGATATGTCAGAGTAGTATGATGGGCGGGGCTTCCTCCTCCCTGCATTCCAACTCCCCGGCGGTCTCAGCTGAACGGAACTCAGGCCCAGTGTGCAGCTTCCCTGCATTGAGTCACTGCTGCACCTGGACAGGACACACACAGAGCTGTTGATGGGCCTGGCAGCATCACCAGTGAGCAGGTAAGGAGAGCAGCATGTAAATTTTTTAAATTAACCCCCTCATTACCCCATTCCTCTAGCTGTGTGTCACTTTGATCCCCTATAGCTCTGACAGGGGATTAGGGGGAAATGTGAGACAGAGTGAGGTTAGAGTCTTTAATTCCCTGTCATTGTTTGCCTAAGCCCTGTTTCAGTCTGTCCCAATAATTCCCTGACCACTAGCCCTGTGTCACTGTACCCCTAATCCCCTTAGCACTGTGTCACAGCCCCACTAATCCCCTGCCATGTGTCACTCTGCCCCCCCAGTCCTGTGTAACTATGCCCCCCTGCCCCCTAGGCACTGCCCCACTAATCCCCTGCCCCCTAGGCCTGTGTCTCTGTCCCCCTAGCCCTGTATCACTCTGTCCCCCTAGCCCTGTGTCACTATGTCCCCCTGCCCCCTAGGCCTGTGTCACTGCCGACTAATCCCCTGCCCCTAGGCCTGTGTCACTGTCCCACTAATCCCCTGCCACCTAGCCCTGTGTCACTGTCCCCCTAGCCCTGTATCACTATGCCCCCCTTCTCCCTGGCCCTGTGTCACTGTCCCCCTGCCCCCTAGGCATGTGTCACTGCCCCACTAATCCCATGCCCCCTAGCTCTGTGTCACTCTGTACCCCTGCCCTTTAGCCCTGTGTCACCCCTAGCCCTGTGTCCTCCCTGCCCCCTAGGCCTGTGTCACTGTGTCACACTGTCCCCCTAGCCCTGTGTCACTATATCCCCCTGCACCCTAGGCCTGTGACCTCCCCACCAAACCCCTGCCTCCTAGCCCTATGTCACTATGTCCCCTTGCCCTCTAGGTCTGTGTAACTGCCCCACTAAACCCCTGCACTCTAGCCCTTTGTCACTATATCCCCCAGCCCCCTAGACCTGTGTCACTGGCCCACTAATCCCCTAACCCTGTGTCACTCTGTCCCCCTGCCCCCTAGCCCTGTGTCACTCTGTCCCCCTAATCCCTGCCCCATATTACTATTTCACTGTCCCCCAATCCCTACCCCCATAATCCCCTGCCCCCGTAGCCCTGTGTCACTCTGTCACCCTAGCCCTGTGTCATTGTAGCCATAATTCCCTGCCCTAGCCATGGGTCACTGTCTCCCTGCCCCCTAGCCCTGTGTCACTCTTTCTCCTAATCTCCTGCCCAATAAACCCTGTGTCACTCTATCCTCCTAATACACTGCTTCCCTAGACATGTATCACTTTGTCCCCCTAGCCCTGTGTCACTCTGTCCCCCTGATCCCCTGTCCGCATAGCCCTGTGCTAATCTGTCCCCCTAATACCCTGCCCCCTAGTCTTGTGTCACTCTGTCTCCCTAATCCCTTGTCCGCTTAGCCCTGTCACTCTGTCCCCCTAATCCCCAACCCTGCTATCACTTTGCCCCATAATTCCCTGTTACTCTCTGTCCCCCAACTTTGAGTTACTCTGTCCCAGTAACTTTGTTACTCTCCCTTGTGTCATTGTAATGCCCCGTCTCTCTAGCATTTTGTTCCCTTTGTTTAAATTTTTTTTTTCAATATATTACAAGATCAACAATTTAATAAATAAAAATTTAATTCCTTGTGAGCCGTAGGTGGAGTGCATGGTATGCACCTGTGTCTGGTGCAGACTATTATAATTACTGTCTCATGGTTTTGGTGCCCAGTTATAGAGTCAATGCACTCACACTGGGATTCCTAGCCTGAACTTTGACTCATAACAAGCACCAGACTAGAAGGAGGGGTCTGCAGTGCACCAGTCATAAGTACAGGACATGCGTTTTACCACCAGGCCACCAGGGAATTTAGTTCCCTCAATACAAAAAAAAGTAAACAGGAGTAGAGGTAAAACATATTTTTATTATATGAATTAAACACCCACTACACACAGCCAACACATAAAACATATTACACACAAACCAAACACAGCCATCACACATTACATTACATTATTATGAGGTTTATTATAGTGGAGCTCTGTGATAGTGTTATACAAAATGCACATTCATTTTTATAGGTGTGGAGCTCCGATTTGTGATACACTCAAAAAATACATTTTAGTTTTTTTTTGCTGTGGATCTCTGGGATTAACTCATACACAACACACAATACTGTGAATGTTAATGCCCAGGATCAAGGTAAATGAGGAATACCCAGTCCAAAGCAATAATCTTTGCGTTTGTAAGTGGCGCCTCTGTATACATCAAGGGAGTGATGGGGCGGCAAAATGCATCTCCGCCTGTGTACCTAAAAATTCTTGCACCGGCCCTGCTGACTGGGTATCAGTACGTTCACTGCTTGGTTGTGACTGCATTAGAGAGTTGTCAGCAAGGCAGAGAGGAAGGGAGGCACTCAAAGCATGAAGCAAGGGCAGGCTTATTAGAGACTGCAGGAGAGAAAGTGCAGGGATGTATTCAAGGCATGGAGCTGGGAGAGTGCTGTTTTCACATTTGACAATGTGCACCCAACACTGCCACTGAACCACTGAAACATTGTGATATGAGCATGTTTCACACTCTTCTTCATCTCTAATCACACAGCTCCATCCATCTGTCCCTTTACTTCTCACACACACACAGTGCTTCAGTGGCAGTGGGGGCTTCACATTGTGTGAATTAACAAAACAGTGTCAGACATCTCTCCCCAGATCCCCTGTTCAGATATTCCATCTCCTCAACAGAGTAGCAGAAGCACCAGGCTTAAACAATGCATCAGTAAGGGAATGAAGCTGCATCACTTGAAGCAGAGTTTTGCAAACTCCATGCCCTGTTGCTAACAGCCTATAACAGCCTTGTAGCCAGGCCAGTCGGCAGGACTGTCTTTAAGGGCAACAAATTTACTTCCCGAAAAGGATTCATTAAAAAGAACAGGTGGCTGTCTGACAGCCAATAAGACTGATTCCCACAATTTCCCATATTATTTAAACAGATGTTTGGTCAAACAAGCATAATACTTGCAGGGTCGGACTGAGCACTCTGGTAAATCGGTCATGGACCGAGGCTCTGTGAGGCCCGCCCGTGGTGCATTGCAGTAATGGCTGAGCTGGGGAGTTCAGCCAGCCTGCACTTGGTAAGGGGCCCGCACAGCCCTACTGCACACTGAGGGACAGATGGGAGGCCTTCCCAAAGACCCCCCGACCAAGCTGCCCCTCCGTGTGCCTGTCTCAGCCACACTGAGCTGCCTAACGCTGCTCAGGACAGCTTCGTGCAGCTTGTTCTACAGGAAGTGACATCATCAGTCACAGTGCAGAGTGAGCTGTGTGGAGCTGCCCTGATTAGTTACAGGCAGCATGTCAGCATTGTGTGCCCTGGAGCGGTGACGGTGAAGGACTTTTTGAAGAGGATATTTGGCCCACCAGGGAGGTAAAATTTATTTTGAAGATCTGTGTCTGCTTTTTTTTACCTATACATGTCCAAATAACCTGGGAGTATAAAAATAGGTTTGTACCCAGTATTGGGTGATATACCTACAAACAGTTTGTGAGTGCAATATACCACTTATTTTGTAGGTGTATCACTATATTTTCTCCTTTGTTCTGTTTGTAGATATGTATGTACATATTGTAATCAAATGCACATTTTTATGTAGTTAATGAGTGTTTGTTCTTTGTTGTCTTTGGATGGCTAATAAAATTTAGTGTCTTCTCATTTTATTTTTCTTAAATGTTCTCCTTTATTTCTTGGCCCCATCTATTTTGTAGGACCAATATTTTCTTGTGTTCATTGGTAGTTTTTAACAGGGTTACTGTCCTGTCTTTTGGGAGATCAGGTTAGGCAAATTTTGGCGGTTTTCCACTACACTATTTTTGTTTATTTGTTCCGTTTGTTGATATCCATGTGTATATTTTGATAAATATGTTTCTTTTTTTTTTGTCAATGTTTGAAAGCCAACATTTTCAATGGAATCTTTCCAGGAGCCTTGTAGCACACATACATTATATTATAATTACACTGGATTCAATGCTCTCTTAATATTAACCATTTGGTAAATAGATGGCAATTTATGGCAGCAAGAGAGGAGAACATTTAAAAAAAATACAAAGCTACATATACAACAAACTTTGGAGCAAATGGGAGTTTTTTTAAACAACACGGAAGGGGTGTGCCATGAGAGGTCTTATTTAATTAATGTATACATGTTCACAAAATATGTTACATTACATCATTCTTAAAATGTGTTTTAGTTTATATCATAAACTTTATCAGCAAAAATATAAACTTTGTATGACCCAAAACTAAACCTTTTCTTTCTGTGCCAGCTTAAGTTGAATGTTAGCTCATTATATAGAATTAAGACATTGTTGGGGATTCATGTTTCATGGATTCCAGAACAGTTTTACATATGAGAACATTTTGATGACTCATCTAATGATGGAGTTAATGAATTACCAAAGAGATATTTCCTAAAGAGCTACGAATATAGAATAAATAGTTGATTATATTACAAATGGTTCATTGTAGCTAAAAATTTTTCCTAAATATTGTTTTAACACATTGTCCTTTCGCTAAGCAGCAGGTCAATTCTAAGTCCAATATATTGTTCATGAAATTCCCTTCAAAATCATAAATTTAGGATTATTTAATGTTGTCTTTTTCTTACGATGAGCAAATGAAAGTCTAAAAATTTATTTTCTGACTTTTTTTAATTGCAAGTTCTATTTTTGCTTTTCAGCTGGTAATGTCATCCGACACTGAAAATGAGAGTAGAGAAAAATCACCCAGAACATGTATTTTATCCATGTACTGTGTATTTTCTCAGTTAAAGAAACACTCCAAACACTATAACTACTAAAGAACGTTTGTGTGGTTTTGGTGCCATGAGTGCCCTGGCACCTCCCATTGTAAAGTAGTTAAACCATTTCAGAACAGTTTTAATTGTTGAGGTGCCACTCCCTGCCTCCACTACAGCCAACAGAAAGCCAGAAGTTCCTGCTTTGGAGCTTCCGTTAGATATTGAATAAACGTTACTGGATGCTCTCTAACATACAACTTTTCTGGAGGCTCTGGCATGGAGGTGAGTAGGCAAGAGAGCAGGCCACCCAAGGTACAGTGCAAGTGGTGTGTCTGCCCTTGCAGATGGTGGCTAGGCTTACCGATAGCAAGCCCCCTCAAAACATATCATGCATTGGGAGCTTCTGTAGCACTCTGTGCATGATCTTAGTGCCCAGTCCATTCCTTCATCTTGAAATCCTACCCTCAAGACGCATCCCTGGGCCCCAGTTCTGCATGAACAGTATTAAAAAAAATGCCAGGGGGCGTGGCTTGGCGCCAAAAGAGAATGGCCGCCTAATCTCCCCGCTCCGCTCCCGACTGCCCCAAAGCACGCCTAAACAGCGCAATACGGCACCCATGGGACGCACCAAGCAAGCCCAAATGACCCCCTCCACATCGAGAACACAAGGAAACAACCCGCACCCCTCAATCAGAAGCTACCTGAACACCCCGGGCAACTTTCTCACGCAGGAGGAGACATCCAACATGGCGCCCTCCTCACCAAGCTCCACGCTATCGGAAGAAGGCCCCAGCACAGGAATCAGTGAGGCTGCCCCACCAACGCCCTGTATGCATCCTTGCCCAAGAAGGAGGACTTCCACTCCCTCCTAGAAGAGGTTAAAACCATGCTGCACACGGAGATCTCTGCACTAGGCACCTCCATCACAGCACTGGAAACCAGAGTGCAGACCCTAGAATCCCAGAGCCCCGACCTGCACTGCCCTGCGGTCGCAGCCACGAATACACAAGCTAAACAGATACAGGATCTACGCCTACATGTTGAAGACCTGGACAATCGCAGCCGCAGACACAATACACGGGTAAGAGGCTGCAGGGAAGCAGACACCCCAGAAGACACTAGGGCCATCCTGTTACCACTCTTTAACCGGATTCGTAACAGGCCCAGGGACGCTCGCATTACCATAGACAGAGCTCACAGGGCCCTGAGGCCCAAACCTCCACCGGGCGCCCCTCCCAGGGATATAATTTGCCATATACCAGACTTCCAACTTAAGGAAGAAATAATGAGGAAAGCCCGAGCGGAGAGATCCTGGAGGCATGAAGGGCAGACGGTCGAACTATACAATGACCTCTCCCACTTCACTCTACAGGCCCGAAGAGCGCTACGGCCCGTAACCGCCGCCATGCAGGAGGCTCAAATACGCTACCGCTGGCAATTCCCATTCGCCCTTACTGCCAGACGAGGCAACACTGAAGCCACAATAAGAATGCCACAGGACGTACAGGCCTTCCAAGAGGCCTTAGGCCTCCCACAAGACCCCACCATAGACTGGACCAACTGCCCGGTAAACGAACGCTTCATAGGAAGGCCAACCAGCCGCAACGTCCAGCAGGGTCCAGACGCCGAACTTACCACTCTACAGCAAACGGAACCTGAAGAATAATACCACCCAGTTCGCCTGAGACATAAACGAGGACTTCACGCAGACATTTTCAACGGGAACACAAGGTCCCCACCTCTTTTCTTAATTTTTATTTATTTTTTTATTATCCTGTATTGCGGAAAACAAGCATAATTGTATTATTTTTTTTCTCTTTCTCCTCATGCCGACCCACCGGACACCACCCACCGGAGTACGACCAAGCACGACTAGAGGAAGTACAGCCCTAGACAACTACACAATCCGCCCAGCAGGCCCAGAACACACGTACAATGCACTCACCAGCCCTCACACAAGCCGTCCGACAAGGGACTGAGTCCATCCCCCCATACCCGGTGGCAACATGAACTCTCACCAAGCAAACTCCAACACTGTACGGGAGCCCCCCCACCGGCAACCGATAAGAGGACTGACACTGATACATAATGGACTCTCCCAAGATATAGAAGAAAACCTCTAAAAAGGGCAAGTACAAAACTGGGGGCCTCCACCCCTCCAGACACGACACTAGCTACACGCACTACATAAGACCACACGCAAGATGACACAAGCCTAAACTCACCACACATAGCACACCCACACTCACACCAGCACGACACCTAGCCACACACTACACGATGGCAATATACTGTACATGCGGACGCCAGGGACTTTCGCACTATGCTCAATCACAAATGCAATGCTAGAACCGAGACTCTCACTCCATGCCGCTGCTCTGATATACAAACAGCAGGCTTTGATTGCAAGGTTGAATACCAAGGGTGTGGGGTCCGCAATGCCCAATCCAAGCCATGACACACTGAAGACGATGCTACTTGTCTGTACTCCTCTGTATAATCTGTGGGTGCTAAACAGTAAAAGCAAACACACAAGACAGACACCACGACATATAACTACACATTACATACGGGCGACAAAATAGCGTCGCAGACATCAGGGACACTGGTATTGTACAAGCAAGGCTAAATTAAGCTTATGTCGATGACACAGCCATAGGCCTACACTTTGGTATACAACCGCTAGGTGCTACCCCAACTAAGGGAACACAAAATGTAACTACTCCGTAACACTTAGACTATTAGCTACCAAATATGACTGAACACAGCCTGGGGGAACCCTGAGATGACCAAACCATAACCTGACCCTGCCAACGACAACCGCTCGCTCCCAAAACTGACAGACGAGCTATCCTGCACTGATCACTCACGAACCCTACAGGCTTTCCCAACAAACCATGCCATCTGACGCCCACGGGCGATAACAGACTATACCGGACACACACTGACTCATACGTGACTATACGGAAGACTGAATCTTACACTGAGCAATGAACACCCGCCAACACGAAACAGAAGACGTACAACTTAAGACGAGACCAAGATGGCATCTAAGTCCCCTACCTTTCCCCCCTTTCCTCTCCTACCTGACTGAGCACCTTGAGACCTCGAGTGACCCACAGGACATAACCTCAGGACGAATGAGACTGGATGACCCACGCACCACAAGGGAATGATTAAACTGTCAAACTGTACAAACTGCACGAACTGGTTGAGTTAAAATGTTTTTGAATGTTACAAATGTTTTCTTATATAATGTTGATCACTGCGTGTTCCTAACCTGCATGATGATGTTCTCTCCTAAACCCTAACTCACCCTCATCATACGTATTATATGATACAAACCGTGGAAGGGACAACACAGAAACCCGCTCACGCGCATCTTAGTCAACACACACGGCAGTCCCCTCGATGGGTGCCACACCACCCTACACCTCAAAACTTAGGGGCAGCGGGGGCCGGATGAGGATCAAATGTGACACACCGCCCAGCAAGAAGTCACTAGTGTGCGAACTGCCCTCCCACTGGCGCCCCTAACCCCACGGGTACACTGCCAACGTCCTGTTAGGTGGACACGGGAGACAACACCCCCAGACTTCCACCTACCAGCGGCATATCACCCCTTACTACCGCTACCTCGACGAGTCACCAACACCTATACTCGTTGCCTCACCTCGCGCACTCTACTACCTATCGCCCCCCCCCTTCCTGCTGACCCTTTCCTTCCCTCCCCCCCTCCCCCTCGCCCACCCTGGCCCACCAACCGTCCCGGGTGAGACCCCCAAAACATGGGCTCACCCCCCCCTGCTCCCCGCACCCCCTACGCGGGCGGACAAAAATGGGACCACATCAAACTCTACACGATCAACGCAAGGGGCCTCAACTCCCGTCACAAACGGGCCAGAGCATTACGGGAGCTCAGAGCACTAGGGGTGTTGATAGCCTTCTTCCAGGAAACCCACTTCCACGCACCCCAGGCACCGAAGTTCTCCAACAAATACTACCCCATTGGCCATTTCGCGCATAATCCCTCGACTAAATCTAAGGGAGTGGCCATACTATTCTCAACAGACATCCAGTTCCACCTGGAAGCAGAAGAAAGAGACACGGAAGGCAGATACCTCTTCCTCAAAGGGAAGATAGGCAACTCCACACTCACACTTGCAAACCTGTACCTCCCGAATAAGGGCCAGAGACCGTTCCTGGCCTCTGCCCTCAGAACCCTGGAAACATTCGGAGAAGGCACAATCATAATGGGAGGAGACTTCAATGCCCCCCTACACCCCACAATGGACACATCCAAAGGCACGTCCACAATACCAGATCACATCCTCAGAGGAATGAGGACCCTCCTCTCACAACACCAATTCACCTACTATTCGACTCCACGTAGATCCTACTCGAGGATAGACTACTTTTTCACCCAACATAGAGACCTGGACACGCTGATAACCGCCCAGATAGCGCCTATGACCTGGTCAGACCACGCACCAGTGATCATTACTATCGAACACCCCAGGCCCTTAAAGCCGCAATGGACGTGGAAACTAAATGAATTCCTTCCTGGAGGATCCACTAATTCAAACTGACATAAGAACCGCCCTGGAGCACTTCTTCCTCACCAACAAGAAACCTGACTCCACGCAACCCACGGGAGGCACATAAATGCATCGTCAGAGGGATCCTTATTAAACATGGCACTCGATTGAAAAAACAACGTACACGAGAAATTGCACACCTTGTCACCCAGGTTGCCCAACTGGAAGCAAAACACAAACACACCCTCCAAGATGCCACCCACAAACAACTACTAGAGGCTGGAGCGCAACTCAATTCTCGATTACAATCAAAGATTCAATTCCAGTTTTAACTCGCTAAAAAAACAGTCTACGAATTCGGAAACAAAAGTGGCAAATTATTAGCCAGAGCACTGAGAGCGCGCAGGCAAAAATGCCACGTCCAAAAGATCACCGCAACAGGAAAACCCTTGCTCACACCCAAAGCCATACCAGAGGGCTTCTGACAATACTACTCCTCTCTGTATTGCTTACCCCCAAACGCCTCACGAGCGAACGCCACAGAAGCAACCTTTATAGCTCGACAGAAGGAATATATAGCACAGAACCTGACTTCCAAGCTCTCGCCCCAGACCGTAACTACACTGGAGGAAGACATCACCGCTGAAGAAGTACGCCTAGCAATTAAACTGGCCAAACAGGGGAAGAGCCCAGGACCAGACGGGTATACGGCAAAATACTATAAGACATTTGCAGACGCTCTCACCCCACACCTACTAACACTGTTTAACTCCCTCCAAACCGGAAGCCAACTGGACCCCAACACGCTCCTGGCCCATGTCGTGGTGATACCTAAGGCAGGCAAAGACCCGTCCCTATGCACCAGCTACAGACCGATATCCCTGTTAAACACGGATCTCAAGTTGCTCGCTGTGGCGAAACCGACCTCGCCACGTGTCCTTGGAGGGGGCTGATTGCCCGCCTCTTGCCTTTGGACTATGGACCAGACTTTATGGGAATGTGATACCCCAGATAGCCATACCATGGAGCCTATTCATATAATGAAAGACTATGGGAAAGACTTTAGCTCCATGGCAATTGTACTGTGTGAGTAGGATCTGCGCGCTATTCGGTAGTTTTGTGCGTGCAGATCCCAGCTATCTGGGGATAGGTGAAATGTCTGTGTGTTATGTGTAAATGTGACTTTATGTATTTTAAAGTGTTTTATGTTGTTTTGCAACCATGTGGTTAATGGAGTCTGCCTTTAGTCCTGGGTAATTGGATTACTTCTCCAATTAACTCCAGGGCAGAAGGGAGGAAACCAGGGTGCATTGTGGGGATGTTTTTCTGCCAGCCAGAAAGGAACAAAAGATACTTTTAGTAACTTTTGAACCCCTGGTCGGATTCATGCCATTTTTTAATATGTTGTTCCCCTGAATGGATTGATTGTGGATATGTATTTTTATGTGAATGTGATGTATGGTTTTAAAGTTATGAAAGTTGTGTAAAAGTATATTTTACACTGTATGCATAATGGGATTATGTGTCACACTAAGGGGAGGGGATGTGTGGGAGGTAACATCTATGTCATTGGTTCTTTTATGCCTCCCCCTGGGTGTGGCCTGTATGTGTGAGTTGGAAATAAAAGCCAGGCTGGATGAGCCAGTCCAGAGTTCCTGTTTTACCCTCAAAGTGATGTGTCGTCTCATTATTGGGGGGAAGGATTTATTGCATGCTGTTCCAGTTGACTGCTAGGAGTACAAGCTTATTCGTATGGTTCCTATTCAATGGTCTACAGCATTCATATGCTTGGGAGAATTTAAAAGGTTTCTCGGATTCGGTGATTGTGGTGTCTGCCAGAGTGCTTGGAGTCCTCAGGAAGCACTAGGAGCATCCATTAACGGAGGTACTCAGTCGGGGTGCCAGGCGATCCGTTACATTGGTGGCAGCGGTGGGATGGCGTCCTAGTGCGAGGAGAAGCAGCTCAGAGACACTGGTAACGTTTGGAATTACAAATTGAGGGCAACGCTAGTATCCGTACAGCGCCCCTGGCTACAGCAGGATGGAATCAGCTAGTTTTTGGACAGCGTTCCATGATGAGGAGGAGGAGGCGGCCGCGGACTACAGGGATGCAGACAGAAAGGAAGTCTGGTATGATGCCCTGGAAGACGCCCAGTGGCGGCGAGGTGAGAGTCTCCCCAGTGATGAGCAGCGGCTACAGAAGCGTGTGGCGATGCGCATGTATCTATTGGGAGAGCAGCCCCTGGATGAGTGGGTGACAAGACTAGAGACCCTGGTATGGCGAGAGATCTGGCTAGACAACGCATACCAGGCCCTCTGGTGGCATACCATTCGACTTACCCCCTGGACGGCCGAGCACGACTTACCGGAGGGGGATGATTATGATGGCCCGGGTTTATTATGGGATGCCTTGGAGGACGACATTGATCTTGGCAGCACGGAGGGGTCTAGGTTTTGGGACATCTACGACTACCGGATGGGCATGTATGTCTGGGCTGACGAATGCGAGGTGAGCAAAGACATGACCCACCTGGTAACAAGGGAGTGGGAGCTGGAGCAGGACTACCAACACCTGCTCAGCTTCGTGCAGCTCCAACCTACCCGACAAGCAGAACCAGACCTCATAGACTGGTCCTGGAGAGACCCACAGATGGCAGGTGGAGATGGGATCGAGGTCTCTCTACTGGCCCTACAGGGATGCTGGGCAGTCGGCCCAGATCCCCAGCGGCAGGTTACAGTTCAGAGAGAGGAGCTTGTTACACCCTCTCTCCAGCGGCAGCCTAACCCACCAAGGGGAGACCGTAAGCCCCACACCAGCGCAGATGGGACCGTGGTCTCTGCGCCCAAGTTACAGGGAGCTGAAGGAGCCGTCCTCCCTCCCCAGCGGCAGTGTGATTTGTTGGGAATTGGGAGCCCGGTCTCCATTCCCCAGCGGCAGAGTATCCAGCAGGGAATAGAGAGCCCATCCCCCTTTCCCCCACAGCAGGACTCTGTGCTGGGAGGAGAGACAGTCGGTCTCCCTCCGCAGAGACGGGAAGTATGCATGGGAGAGGAGATTGTTACCACCTCTCCCCAGCGGCGGATCATTAATGTACAGGGAATAGAGAGCCCAGTCTCCATTCCCCAGCGGCAGAGTGTTCTAATGGGAGAGGAGCTGGTTACCACCTCTCCCCAGCGGCAGCTTAATGTACCAGGGGGAGACTGTAAGCCCCACACCTGTGCAGATGGGACCGTGGTCTCTGCACTTCCAGCACAGGGGGTAGGGACGGTCGGTCCTGCCCCCCCCCAACAGGGCTGTTTAGCCAAAGGGGAGACAGTCTGTCTCCAGCAGCAGAGCTGTGTAACTAAAGGGGAGACAGTCGGTCTCCAGCAGCAGAGTTGTGTAACTCAAGGGGAGACAGTCGGTCTCCAGCAGCAGAGCGGTGTATTTAAAGGGGAGACAGTCTGTCTCCAGCAGCAGAGCTGTGTAACTAAAGGGGAGACAGTCGGTCTCCAGCAGCAGAGCTGTGTAACTAAAGGGGAGACAGTCGGTCTCCAGCAGCAGAGCTGTGTAACTCAAGGGGAGACAGTCGGTCTCCAGCAGCAGAGCGGTGTAACTCAAGGGGAGACAGTCGGTCTCCAGTAGCAGAGCGGTGTATTTAAAGGGGAGACAGTCGGTCTCCAGCAACCAGGCTCCAACCAGACTACTCCCGTGGTAGTGCTGGCAACAGGACAGAGTACCGCTGGTCTCTGCCCCCTCAGCAACCTACCAAGGCAGCCTACCAGTCCCCCACACAGCCGTGGTGAGGCACCTGAACCTGGACAAGATTCTCCCTCACCCAGGTGTAGTAACTGTTTATTGTGGGTGGGCTGCTCTGCTGTTTCTGTCTTGTGGGTGGGCTGCTGGACTAACAAGGGCACTGACCGGCAGGAGGTCAAGTACCCTGTTAGTCTGGGGGGTAAAGGGGAGAAGTGTGGCGAAACCGACCTCGCCACGTGTCCTTGGAGGGGGCTGATTGCCCGCCTCTTGCCTTTGGACTATGGACCAGACTTTATGGGAATGTGATACCCCAGATAGCCATACCATGGAGCCTATTCATATAATGAAAGACTATGGGAAAGACTTTAGCTCCATGGCAATTGTACTGTGTGAGTAGGATCTGCGCGCTATTCGGTAGTTTTGTGCGTGCAGATCCCAGCTATCTGGGGATAGGTGAAATGTCTGTGTGTTATGTGTAAATGTGACTTTATGTATTTTAAAGTGTTTTATGTTGTTTTGCAACCATGTGGTTAATGGAGTCTGCCTTTAGTCCTGGGTAATTGGATTACTTCTCCAATTAACTCCAGGGCAGAAGGGAGGAAACCAGGGTGCATTGTGGGGATGTTTTTCTGCCAGCCAGAAAGGAACAAAAGATACTTTTAGTAACTTTTGAACCCCTGGTCGGATTCATGCCATTTTTTAATATGTTGTTCCCCTGAATGGATTGATTGTGGATATGTATTTTTATGTGAATGTGATGTATGGTTTTAAAGTTATGAAAGTTGTGTAAAAGTATATTTTACACTGTATGCATAATGGGATTATGTGTCACACTAAGGGGAGGGGATGTGTGGGAGGTAACATCTATGTCATTGGTTCTTTTATGCCTCCCCCTGGGTGTGGCCTGTATGTGTGAGTTGGAAATAAAAGCCAGGCTGGATGAGCCAGTCCAGAGTTCCTGTTTTACCCTCAAAGTGATGTGTCGTCTCATTATTGGGGGGAAGGATTTATTGCATGCTGTTCCAGTTGACTGCTAGGAGTACAAGCCTATTCGTATGGTTCCTATTCAATGGTCTACAGCATTCATATGCTTGGGAGAATTTAAAAGGTTTCTCGGATTCGGTGATTGTGGTGTCTGCCAGAGTGCTTGGAGTCCTCAGGAAGCACTAGGAGCATCCATTAACGGAGGTACTCAGTCGGGGTGCCAGGCGATCCGTTACACTCGCCAAGATCCTGGCACTACGCCTCCAACCCCTACTGCCGGGCCTCATCCACCCTGACCAGGTGGGATTCGTGGAGGGAAGAGAGGCTAGGGACATGACCATTAAGGCACTCAATCAAATATACGGGGCAAGACAAGGATCCATGCCCACCCTGTTGGTTTCGACAGACGCGGAAAAGGCGTTCGACAGGGTGGACTGGTCCTTTCAATTCTCCACCCTGGAGCACCTTGGGATGGGACCACACATGTTGGCTCGGATATCGGCTCTATACACCAACCCAGCACCGAGTGCAGGTAAACGGCGTTCTATCGGACCCATTCGATATCAGAAATGGCACAAGACAGGGCTGCCCACTTTCGCCCCTGCTCTTTGTCCTCAGCCTGGAACCGTTCCTCAATGCCATCAGAAATCAAGCCAATATCACAGGGGTCGGAGGCAAATGGGGGGTCAGCAAAGTCGCAGCATACCATCTCCAACCCAACACCCTCCCTCAGAGAACTAATGCATCAATTCGACACTTATGTCAAACCTAAAAATAAATTTAACCAAATCGGAAATTCTCAACATGGGATGCCCCCAAACGCTGGTGACCAACCTACAAAAAGACTTCCCCTTCCACTGGTGTACAGAGGCGATCAGATACCTGGGGAGACCTCACAACCATTTTCCGAATCAACTTCCCACCCCTCCTCGACCAGATTAAGGGAGACCTAAACACATGGCAACTTCCACACATCACATGGCTGGGGAGGATCAGCGTACTCAAAATGAACATTCTCCCACGAATCCTTTACCTCCTGCAAACTCTACCCATACACATTCCCAACAACTTCTTCACACAAGCCCGAAAGATACTGACAGAATACGTGTGGTATCGCAAGAGGGCGAGACTGAGTCAACACGGGGGACTGGGTCTACCTGACCTAACCAAATACCGGCGGGCCGTCCACCTCCAGCGCCTGATTGAATGGACACACAATCCGGAGAGCAAACTATGGATCCCAATAAAGGCAAACTTCTCACAAACACCCCTATCTCTCCTCCCATGGCTACCAAAAGCTACGACCGGCGAACTGCCACAACAACACCCAACCCTCAACGCCACACTGACAGTCTGGAGAAGCCTAGCACCACACAGGGACATGGCCCCGGAGCTATCGCCCCTCTGCCCTATCTCCCACAACCCGAGATTCCCCCCGGCGACGGACCCTCGCTTCGTCATGACCCTAGGGCTACCATACCCATGCAGAATCCAGGATGTCTACAAACAAGGCACGATCACGCCCCTGAGAGACCTGATCCCAGATACCCCACACAACTGGCCACTGGCTTCAGATTCCACCAACTAAAGAGATTCCTGACGCACATGCCCGAACTGAACTCAGCAACACGAGCACTCTCTACCTTCGAAACCATATGCTCGAACCCCCCGACCCCACCACTCGCAATCTCACTCCTCTACAAACTACATATCACACCACCCACCGACGCACCCCTCCCCTACTTCACCAGATACTGGGAAAAAGACCTAGGACACGCACTCACCGGGGAGCAATGGACCACGGTGTTCACACTCGTACACAAGGCTTCTATTGCCACCAAATTCCAAGAAGCAGGATATAAAATGATCTTGCATTGGTCCAAAACGCTGGAGAAACTATCGGCAATGATGACCACTTGCGATCCAGAATGTTGGAGATGCAGGAAAGACCTGGGAACCCTCTTCCATATTTGGTGGACCTGCCCACTAACCAAACCCTACTGGGAAGAAATCCACAAAGCCCTAGAGACCGTAACGGACGCGAACCTACCACTCACGCCTGAAACTTGCCTGCTCCAACTGACCCTGCTCCCCATAAACAAATACAAAAAGTCAGTGATCCCGCACCTCCTGAACGCGGCCCACAGCCTCATCCCGGGACACTGGAAAAAACCCACGGCCCCGACACTAAGTGAGTGGAGTGCTCCAATCCCCCAAACATGAGCCAAGACTTCATGAAGGGTGGAAGACATCAGAAGAATAGAGGAGCTCATATTCTCGGCGACAGGACGCATACAACGCTACCACGACACCTGGTACCACTGACTACGATGGCTTGCCTCTACCACAGCGCCAGGAGGAGACCAACAACCCTCAGGAGCAGAGGGGGGCTCTCCACCCAGGTCGGAGCCGGGGGAGCTGGACCAGGACCTGAGCTGCACCCTACCTAATCCACCCCTACCTCTCTCTACACCACCCCGTTTACCCTGGAACCATCCACATCTTCTGGCCCCTATTCTTCATTCCTTCCCCCTCCCCTCCACCAGGGCGATCCTGCCCGCTCACAACCCAGCAGAAACGTACAAACCACATCCCCCCCCCCAGACACAGAACGAACGACGCGCTCCACAACCCCAGGTATCCGAATGGGACGTGGCCACGACACACGACAAAGACACATGCGAGATAGCCCACCAGGGGCAACCCCCCCTCTACACATAACACAATGACCAATAAGGGAGCAACCCCAGCTCCCCTCCCCACTTACCAGACAGCTTTGAACGCAGATACACCCCAACACACGACCCTCTGCTGCCCACAAATCTCACTCTCCCATGTTAGCATCATTAACAGCTAGGCTTCGAGCCTCATACCCGAAGCCCCAGCGACAGAACCTCCCTACTAGACCTACACACCACGCTCTAACTAGGGTCACTACCAAGTAAGATACACAACTGAACCCCGTTGAACTGACGAAACCCCCATACGACAAGTAATGTGACATGAGAAACCTACCAGGTATACTTAACCCACTCCCAAAATAACACCCGAATCATACACCCCGATGGAACGCCAAAACTATCCACCACCGTGAAAATGTCCACACCCTACTACAAAAATAGACGGATCTGAACCACGCAACTATTATTGCAACACTGTTCATGGTATAAATATGGTGCAACCATCACATGCCGTAACGCGGTGATCAACTCGTTGAGTAGCCAAACTCCATAACAATGGCATACCTATACACATGCTCCTTCAGCCCAGACCATCACATGCTCTGTAAATTAACTGATACCATGTTATACTATGTTACTCATGCACTCTGTATTTCCTGTAACCCTTTTCAAACTGCTTTGTAATACGAATTTATAACAAAATAAAAAACATCTGGAATAAAAAAATAAAAAAAAATGCCAGAATGTGGACTTTTAACTAATTAACTTGAACTAATTCAATTAATCATTAATATTGGCCAATCTTGTTTCTCTTCTTATTCTGCTACCTCTGTATCTTTGTAAATCTAATTGTTCTGTTTCTGTGGATGACTGTCATTGGATATTTAGATTGTGGTGAAAGCCTTTTAATCCTGGTACAGAATGTGTAGTGTCAGAAATTGAGGCTGACAGGTGAGAACTTTTCAGCAGTGATCTGTATGTGATTTGTATGTTGCTGCAGAGGGTAAAGTGGCTGCAGCTGCAGCAAATGGTGGAGGGGTGGCGTTTTTGTAACTGCACCTTGCCCGTCCTCTTGTCCTATAAGTCAATACCCCATGCCCATAAAGATAATAAAGGATTAGAGGGGTACAAAACGCTTACTCAGCCTTTCAAACATATGATAAGATCAGTACTTTTCGGTTTGATAATAATAACACCAATATTCCAGAAATGACAATTACTAATATAAGCAAAATATACACTGATGAGCTACAACAGTAAAACCACTAACAGGTGAAGTGAATAACATTGACTATATTGTTGCAATGGCATCTGTCAAGGAGAGGGATATATTGGGCAGTAAGTGAACAGCCAGTTCGTGGATTTCATGTGCTGGAACCAGGAAAAATGGTCACGTGAAAAGATCTGAGTGACTATGACAAGGGAAAAATAACAGATGGGTCAAAGCATCTCTAAAAAGGCAAGTCTGATGTGAATTTCCAATTTTTCACTGGTTAGTATCTAACAGAAGTGGGGCAAGGAAGGACAACCTGTGAGAAGGCATCAGGGCCATGGGCTCTTAAGGCTCACTGATGCACGTGCAGAGTAAAGGCTAACCCCTGTGGTCCAATCACACTGAAGAGGTACTATAATTCAAATTGCTGAAAAACTTAACGCTAGTTATCAAGATGTCAGAACACACAGTGCATCATAGTTTGGTGTGCATGGGGCTGCATATTGTCCAGGTGTGTGTGTGGCCAGGTGTGTGTGTGTCATTTACCTGGGCAAGAGATCTCAGCAGGATTTACTATGTGTAGTAGATAGGCTGGCAGATGCAGTGTTAGGCTCTGGGCAATGTTCTGCTGGGAAATCTTGGGATTCATGTGGATGTTACTTTGACACGTACCACCTACCTAAAGATTGTTGCAGACCATGTACACCCTTTTATGGCAATACTGTTCCCTGATAGTAGTGGCCTCTTTCAGTAGGATTATGCACCCTGCTACACTATAACAATTGTTCAGAAATGATTTGAGGCATATGACAAAGAGTTCAAAATCTTGTCTTGGCCTCCAAATCCGACTGGGCATCTGTGGGATGTGCTGAAACAACAAATCCAATCCATGCAGAACCCATCTCGCAATCTGATGGACTTAAAAGATCTGATGCTAATAACTTGGTGTCAGCTACCACAGGACATGTTCGAAGATCTTTTGGAATCCATGCCTCGATGCATCAGAGCTATTTTGGCAGCAGAAGGGAGACTTACACAATATTAGGCAGATGGTTTTAATGTTGTGGCTAAAAAGTATATAGTGTTAGGTTTTCTTTTTTTTTTTTTTTAATTGTGTATCATTGGTTCTAACAGTCTTTTTAAGAATAGTAAAGTTCATCTTTTTCTTCTGTCTTGTAAAATGTTACTAAAACACAATACTTGAATACAATTTGACAGAAACTGGAAGTCAGTAGTTGTAGGAAATATCTCTGTAGTTACCCTAATAAAATCACACATTATTGCTTCCTAAAAATAAATTAATAAAAAAAAAAAAAAAAGGTCTTCTGCAATTGATTTGCCCTTTGTCACTGTCAGGGATCTATTTCCCATGTTTTGACAGGCAGTTGTAATTCTATCACCAATACATCAGTTTCCATGTGAAATCGATCTTTATTGCTGGACGAAGCTTCTTAAACCCACTGATTTATTCCTTCTGTGTTCTGAAAATAATGCCCTTCTATCTACTATGAATAAAATCCTTTGACTCATGTATGAAAATTAATATATTTTTTACCCTAGCTTTCGGTTGTTATGGTGGCAGATGAGCTGTGACCTTTTGTAAGCAGTTTTGCTGAGATTTCTGATGATGTTGGCATGTATAAATGACTGTCAATTTCCTTTATTAATTTGCCCTACTGTCTCATGTCTAGGCTGAAGGATCACTGTCACTGGCGATGCCTAAAACATTAATCCAAAGCACTGTTTAATTTTTCCACTGTCTCACCAGAGGTTGAACACTGAAAAAATGAAAACGGTGTAATATCCTGTCTATCACTTTGAAAACAGTGAAGAGAAATTTTAAATTACACGGCAATGTACATTCCAATAGGTCAAGAAAAGAGGTTATTACAATAACTAGCTGGTAGAGAGAGACATTAAAACTAAATTTAATGAAACGTCTGCTTTGGGAATTACAATAGAAATTCCAAGTAGCTCTGAGCTTGCAACTTAAATATCAGTAATTGCAGGAAACTGTACAAAGAAAAAAAAAGCTTGCAGGTATTTTAAGTTACACATTTAATAACTCGTAATTTTGTCGTCATTTAGCTAAGATACCCAAAAGCATGGGTAATTTGAGAACATCTCTGCAGTTTGCATTGAAACAGCAAGGTAGTGACTTGAAGGAACACTGCAGGCACTATAACTACGAAAGTCAGTTGTTGTGGTTATGGGCAGGGATGTATTTACCACAAAGCAAACAAGGCATTTGCCTAGGGTGACATTTTCAGGGGGGCGCCAAAAAATGCCACCCTAAGCTCCCAGACAAATGCCTTGTTTGCCTCGTGTTCTGGGGCTGTCCACCTTACTGTGAGTGAGTGAGTGTAGCTTTCAGTGTGTGTCTGTGAGTGAGAATGGGTGTGCCTGTGAGTGTGTGTCAGTGTGTGTATGTCATTTTATGTGTATCTGAGAATGTGTGCCTGTCAGTGAGTGGGTGTGTCAGTGTGTGTCTGTCAGTGAAAGTGTGTGTTGGTTAAACAGTGTGTGCCAATGACTGTATGTGTGTGGCAATGACTATCTGTCAGTGAGTGTATACCAGTGCATGTATCAATGAGGGCATGTGTCTGTCAGTCAAAAAAATGGCATTGACACAAATTGGGGGGGCAAATTTAGAATTTGGGGGTGCCCGAATTTAGTCGTGCCTAGGGCAGCACAAATCCAAAATACATCACTAGTTATGGGGCCAGGAGTGCCTTGATGCTATCCTAGAGTAACTTTATTAAACTGATTAATATGGCCAGAGCCATGTTTTTCAGATTCACCTTGCAGGAGAATCGGGTTAGAGCTCCACTGAGCTGAGAATGTCTTCTTAGCACTGTTAGCCAATAAGAACTAAACTTCTGGCAGTTGCTAGTCAAATGCAAACCAATCTCTTGAACTGACCATAAAAGTACAAATGTTACATATATAATTGTCCTTCCCTAAATGGAAAAATAAAGCATTATTCTTTTGTTAATATATCCCATTCTAGAAAAATATAGTAAGTGTCAGTTATTTTAGCAGACAAGTTGCCATTGCTATATTAGGTATCCGCAGATACTACCTGCAATATGAGAATTCCAAGACATTTTTAACTTTTTTATGATCAGACATACCTCTAGATGTTGGAAAAAAGTAGAAATCAATGACATTTAAAGGAACAGGTCAAGTGGTAGTGCACAGCAACAGGAGCAAGAAGGAATCTCTCCATTAACAGCAGTAATCATTGTTTGAGTGTTTGTTGCTGTTAGTGCTGCTATACTTTGCCTCTTGCTTACTTTTTCCTTTTCTGCCATCAAGTGGTAACTTTGGAAAGTCTTTAAAGTCTTTTGTCAGAGTCCTGCTGAATTCTCTGAATAATATCACAATTAATGGAATTAATAAAAATGGCTTATAGTTGGGATTATTAAAATCATAATAAACTCGATACCTTTTTTTTTTCAGACTGAATAAATGAGTATTTATATGTGAATGGTGTTTAATTATGACCTGAGATGATTGTTCTCTAATTAATGGTTATGAACAGGATTGACAAGTTGTTGAGCTGTACCTATCCATCTATCCATGCCCTGCCATCAAATTAGTACTTGAGTTAACTTTTATTTTGCATATTAAAACAAACTGTAGCCCACAAAGAATTACACGCACCTTCTTCTTTGTTTGAGCAAAGTAGCAGATTTCATGCTTCAAAGGAATTTCTCTTCTGAACACAATATCCAACTAATTACACTCTATTATAATAATTCTAAGTCACATGTGGGTACATTCTAAAGAACAGTAGAATAGGATGAGAGAGAACATGATTTAAGCACGTCTAGTACACTACAGGGTTCTTTTCAATCTGCAATAATGACTTGCAATGCCATCCCATAACAAGAATTCCAGGCTATCAATATATTAATTTTAAGTTCTGTGTACAATGTCAATATGCTGCATGCGCAATTTAGTCTTAGAGATCTTCCTCGTCAAGTGATGAGTGAAACTGTTCTGGAACATAAACTATATTATAACCCCTGATGTGGAAGTTATGTATCTTTGTTTTTTTTTTTTTTTATTATAATTTTTTTTTATGTTTTTGCATTATTTGTTAATCTAATATATTGACAATGCACCATTAATAATAATAATAATAATAATAATATTTCCATATAACACATTAAGGATAGTGGGTTCTTTACCCAATAGTTTCTCTTTAATGTTTTTAATACCTGTATATATCATTCCTTATTTATCTGTTAGTTTTTTTGATTATATATTTTTTAATGTTTTTGCATTCATTGTTAATGTAATATCTTGACAATGCACCATTAATAATAATAATAATATTTCCATATAACGCATTAAGGATAGTGGGTTCTTTACCCAATAGTTTCTCTTTAATGTTTTTAATACCTGTATATATAATTCCTTATTTATCTGTTTGTTTTTTTGTTTTTTTAGTGAGCAACGCAAAGTTCTCTGACTTTTACAAAACCCACTAGAAAATTAGTACTGCCTCACAGTCAGTACTGCATTGCCTAACGCAGAGAATCCACTGCATACATTTCTTAACCTGTTACTAGCTCTACGATCTAATCATGTTTGGATTGCAGCCAAAACCCAATTCTCCAGAACAACTACATTTGATATATAAAGCGCTGCATAGCAATGAACCAAAATCCTTTTAAGGTAATGGATTTAATCCTTATTAAACTTTCAACACTGCAAATCTCCAAAAAAGACATATCAATCCTCACTTTGATTCATAGGGAAATGTTTTAGTGATCAGAAACTCAGCGTGCTTAAATAATATGTTATTATAATCTAAGCACGCTTCTATTCTTTCAAAACCTTGACGCTATATTAACATTATTAAGTCTCAACGTGTTTTTCTTTTTTTTCTTTTCTTTTTCGGGAAGAAAACATATTGTAATGGAGAATAAATCCTTAAATGTTGTGACCAGATCCAGTGGTTCCTCTATGTTTGCAAATTCCCTGCTAATATTAGTACTTCAAAGATTATAAGTGATGTGAATCTCCTTTTTGTTTTAATCTCTACCCTTTATTACATGTAGGGTTCTTAAGTTAAATATCTAAACAGTGAAACTGCATATTCTAGTGACAGATATATTATGCTCAATCAATAAACTACACATGCAAGAATTTACCATACCTAAATGTGCTTATTTGTTCAATAAAATGTGCAAACATACTAAATGTGGCAGAGTTTAAGGCAGATTGTGATATGATTATTTGTATAAAGTGTATTTATTTTACTGGTTTGCGATATATCTGAATAATTATGTACAGTACAACTTGTTAACAGATATCAATGCAATAATAAAAACTCTAAAATAAAAGAATGAATAGAAGAACATAGCAATAGGTCAATAACAGATGCGCCTGTCTATATCTTGAAAACCCCACTGAAAATATGTTACACTCTTTCATAGAGCTACTTTGTTCACTATATACTCTATAGATTAGATCAATTGCAATACTAATATGCTTTATGTTAACAAAGAAAGAAATTTATTATCTAAAAGAGTTCATCACATAATGTTCCATTTAATAATACATTTTTATTTTCTTGAAATGGGACTAACACATTTTTTGATTATTTTTATTTTATTTTTTTTACTATACAGGTACCTATATTTCAGCACAAAAGGAATGCAAAAACAAAATCAGTGAAGTTTTTGTTTCCTTGCCAGTGATCCATCCCGTCTCTCTGCATCCTTGCAGAGGGACTGCATACTGTTGTCCACCTACCTGTCTATACAGAAGCCTTTGTAGGTCAAACTACAAAGCTGTATTGTAGTAGGATAGGGTGAGAAACAGAGAAGCATCTGAGTACACTCTAGGGCTCTTTTGCAGGCTGCAATGCTCTACTTAGTGGAGATGCTTAATATATACTCAGAGTACAATAAAAAATATTGCAAGCTATAAGAATAAACCACCATGTTGCAGTTGAAAGACAGACAGACAGGAAAGATAGACAGACAGACAGATGACATATAGATGGACAGAAAGACAGACAAATGGACATATGTATGGATAAATGTACAAATTTAAAGTTAAAACCATTATTATAGTAGGAGTTATCATTTGATTTCTTTTCCCCCAAAAAAATGTATTGAAGCATTTTACATTTTATACCAATATATGCAGTACATTATAATTATTACAAAGGATATTTAGTCTTATATAAATTTACATAAATCAAATATTCAAAAATATAATAATGATACAATTACATAATTATATTATTACTTCGCTTATAGCTAACAATTAACCTTTTATGGGGAATAAAGAAAATGTCTCTATGAAATAATAGTGAAGGGGGAAAAGAAGACCAGGAGAGAAAGGGGAACCTACTCATTTTTACTACTTCATAGTGTACAAACACACAGTCAGTTGCATTTCACAATTGAAAGTATTGTGTATTTAATATTTTTTATTACACAACATATTTTTGTGTTTTAAATTAATAAATCACCATGAAATATTTTAGATTTTAGATGAGGCTGTGTTGCTCAAAGTAAGAAAAAGAAATCATGCAGTAGTTTATCTAATTCTGCGAGCTTGAAAGATTCGGACTGCAATGACTGATAACTCCAGCAGGCAATGTCTGCTGTGTGGCACAAGCAAGGCACTTGTATTGAGTTTATGATCTGTACAATATGTCACTATCATTTATACAAGGTACATCAAATCTGGAGCACAGAAAATACAGTTGAATATTTCTCCTTATGTACTCTAAAAAATAACGTTCTTAATCAAAAATAATTCAGAGATTGTCTTTTCCCCAACTGATTTTAAAAGTAATATTGCTTAATTAGCCAAATGTTCCAGCATATGGCAATTAAAACATAGCAAGTTAAATAATTATTACTTGATCACACGATGCACTGTATTTTAAGATGATGTAATGCCACAAAAAATATCTCATGGATATATTTGTCACCAGAATTTGCAGAGTACATTTGTTTTTATTATATATTATTTTGTTTTATGTACAGTCAATTAGAATTCAGGCAGGTAATACAAATTAAATTATAGATAGGCATGTGCCATAGAAACAAATTGGAGGAAATGAGGAACTGTTGTATATGTAATCAAACTAATACATTATACATAAAAAAAAATGTTTTGATTGTATAATCTTAACATACCATTTAAAATTGCAGAAAACAATCTATTGATACATTGCCATGAATCTGCATATTGGAAAGTAAATTCAAAGATGAAGGAGAATCACTTATAGAAAAGCAATACACTTGATCTTATACACAGAGCTGGATATAACACATGTAGTAGAGTAGAGGTTAATGGTTAGTGGTAGCAGTTTTGTGTAGGGTTAATGTGTAGTCTAATGTGTTATGATTGCGTAGATTGTGTAGAAAGACTTTACTGTAAGGTCAGCATTGGGGCATACATGTAAGGCATCGGCACTCCAGATGTTTTGGACTACCCCTCCCATGATGCTTTGCCATCATTATGGGTGTAAGAGCATTATGGGGGATGTAGTCCACAACATGTGGAGTGCCAAAGGTTGCCTATCCCTGATGTAGGGTATAGGTCTACACTGCAACTACATGTAGAGCAGGAGTGCCCAAAAGGTAGATCACCAGATGTTTTGAAGCTACAGCTTCCATAATGCTTTGTCATTTTTAAAGCCATGCAAGGAACCATGGGAGTTGTAGTTCCACAACATCTGTGGATCTACCTTTTGGCCACCCCTGATATAGAGTAAAGGATTTGAAATGCTAAACAAAGCGATTTCATGTAAATTCGTGCAAATTCTTCCAATTGAATGCTGGGAGTTCAGTGAGTACTTTTATATTACTATGTATTTCACAGTCTATTGATTTAGCAAACAGTCCATTTCATCTGCACATTACTAAACTATAGTGCACACAAAGAATAATGCATAGCACAAGACCCAATGTTAGAATACAGCTGTCAATATATACTTTAAAATTCTGATAATAAGTACATTTCCTTCTATTAAAATTAGGGCAATTTCAGAGGTAATTTACTGCAATCAAATTACATATCTATCGCCTTATTCACAGCTCCGTGCAGGAATAATCATTAAAATAATCATTAAATTCTTAATTTCAGTATGCATCAGAGAGGCATTTTGTGAGCCTACTGTTGTTTACCCACAATGGACATGACATCTTAAGAAAGGTCCACTTAATGAACCTGCATGCAGCCAAATGATTTTAATGTTTTCCACTCTTTCACATTGCAACAAAAGGATTTGTATGGTTTGTTTTCCATTATGTTACGATTAGTGCTATTTTGCTAATTATTTCAATTTGCTTTATAATTGAATTGCCTCTCTGAGGAGGACACTTTTTCTAGGCTCCTATAAGCTTTCAGACATAAAGTGAGATACTATTTTTCTATGACTACAGGTATTTCAAGCATTACAGAAACTTACAACTAACTACTGGGCACATGTACTTATCCAGAAGCTGGTTTTATTTCACTGAATATAATGTGAATTTAAGGCACAGCAGAGGGTCAATTATGTCCAAGGGAACTACTTAAGAAGGAAAAAATGGAAATGAAAAAGCCAGCAAAGGATTCAAGACACCCTCCTTCCATCAAGAAATGTACTCTGCCAAGTAATATATCTAACAGCTTATATAAAATATAATTACTTTGTTGGCCGTAATTGTGGGATAAAATTATATTTATGGAGAATGTAAATTAAATTAATTGATGTTAAAACTGAAAAAGTCCAATATTATAGACTTCTATATAACATGTTTTCACCTAACAGACTGATAATCAAAGAAATGTTTTATTTCACAATTTACTCAATAGTCCTTATAATGTTTATTTATACAAAGATATAATACTTAAAAATACTTATTTTAGTGAAAAGGGTGAATATTGTGAGTTAATATGGTTAATCGGTTCCCTCATGCATTCTTGCATTCTGGAGTCCTTTGATTGAATGTTTTGTACCTGAATGTGTTTACAAAGATCCAAATTAAGTAGCCCCATGCAAACTGATTAGATGTGCTCAGTGCTCGAAGAAACTGGTGCTATATCACCAGAAATTTTTCTCCATCACACACTGCAATCAAACGTATTTAGTAATTCATACTGGACCGGAGAATTCTGTCACCTGGGTGTTCCCCTTGTGAGACCTTCATAAATTTGCTCTCTAACAGAGGGCAGTATAAAAAATAATTTGTAAACATTTAAAGAAAGATTTGAAATTTTTTTCGGTTCCTACCTGTAATGAAATAGAAAGTAAATCAGAGATCTGTGTCATTAAAGGGTACCAGTCATGTCCCAACTAACTTATGCTCATTAGATGCTAGCAAATGTATAGACTTCAATGACTTCCATGACAAGATTTGCCCTGCTTGGAGATGAATCCCAAGAAGGGCATATAAAAAAGAGAATGGTAGGAGACTATGCAGATCAGAGGATGGCTAGGAGGAGAGTGTAACATGAAGAGTAACACCCACAAAGCAGTGTTGGAATAGTGGAAAGGTGAGTAGATCTTTATATTTGACATTGAATAAAACATGTATCTTTATGATAGAATTCAATAAAGTTATAGAACCACGTGACAATGCTCCCTTCTCTCTATTTCTCCCTTACACTGACTAGATGTATTGATATGAGCAATCATGCCATGGCAACCTCAATCACTGAGGAACATGTAAAAAGAACTATCAAGACAGACCTTCGCCCGCAAACTTTTCTTTCCTTTCTTCACTCAAATAAAAAAAATTATCTTCAATGGCCTGGGTTTGCCTTGAAACAAATCTTAGAATTGTAGATTAATTTGCAGACAAATGAAAACATTTGCTACACAATATTAAAGGTTTTCTTCATCCAACACCTTTTTTGGAAATGGAATAATGCTAAACAATTCCATTTATAAAAACCTTTGTAAATGTTCATTTGATAGCAAGATTCCAGTTGGAAGGATTGTACTATTTCTAGAGAATACTTCTTGACAGAATCCAATTGAAATCGAGGACAGTGCAAATTAGATGAAAAGTGCACACCATATAAAGTGAACATCACATAAAGAATAGACATATTTCAGGTTAACCCATTTATCAATGCATAATTCCCTTGTCATTGAAGGACATTATGCATTGATAAAGGGGTGAATCCGAATAATTTGTATTTTTTAGTGTATCCTTCAAATACTTGTGTGTAGCATTGGCGTGAACTTTGCACTTAAGGTGTAATGTCCTTCAACTATTTTTCACTTTTGGCAAAATATGCAACCCACTGGCTGAGTAACAGTAGGAAGGAGAGTCAGCAACACAGAGGAAATGTATTTTTGCAATATCAATAGGTGCATTCTTCTATCCAGTTTTCTTTTTGGCTACATCATTTTAGAGAGGTTTATTTGTGGAAAAAACATGTTTTAACAATGTAGTTTGCTGCCTTGATAATTTAATTTTTATTGGACACATGTAGCTGCTTTGATGATTATTATGACATCCCATTGACATGGATGAAGACAGTCCAACCTGAATTTGTTTAGTTTTTTTAATTAAATTCTGAACTCCACTTTTGCAAATTATAGTCATGAATAGCTGTATGGAAACATTCTACAACTCAACTATCGTCACAGCATTGTTAGATTTTTTTTGTAATATGAATTTTAATTCAATTCAATTTTGGAGCTTTGTGAATTAAACTAAATTGTGTTGCACTGATAGCGTAACGACAATATTCAAAATAAAGTTTCACTTACAGGATTGAAAGATTTAAAAATTAAAGTATTTTGTAAATGTGATAATATGAAAAAACTAGAAAGGTGACACTTAAAACAATGTAATTATTGTTTGATTTTGCTGCCATTTTCCTTAAAGAAAGTTTAAAGAAATAATAAAATCTCAAGCATCATCCAGCTTCGAAGACATGGTTTGCCATGAGCTATATTACTACTAGGTGAGCAGAAACATGAAGAAACTATTTTTTATTGACATGCTTAATTATTTGTTAGTTTACTGGTTCCACAGGAATGTTTTACATTGTAGAAAGTTTGCTTAAATTGCAGTAGTTTTGTTTTATTACACGTTGTTCAAATAAGTCTTTGGTCAGTTTCTGTCTTTTGTCTAACTGTACATATTCCTGATGACCATAAGAAATTGAAGACTCTCTAAGCCTTTTCCTGCATGATCACTTCTGGAAAGTGGTTCTTTGGATGAATGTTTAAGGAAAGTTTCCTCATATCCTCATTTTCTTTCTTTGTAGATTATTGTAGTCATGTCCAAACCTGCAAACCATGATTTAAATTTAAATAGTTTCCACGTGTGAGGTAGAAGAGTAAGTTCTACAGTACTGTTACACATTGTTAGGGATGTATATATTTGCCAGGCAGGGCCGGCGCCACCGTTAGGCGAACTAGGCCTGCTGGGGGCGCACACCGGGATGTTTCCTGGTGGGCTCCCCCTGTCTGGGGCCTCAGCGCTGGGAGAGTGGCTCTTGAGCCGCCCCCAGCACCGGGCTGATCATCAAGTCGCCCGAAGGTGGGGGCGCCGAGAGGATCCCTCTCACAGGGGGCCCAAGAGGTGGCCCTGAACCTGTATTAGGTAAGGCAGAGCAGGCACCTGCTTACCTTGATGGATGTTGCCTGCTCTGCCAAAAAATGACGGCAACCA
The DNA here is from genome assembly GCF_036172605.1 of Pelobates fuscus. Classification (NCBI taxonomy): domain Eukaryota; kingdom Metazoa; phylum Chordata; class Amphibia; order Anura; family Pelobatidae; genus Pelobates; species Pelobates fuscus. The sequence continues at coordinate 333,729,823 of NC_086318.1, read as the reverse complement.
GAGGAGAGGTGGACGGAGCAGGAAGGTGGTGAGGGAGGCTTTTCTTGCAGCCTCTCACTCCTCCCTCGCGTGCCCTCTGTGATACCAGGAGCTGGAATATGACGTCATTCCAGCCCCGGCATACTAAACGGTGAGTGCCGTGTGTGTGTCTGCCAGTGTGTGTCTGTCAGTGAGTTAGTGACATGAGGGGGCAGCAAAATGGATCTTTGCCTAGGGCTGCAGAAATCCTTGCACCGGCCCTGTTGCCAGGATAATAAAATACAAATGATATGCATTTTTTCCTTTTTATGTATAATAGATACGCTTAGATATTCTGTGCCTTTCATAAATTTAAATCATTATAAGATTTTGGACCAATCACATCCTGGAAAGGATAATTTAAAGTCCACACAAAGCAAGCTTATGTGATTATGAAGCATTATTATTTAGAGTAGCCTTCTGTACAGTACAGCTTTTACCGGCTTGAGAGTCATTAATTGACAGTGACAGGAAAGTATTATCATACCTTGAGATACATGAATAAAAAATTGTAACAGAAGATGGAAATGTCTTTTAGTCTACACCCTGGTACCAATCAGATAGATAGGTTATTAGTACACTCGTTGCCAATGGCAAGATCACGCTATTCAGATATCTGACACATTGATTTATTCAGCTTGAGGACTTTCAATGTATGGCTATTTGTTACCTGTAGTGATGGCTTAATTGTAACTTTTTAAGGATTAATAGGATGATTTTCTTTATTCTTTAAGGATGCACTTTGTAATTCTCTGGAAGGGATCTAGAAATGTTCTAGCAACAGAAGTACATCAATGAATTTCTGATTTGAGTTTTGGTGATAAGATTCACAGTCGTAACATAGAAGCTCTGATATCATAATTGGTAAAATTGTTTAGGATCTGGCATTGTGATACATATATCATCTGCAAATATGTTCTAATGATTTGATTTTTAGCAAAGAGAAATTTCACCATGTGTCCCCAAAACTTTCTGACGAGAAGCATTGTACTGGAATAATATTAGACCTGTGCATGGCAGAAAAATTCCGTCGGACAGAACCCCTTCATCAAATATTTTCAGGACAGCATAATTTCGTTCATGTGGCAGTTCGGCTCATTAGAATTTTCATCCACTGATTCAGGAAAACAAATCAGACAAACCAAAATGGAGCAAAAGTGGGCCAATTAGTGTACTGCAAAATATTCCCTGCCATTAGGCTCATAGATCTAGTGAGAAAAAGTGAACAATAGCTTAAAGAGTGCAATCCGATCGGCCCAAATTCAGATGAATTGCAGTTTGTAACAAATCTAATCTCCAAGTCTAACAAACATCGTCATAATTGATGATCTCACAGTATGCTGATCAGGCAGCTGCAAGGAGACTTATTTGGTGCTGGATTACGGGTTTAATAAAAAAAAATTTCACCATTAAATAAAGGTGGTGCTAAATCTAACTTAACAAGGACCCTCTAAGGTTAAAATTAAGTATATTTCTTTATGTTAGATTCTTCCCCTAGAGTAGTGGTTACCAACCCAGTCCTCATGGTCCACTAACACACCATGATTTATGCATTTCCCAGTTTTATTCCAATAGAATAATGACAAAACTTGGACTGTTGGTGGGGGAGGACTGTTTTGGGAAACACTGATCTAGAGGACATGTACCTGCACTGCCTACTCTGCCTAATGGTAAATCTGGCACTGATGGCCGAAGCTTGTAAGTGTAGTATTTTTATTTAGTAACTACAGAAAATGCAAATGAATGTGACACTAATGCCAATATGTATGCTAATGTGTGAAAGAAAATATTAAGATGCAACCAGTAAGTATTACATCACTCAAACACTAATTCAAAAATCAATAAAAATAAATAAATTGGTGCGCTAAACAATTATACTTATGTAATTATTCATATAATTCACAATGTTCATATTGTAACACTGTAATAACATTTAGTATGTTCCCCTCACACCCTCTGAAACAAACTCATAAATATAGAGTGGTACCGCGCCACTCAAACTACTTTGCAGAGGGAGGATCAGATCCATGTTATCTGTGAATCCAAATGGAGAAGGACATCAGTAACAGAACATCTTATATCCAAGATTCCTTATTGTTGCTTGCATATAGTAAAATAAAGAACTTAACATTTTCAAAACTACTCTGGACATGTGGGCTTATTTAAAGAATTGCTCTCCGCCACCTCACACCGCTCTCTCCAAAACTGACACCAGGAAAGTGGATCTTAACATGCCGCCGCCTTGGAGCAGAAATACAGAAATTTGATCTTAGGTTGAACTTTGCTGGTTTTTGTTGTAATTACAGGGCCAAAATTTGGACCGGACTCTTTTACTTTCGAAATTTGGAATTTAGACTTCAATGGGGAATGAATTCTGGTAATCAATTTCCTCTAATTTATTTGATTTATTTTTGGCCCAGAGGATTCCATTGCATTATCAGGCATTCAGTCCGCACATTTCCTCTCTACCTGCACATAACAATGCTGAAACTCAGATGAACTTTGTAAATCTCATCTCAGGTTCCAATTAGCTGGCAGATGCTCCTCTGTTGATGTAAAAGAGGAGGAATCTACATTTATCGAGTCGACATGGTTATTGACTCTAATACAATAAAAATATCTAGTGTTGTGTAAATAATATGCTACTTAATTTGTAACATGTTCACCCATGACCATCGCTGTTGTTGTTCTTATCCAATATTTGCTCATTTGAACACTGCAGGCATCTGATATGCAATAAAATTGTTTCATGGGTCACAGAATATTATTGCTATGGTTTCTTTCTTCCGTTCAGTAAACCTTTCTTTCCCTTTTAATACTAAATATACAGTTTGTTTGCAATTTGTATTAACTATCTTAATCTGCGAAGTTAAAAGATCTTTGTTTACATTATCTCTTGTAGTTTTCATATCTTTGATATGAATTGTTACCCTTTCTTTATTCTATATTTTATGTTATTATTATTATTATTGCCATTTATATAGCGCCAACAGACTCCGTAGCGCTTTACAATATTTTGAGAGGGGGGATGTAACAATAAATAGGACAATTACAAGAAAACTTACAGGAACAATAGGTTGAAGAGGACCCTGCTCAAACGAGCTTACAGACTATAGGAGGTTGGGTATTAGAAACATTAGGACAGGAAATATCAAGTAGGGTGGGAGTGAAGCAGAGCTGGAGGAGAGAGCAAAGCACTGTCCCATAGGAGAGAGCAAGAGACAGGTATATAAGGTAGAGATTACTCTGGGAGGCCATAAGCTTTCCTGAAGAGATGGGTTTTAAGGCCCTTCTTAAATGATTGGCAGTAGGCAAGCTATTCCATAGGAGAGGAGCCACCCGCGAGAGGTCCTGCAATCGCGAGTTGGCCGTACGGGTGCGAGCAGCGGTCAGGAGGTGGTCATGGGCAGAGCGGAGGGGCATACCTATGGATCAGTGAAGAGATATAAGAGGGGCTGGAATTGTTCAGTGCTTTAAATGTATGCGTTAGCACTTTGAATTGACTCCTATAGGATACAGGGAGCCAATGTAAGGACTGGCAGAGGGATGAGGTGTGAGAAGAACGACTAGAGAGGAAAATCAGTCTAGCTGCAGCATTCATTACAGACTGTAGCGGGGCAATATGGCTTTTGGGGAGACCAATCAGGAGAGGGTTACAGTAATCCATGGGGGAAATTACTAGAGCATGGACAAGCTCCTTGGTAGCATCTTGCGTAAGAAAGGAGCGGATGCGGGCTATGTTTTTGAGTTGGAACCTACAGTTATCTATGCTATTTGTGAACATTTCTTATATTCTGTTGTTGCAATGACTAGATAATTGTATTATTCTATGTACTATTTTTACAACCTATTGTAATGAATGCTATTATTTATTCAGTATATCAAAACTACTTTGCGGTAGTCCGTTTGTAAGTGGTGATTAAAGCATCAAGTTCAAGAAGAAATTACTGTATTTTTCGCTCCATAAGACGCACCTCACCATAAGACGCACCTAGTTTTTAGAGGAAGAAACCCAGAAAAAAAATATTCTGAACAAACTGTCCCATAGTGTTTCTTACTATGGGACAGTTTGTACAGAATATTTTTTTTCTCCCCTGTCCCATAGTGTCCCCCCCTCCCTCTCCTCTCCTCTCTCCCATTGTCTTCATCCACCCCCTCCCCATAGACTTCATCCACCCCCTCCCCATAGACTTCATCTCCCCCCCTCCCCATAGACTTCATCTCCCCCCCTCCCCATAAACTTCATCTCCCCCCCTCCCTATAAACTTCATCTCCCCCCCTCCCCATAGACTTCATCTCCCCCCCTCCCCATAGACTTCATCCCCCCCATAGACTTCATCTCCCCCCCCTCCCCATAGACTTCATCTCCCCCCCTCCCCATAGACTTCATCTCCCCCCCCCCCATAGACTTCATCTCCCCCCCTCCCCATAGACTTCATCTCCCCCCCCTCCCCATAGACTTCATCTCCTCCCCCCCATAGACTTCATCTCCTCCCCCCCTCCCCATAGACTTCATCTCCTCCCCCCCTCCCCATAGACTTCATCTCCTCCCCCCCTCCCCATAGACTTCATCTCCTCCCCCCCTCCCCATAGACTTCATCTCCTCCCCCCCTCCCCATAGACTTCATCTCCTCCCCCCCTCCCCATAGACTTCATCAACTCCCCCCTCCCCATAGACTTCATCTCCTCCCCCCTCCCCATAGACTTCATCTCCTCCCCCCTCCCCATAGACTTCATCTCCTCCCCCCCTCCCCATAGACTTCATCTCCTCCCCCCCTCCCCATAGACTTCATCTCCTCCCCCCCCTCCCCATAGACTTCATCTCCTCCCCCCCTCCCCATAGACTTCATCTCCTCCCCCCCTCCCCATAGACTTCATCTCCTCCCCCCCCTCCCCATAGACTTCATCTCCTCCCCCCCTCCCCATAGACTTCATCTCCTCCCCCCCCCCCATAGACTTCATCTCCTCCCCCCCTCCCCATAGACTTATCTCCCATACTGTCTCCCTCCCCTTGTCCCATAATTACTTACCTGTCTTGTAGCGTTGGCTGGCAGCACAGGGCGCACCGCGGTAGTGGAACTTGAATTTCATGTTCCGGTTTCCGGCGGGACGGAAAGGAAGTGCGCACTCAGCTTGTGCGCACTTCCTTTCAGTCCCGCCGGAAACCGGAACATGAAATTCAAGTTCCACTACCGCGGTGCGCCCTGTGCTGCCGGCCAACGCTGCAAGACAGGTAAGTAAAGCTTCATATTCGCTCCATAAGACGCACAGACATTTCCCCTCACTTTTGAGGGGAAAAAAAGTGCGTCTTATGGAGCGAAAAATACGGTAGTCAATTTACCTCCATTCCTACAAATTAAACTTGCCAGTTTGCCTCTGTTATATTGTGTCTCTGCGTAGAACAAGGCATATATAGTGATTAATTGAGAAATGTAATAGATGCTCTGGAGAAATAATGTGAAACGTAAGCATTTACCCCTTAAGGACACATGACGCTAATATTCCGCCATGATTCCCTTTTATTGATTATGATTCTGAAGTTGTGTCCTTAAGGGGTTAAGGAATATGGTCCAATGAATACTGCAAATGTTTACATGTGGAATGACACCACACATTTTCAAAAGAAAAATTGTCTGTGCACGTAAAGCAAAGGTAGATATCTGAATGAGTGGAAAATATTGATCGAAAGCAAATGTAATGTTTGCAAGTGAAAACATGATTGTCATTATATTTAAATAGGCTCACAACATGAGAAGAGTGCTTTAGCCACATGGGAAATAAGATGATCTTTATCATGTCTTACAGAGTTCAAATGTACGAAGTGCTTCTATTTATAGTTAACATCACAAATACAAAAATAAACATCTTGATTAGGTATAGCTCTGGCGGGGAGAAGATTAAAGGCTTGACTTGCCTCTACATGGCTCTACCATCCTCTCATACATAGGTATCTATCAATGTCCTATGTTCATAGTTATCACTGTATTTACAAAGTAGAGCAGAAAATGAATAGAGAATTAATTATCATTTGACTTTTAACTAGAGTTTAGTTTATACAGTGATATTGCTAGGTTAATTATTAACTTGCAATGAAAAGTGACCATAGTTATTGTGATATAACGTTTTACCTGGGACATAGAAGGGATATATAGAGATAGCTATTCAGGACATTTCTATTTATAAAGAAAAAAACAAGCAAACAATTGTTAATGTGACCAAAACATAATAAATTACACTCATAAAGACACATATAAAATATGTTTGTATGAGATAAACAAAGTGGGAAAGGTAACGAAAAACAAAAAAGTATAATAGACTCAAAAACATAATACATAAAAAATGTTTAACAACAATATTTGAATATTTGTATTTGTATTTACTCTAATTCCAAATTATATTATAAAAATCCATATGTTGCTATAATATGGCAAATTCAGCCTCACCTGGAGTCTAATCACATTCTGGATGACTTCCAATCGGGATTTCGACCTGGCAGAGGGACAGAAACTGCCCTGGTTAAAGTCCACGACGATCTCCTGTGGGCCTTGGACAGAGGGGAGGAAATTGCCCTGGTACTCCTGGATTTATCGGCGGCCTTCGATACTATCGATCATGATAGATTGACAGAGAGGCTATTTACTGTGGCTGGTGTGGATGACAGGGCGTTGGCTTGGGTGACCTCGTTTCTCCACGACAGGGTTCAAAGGGTAAAATTGGGGACATTTTACTCCTCTAACATCTCCCTGACATGTGGAGTCCCCCAGGGTTCGGCCTTATCTCCAATCCTGTTTAACATCTATATGAGGCCACTGACCCATATCATCTGCCGCCACACGCTTCCCTATCATATCTATGCCGACGATACCCAGTTGTATTTTCGCCTGGCCAAGAAAAAGGAGGATCAAATCAATCTTTCTTCCTGCCTACAGGATATCCAGTCGTGGATGGGAGCCAATTATCTAAAACTTAATGGCTCCAAAACTGAATGCATCATCTTCAGTAACCAGGAGGTGAATAGTATCTTTCCCTCATGGCCGGACTCGTTTTCTCCACCTCCGAGTCCTGCCACCAAGGTCAGAGATCTGGGAGTCATTTTCGACTCCAGGTTGACAATGAAGCCCCAGATTAATCAGGTGGTAAGCTCTTGCCACTACCACCTGAGGCTTCTGAGGTCTATTTTTAGATTCATTGCCTCCTCTGATCAAATCTCGGTGGTCAACGCCATCATCAGTAGCCGATTGGACTACTGCAATGCTCTGTACCTTGGACTGCCTCAGAACATCATACACAAGCTACAGTTGATACAGAACGCAGCTGCAAGGCTACTTACGGGTGTGGCCCGCAATGACCATATCACTCCATCATTAAGAGCCTTGCATTGGCTGCCCGTTCGTGAACGGGTTCTGTTTAAAAATGGTTGTTTGGTATTTAAGGCAGTCCATGGTATGGGACCAGACTATCTGAAGGATAAATTCACACGCTATGCTCCCAGTCGATCCTTGAGATCGGCTGATTTAGCCTTATTGAAGATTCCAAATTTTAAAAAGAAAAAGTGCGGAGGGAGAATGAGTGAAGTTCAGGGAGCGCAATTTTGGAACTCCCTGCCTCTGACATTAAGACTTGAGAATGATCTACTGAAGTTCCGCCAGAGCTTAAAAACAGCTTTATTTGCTCAGGCGTACGGGATGACATGAAAATTTTTAACCTGGTCCAAATGCATGTGATTATAATGCTGTTGTTTGCTGGATATTGTTTTGTCTGTTTTTTATTGCTGGTATGCGCATCGAGACCCTATGGGTAATAAGACTGCGTTTCTTAAGAATTTTTAATAAATAAATAATAATAAATAATAATTAATCTAATATCAAACTGAATAAACCCTGAGATGCACAGGGCAGACACATAATGTAAGTGAAAAATTGGGCAGGAGAAGAGACAATTATTACCGAATGGGCACTTTCACATTACACACACATATATATATATATATATATATATATATATATATATATTATGCAAATAGATGGCTGCACTATCGTTTTTTCAATAAAAATTAGCTTTTATTCCAAAATAGTTAAAAACTTGATCAACATTTCAGTCCCCCATAGGGACTTTCTTCAGTATGTTAGAGCCCTGGTATTGCACCCGGCCAAGGTATTGTAGCATATATATATGTGTGTAATATAATTTTTTATATATATACATATTGACAGACAGATAGACAGACTGAAAGACAGGCAGGCAGGCAGACAGGGAGAGGGAACATTGAATGTCCCATGTACGTAAATCTGTGTGCATTTTGCTTTTAACTTAAAAATGTTAAAATGTATTTTAAAGAATTGAATGTATATGTCTCCCACTTTTCTGTAATCACACATTTCTAAATACCCTGAAAGAAAAATATTATAAAGACCTCCACTATGTGCCTGAAAGTGTTTAGCAGGAGCAATTTGTTCATTCTTAATATCTAACCAATGCTCTCTCATATATTCCTTGAGCTCGTGTTTGGTTTTGCCCACTTATTGAATATGGAACTAGAAGCATAGGAGGAGGTAGATCCTATTCTTTCCATGATGATTGATAAAATGATTAATGCCGTCCTCTATTTTAGTAGAAGGCGCATTGAAATGAATTCCAGCAACGAAGCAGTGTTTGGCTCCTAGATTTCTTGCTATCTAGGTAATTAGGATAAATTAGGGAGCCTACAGCAATACAGGGCACTGTATTTAATTCTGCCCTCTATTATTCATTTGTAAAAGGGAGTTGTCAGCAGAATAGCCATATATATGAAAATTATCAGCATTTTTCTCTAATTTATTACTGAAATGAATACGGAAATGTTTTAACAACTTTGCCGTCTACATTTTTGTGACTGTAAGGTTTATATTACAAAAACTACTTTACTGCTACTATTATTATTTTGGTGATTTTATAATCCCTCCAGATATTCTTATTAGAATAGCAAACAAGAAAAGAACAGGGGGATTCCTATATGTATCAAGGTTGACTAGTGAGAATCGATAAATACCCAATATATATACCAAGGTGAAAGTGGAAAGATTATCGGTTCAAATATTCAAAAAAAACGAATTCGATAAATAAAACTTTACTTTTCATACTCTTAGATAAAAAGGTGAGACTTCTCAACTAATTGACAAACCAAATACATACTAGAAAAATATGAGGTGTAGGTCTATAAATAGTGTCAAAAAGTATTTTATTAATTAGTACAGAATAAATCTATATATATATGTATGTACAATCCCAGTAGAGAGCCCTCAGGAGTCTTTAAGGGTCTTGAAAAAAGTCTTCACAGACTGAAACGTCGACCAATATGGGATGTATTCCTGTTATTGCTTCATAAAGGACCAGTTGTAATTTACCTTAAAGACTCCTGAATTCTCTCTACTGGGATTGTATATAATTTGTTTGGAGACAGCACCGGAGCAGTAAAAGACCGGGAGCATCGATTGCTGGGACCTGGGATTCATATATATGTATATATAGTAGTATGACATATATATAAGGTATATATAAGGTACCTAACACCCCATAAAGGATTAAAATAATAAAGGGGAGATAACCTCTAAGAAACGAATTGATCGCTTGTATTTTGATCAAAAACACTCAAAGCTCCGGCAAGCGAAGCTCCAGCTGTGGCTGAAATCCATGAGGTATTAATATATACCGGGGCAATACAGTTACTTTGCTGGGTATAACAATGTATCTATAATGATATTTGGTATCTTGTGGCATCCTAATAGGATAACTATTCTCAAATCAACAGCACATGGAGAGACAAAACAATATAAGAACAGCCAGGTGCAAACCATATAAGCACTCCCTCAAGTGCTTTAAATATTCAAATGTATATAGGATATAGAATGCACACCATAACAATCTCAAAAAATATTTAAATTTTATTATGTACAAAAAAGTACCAGAATGTAAACATATAAGAAAAAATGAATATAAACAAAGTAACAGAAGTAAAGGCAGATACAATAAAATAATCAAGGGTACCATTGATAAAGGCAGCCAGTTGGTGCCGAAACGTTGGGGGGGGGGGGGGGGTTGGTGACTCGTGTTTCTGTCTGAGGCTTGTAAGGATTTTTGTGGTAATTTATTACTATTATTTTATTGTATCTGCCTTTACTTCTGTTACTTTGTTTATATTCATTTTTTCTTATATGTTTACATTCTGGTACTTTTTTGTACATAATAAAATTTAAATATTTTTTGAGATTGTTATGGTGTGCATTTTATATCCTATATCCTAATAGGATAAGCCACAGAGGGAAAGAGCAGGGTAATATTAGTATGATAACCTTGATACTAGGATATCAATATTGTGCCTTCGAGGGCACCCCTTAAAAAATATACTATCTCTGTCTGGCTACTAGTGTGCAACACTAATTAGGGGTTATCCTCCATTTAGGAGGATTTCTTCTTATTGGCTCATTCTTGCTATCTATTTTTCTTTCTTTCTCTGTCTTTAATTGTTCTTATTAGAATAGCTCTAGACCCTAAAAATCTCTCTAGATCTACATTTTAAAGATAGGTGTTTTATATGTTTTTATATGTTTTATTGATTCAATTACAGAAAATGAATGCATTGTACATGGTAATAATATACAAAAAGCGATTTTTACAGTATATATACTAAACATTTTTAATTTACTGCTTTGCAAAACGAAATGCTGAGGTACAGAAACGCGTACAGTTCACTATTATAAAACTGAACATAAAAATAATGAAATTATTTTGACCTGATGAACATTCATGATTATCCTTGTACAGTGTTACACATTTTTCCCCTATATCTGGTGCTTAAATATGATAACAGCAACACTGTTATTGCTTCAAGTAAGTTGAATTATTTCATTGCATGTCATTTCTTCTAATATAAAACTGAACTCAATCACAGCTAAAATAAATTACGTTAAAGGACTATTATAGGCACCCAGACCACTTCAGCTTAATGAAGTGGTCTGGGTGCCTGGTCTAGCTAGGTTTAACCCTTTTTGCTGTAAACATAGCAGTTTCAGAGAAACGGCTATGTTTACCTATGGGTTAATCCAGCCTCTAGTGGCTGTCTCATTGACAGCCGCTAGAGGCGCTTCCGCGCTTCTCACTGTGATTTTCACAGTGAGAAGACGCCAGCATCCATAGGAAAGCACTGAGAATGCTTTCCTATGGACTGGCTGAATGCGCGCTCGGCTCTTGACGCGCATGCGCATTCAGCCGATGATGGCGAAAAGGAGGAGGAGAGTTCCCCGCACAGAGGGAGCCCAGCGGGGGTAAAAGGTAAGGGATTAAACCCTACCACCTCCTAGAGCCCAGCAGGAGGGGGACCCAGAGAGTGGGGGGGACCTAGAGACCCTGTAGTGCCAGGAAAACGAGTATGTTTTCCTGGTACTATAGTGGTCCTTTAAGAAGAAAAAGAGTAACACAAAAAGTAGGTAAAGCAAGTTATGGGAGAAGAAGTATCTATAGCATTTCCCTAAATGTAATTTCCTTTTGTTGTTTGGTAAGTGTCACTTTTCTTGTCATTTAATAGACTATCTGAGTTTTATTAGTCTAGCACCAAATGGACACTCGTGAATAGAGTCATTAAATAACATTCTCCAAAAGGGATATACTGTAAAATAATAATCCTGAAATATCTTCTACTTCAACCATTCAGTAAGATGTGGGTTGTGGGGTGCGGGTTAATAAGAATTGCCGTTTTCCCCTAATAGCCTAGGGAGATCTGTGCTATGCGTGCCTATATAATGTGTGTGTTAGGGTGTAGAGTTAAAGTCAGACTATTGCCTGCATTTTCTGTTTAGTGAAATGAGAAAAGTTAATTTACTGTGAGGAGTGTACACAAGGCCAATTATATAGGACAACCTGCCCAAAGTTTGATAGCTGGAGGACCACCCAGTTCTTCTTTGACTAAATATTGCCATTTACCAAACACAACAGCAACAGACTATTGTCCATTCACCAAAAATAATAGCAACGGAATGTTGTCCATTCATTTTGGTACTAATTAGTATCACCACCACAAAGTTAAAGAGTGATGTCCCATCTCTCAATGAAACATTAAACTATTTGAACATTTGGAATAGCCAACCAAATTGTCTTTTTTTGCATGCTCCTCCAATTTTAAAATACAATAACGAACTGGGCACAGAACTGGGAAAGGCCCAAGGCAGATTTATTGGATATACCTTAAATATGTAATTTCAGTTCTGTCTAGGCATGGCTGTCTCTACCTTCATGGCTGAGATCATCAAATTTAACAATCTTAACCAAACCAATGCCATAGGAATGCATGGGGAGGCTATTGCTCAACACTGTGATGCACCAACCTGCATCTCGTCATTTAATTAAATCAATGCATCTCCATGGGGCACATTCAGCATCTCCATGCAGAGCGAAGAGATGCTAAATGACAGTACTGCACACTGTGCAGCACTGACCCAGGAAGCAACTCGACGAGTGACTGCAACTGGAGGTGTTACTAGACAGTAATGACAGTAAGCTGTAGTTGTTCTGGTGACTATAGTGTTTCTTTTATCTATACATAAATGCAACTTATAAGTTATATGTTACATATAAAAATGATACAATACAGCTGGCAAAGCAACAATCAAGGTAACAAGCTAGATAATTCTGTTCTATATACTCTGAATGTCACTGCCTATATTTCATAGCAGCATTCAATGTATCGCATCTCATATCTTTCTATGCAGCAACTGTCATAGAAATATGCTTATTTGCTACCCTTTTCATGACTGCTAAACAGAACATTGAAGTAAGCAATAATATAAAAATAGGCGAGAAGAGAGCAACAAACGTAGTTTTTATGATCACATTTATTTTTCTCAAGCATGAAACAGACATTGAAAAAAAAACATTTCTACATTTTTTTAAACAAAATTTAAATGTAGAGATTGTTTAAATCCATTTTAATAGAGCCAAGTGTGTAGATTGTGAGTAAGCAAGCAACACCAATTTTCAGAAACAGCGGGAATTTTATTACTCAATGTTTGACTATAAAATTATAGAAAATTAAATTTAAATGCTGATGCACTGGGATTTATAAAATCATTTTCTTATTAGAAACAAAACAATATATGGCCAGAATGAAGGTTCGAGTTTTCGAAACAGCAAAGCTATATGCATAGTGCTCAAACAACACTTTGCGAACCCATTACCTATCGTCTATAAACTACAGCTAAAGCTTACTATTGTTGGTATTAGTGTGTGTAGCAAAACTAAAACAAAGAACCTTCCATTTGTCTGTCACAGTCATCTAATTTAAACAATGTAAAACACATAGTCATTGATTTAACATTATTGGATAAACTTTCCTAATGACTTAATATTTTTGCACAAAAGGTATAGTTCAAGAATATATACCAGATGGGGGCGCCACAATCACAGAACGTGTGTATAATTACCATGCATATTCAATGGAGAACATATAAATATTTAATATAATATTTTTGGATTAACTTTTAAAGTGATTTTTTTCAACATTAAAATAATGGAAAAAATATATCAATATATCAAAACAAAATTAAAATACTTATAATATCAAAACATTTTAAAAGTTTATCCAAAAATATTAAATAATTTAGAATGTGTATACAGCAATATTAAATCAGGGACCTAGTTAATAAAAATCTGCAAACATTTATGGATATATGTATATGTTTTAGAGATATTTGAATACAGGCAAACATGTCCATTTAACTTACTCTTAAATCACCAATATCATAATATAGATTTTATTTGTGAATGTAAAATATTTATCAAATCATAAAGTACATTGATATTACAAGTAGCATTTATAAGCAGTTTAGGTCTCACTCAAAATATCTGCTAGATAAATAACCATGCAAGCCGTGCTTGATTTTTCAATAGTAAAACAGCTATAAATATTTTTATGACTTGGTTACTCAATAACTGTTATAGAGAGAGGTCAATGAGTCCCTTGGAGACTCATATACGCAATGTTTTTTTATAGATATATCGTTGATTAGACACATTTTCTATGGTTTACTGCTACAAAGCCACATTTATGTTTCATAAAGGAGGTTGAGAGAAGGAAATACAAGCAATTTGTAAAGTGAAACAACATTCAAAAGGTTACAGTTTAATGAAATTTGATATATATCTATATATTTATATTGATCTTATATTTATATTGATCTTAGACCGGATGGGAACTTGTTACCTTTGTGGCTTTCAACAAAATTCACAAATTAAAGCAACTTTTTCCTTTCTATTGGCATTAAATTTGAAGCAAAAAAATAAAATAAAAATGTTAAGTGCTAATATATTTATAAAAAATGTAAGTGCTAATATATATATATATATAATTAATGTAAGGATTAGAGTGGATCACATAATTTTTATCCCCAACACTACTTTTCTAGGGCCCTAATTAACTTTGTGTTCTTGTTTAAATTTGTGACAGTTTGTCTTTGACACTGTTTCATCCACTTTATAAAACTACAGCAGAATATGGCGATATGTAATAAAAGTAATATTGCCCAATTAACTTATTAAACATAGGCCTGGTTGTGCACAGCTCTGGTGAAATGGCAAAAAAAATTGAGAAGGAACTGTTGGCCTATTTATAACTGACTAAATGTCTATAGTAAAGAACAATAAATAAATAATAATAAAATTGTCCATTTAACAGAGTAGATTTAGTTAATTATTTTAATATACAAAGGTAAAATGGAAAAATATTTATTTCCAATACTTCACATTTTGTTGTGTTTGGAACATTTACAATTTGTGTTTATTTTCTACAAAATTGTTTATTAGTCAGACAGCAGGTTTTAGTAGGTTGACTACCAACATGCAATTAAACAAACTCTGCACATTTTGGTGGTCTATCTATGTAGTCTTTAGAATTATTTGTTAATATATGGCATGGCATTGATTTGTGTATATGCATGAGAATTGGAACCCCATAATATGATACAGACAAAGTGTACTACTGATAATATTGACACTGAAATAAAATGTGGGAATAGAAAGGAATGTTTCTTAGGTCATTCCTCTGTCATTTGATTTTTTTTCCCAATAATTTTATATTTTAACAGACTCTATTATGTAAGGAATGGGAAGCCAGTCTACCGTTTTCTATGTATATCCATCTTGTAAAAAATAAAAGTTTTAAATTTTTTTAAAGAATTTTTAAAATACAGATTGTTAAAAAAAATTGCATATGTATGCAGATGTTGCACATAAAACACAATGTCAGCATTTTACTAGTTTGATGTCAACTCACCATGAAAATCTGTGTTTTAAGTGAAGGGAAAGATAAGTAAAATCAAATATAGCAATAGCATAAACAAAACCAATATAACTAGAAATAACACAACAAAATACTGTCAATACTTAAAACATGAAAATAATATTGCTATATAATATAATGTAAGCTTATTTTTTTTTTTGAACACTTGGTATTACATCTTTTATAGTATTTTTTTATTTATTTGAAAATATTTTTTTTTATTTTTTTGGGGGGGGACGACGACTTACCAGTGGAGAATAACAATTATAATTTTCACCATAATTAAGAAAATTAGTACATTTTCAGAATTAAGAAGTTTAGTACACTAATGCAAAAGCAATAATAAGTAAACTAAAATGCTTAGTATTTGTAATTATAATTGTTATTTTAAGAATATTCACTTCAGTATTACATATTTATGACATTAGGCAATTATTTACCCATTCTCTTAGAACATTGCACTGCAAGGTTAACTCGTACTTTGCTTTTGTTTTTATTATTGATAGATCTGCACATGCACAAAATGACAGGATGTCATCAGTAATTGTATCATGCAAGCGATACGCACAACATTTGCGAAATATGGCCCAAAATAGCCTAACTTTATTGGAGATTTTTTTTTTTCCTACACAATAGGGCCTAGAGTAGGTACGTCTGTTACAAATCAACCACAACTAACTGTTCAGTGAATAAGTCCAATTAGCTTCTTGTAAATATGCCATTGATGCCATTAGACAGATATCATGAGATCCATTCTGTTTATTTTCTGTGTCCGTATAGTTCTAAATTTCGTAATCTGTAAATAAAAAAAGCAGAACTAAAAATTCTGCTCCGTAGATAAAATAAACTAAATCCATTGTTTAAAATTAAAACCTCCTTGTTTTATGGAATTTTGTAAGGCATCTATTATTAAAAAAAAAATTGGTTGCACATCAATAAATAGCTCCTAATGTCAACATTTGATTTGCTGGGTTTTTAAGCTTTTGATGAAGCACTGTATATTTTGCTGCCATAGTATAGAATCTCATGCTGGTTTAGAAGAAAAGTAATAAAATATATTTGAGCAGATTTGCACTGACTCTCATAATCTGGGGAGTTTTCATGTTTAACAAATCAATGCGATAACAATCACACTATGCATCTGAATATAAATGTGTCTCATAAAATTCATGCTACATCACCAGCCCTTCTACATTATGTTAATCGCTAATCTTTAGAGTGAGCCCTATTTTCTATCTGCACAGTTTTAAAATACACATATAACAAAATTACATGGAATTTAAGGAACTACATAGAAAGGACAACAAAATATCTACTTCATCGCAGAGAGCGTAGTTATGATTATTGATGAACAATGTCTCACAAAAAAATGTTACTTTTTTTTTGCAAAACTGGAAAAATTACATTATGCATTGATATGAACCTTAATATGCTGCCTATATCCAGTACCAGAAAGTTACCCAAATTAAAGCAATTCTGTTGTGTTTTGAGAAACACTGCCATCAAGTGGTAGGAAGATTTTTTACATTTATTTTCAAATAACTGACATGATAGCTTATTAGGGCCTCGATGTAATACTTTAGGATAAGATTTTCGAATGATTTAATATTTTTGGATAAGCTTTTAAAATATATATTTTTTAAAAAATATTAAATTATCAAAAGTATATCATATGTAAAAACATTTATCAACAGTTCACAATATGTCTAAATATTGAAACATATTTCAAAATGATAAATGATTTATAAAGCTTACCAAAAAAAATGTTACATTGAGGCCTAGATACGACATGATAAGATTGCAACTTACAACATTGAATAACATTTGTTTTAACAACTATATAATTGTATGGTTATTCTTAAAACTGTTCTATATTGTTTTAAAAATAGTGTATATTATTTCAAATTGCTTCTTTTTTCTTCTTAAAATATACACTCACACATATCATAGAATATATTATACTTTATATTTTGAATTGTTTGAACATATAAATTATGAAAAGATTTAGCACAGTGTCATCATCGTTAATTATTCATACGAGACGACAGTAACATAAATATAAAGAAAACAAAAACAAATTGCATAAATGCTGGTTTGTTTGCTAAATTTGACACATAAAGCAGCTTATAAAATAGCTACATTGAGCATATGGTAAATTATATTGCTCCCCCCCTTATAATATCCAATAAATGTAGAATAAACTTTGCCTGGAGACAAAATGCTCTAGATGCAGAGATTAAGATCTAATAGCATCGCAGATACTATTGGCCACAGTATTTATCAGCCTTAATCATTACCAATAAAGAAGTTATGAATAACATTTACAGTCACCTCTATTTCCACTGGAAATAGAAAATTCTAATAAAAAGTACCCTCAAAACAAAAGATGTAAAGAGGCTGATATGGGATTATGCAAAATGCATTACGAGCATCATTGGACTACATTTATAGGGTTAGTGGTTTATTGAAAAGTTCATGAGGTTGAACAGAGAGGTGCTTCAAAGTCAACATTTTTGCCTGACAATTGGTTTCATTGCTGTGCATACAAATAATACTCATTCACATAAAGCAAAATCAATATTAAGAAGGTCTGTTCACAAACTGTTTTCCAGTAGAATTTTTTAAATTGTCAGGATGAAAGAACAATTTCAACTTTTTTTGCTATTAAATAAAAGCAAGCTATTTGCAATCACTTATGCTCGTAATTATTATTATTTATTTATTTTTGCAGAGTTTTTAATTGAAGATTTTCATAAATAAGATACAGAAACAGTAAGAGACACACAAGTCCCAAAATGGGTACGATAAAGGATCATAATGGTCATAATAAGTGTCACAATCAAACATAGAGACAGCGGGCAATATAGAATCATCAGGAGTATGAATAAGTCGTCTTCCTCCCTCGGCAGCTTGATGTAAGTTAACTAAGCAGACGAATAAAAGAGAGAGAAAAAAATTAAAGAGTAAATTAAAAACACATCACCTACCAATATTAATCTGCCCATGGAGAAGAGGGGAGGACAACATGCCTGGAATATACCGTATTTATATTAATAATTATGTACAGTTTTAGAAATATGCACTGGGATGTTGTTGCAGTGTTTTTGACAGTGGATGGTAGTACTTATGTTTGTAATTATTCTGATAACATTTAAAACTGTAAAGCTACTCTCTAACCGTTAACTTTAATAAAAAAAAAAAGAAGTGCTAGTAAAAACTCATTATAAGGGGTGCTGCGTTCAAGTCACCAAAAGTTTAGTAAAGTCAGTAAATTCTATACATTGAATATCCGGATGTTAATGAATAGTGTAAGTATTGGATAATTTAAAGCAGCTGTTCAGTAATGGTTTATGTCATCTAATTTTCCTACAAATATAATTTGTCAAGTTTGATTCTAGGCTTTTTTGTGAATATACTCCTAAATTTCTGCACACTGTTATCTGTATTTGTGATTTCAGAAAGGAAGAAATCCCTTAGAAAAATGGCTACACATTTTCATTATTGTTAACCTTGAAAAAATATTGTGTTCTGTGAAAATGCTGTAGTCGAACTCTATTGTGTCTAACAATAGACATCAGTATTTCATTCTTTACTGAAAAGTCCTCGAAAGAACTCCGAGACTGGAATGTATTAAGCTGTGTTGCCTTGCTTAAAAGGGAGCAGAGCAAATCTGGTGTGAGAGGAAATGTAATTATACATGCACTTACAGTCACGTCTCTTCAGAAAAAAAAACAGTTGTGCTATCTGCCCCAATAAATCAAGACAGCGTAATCTGTCACCTTTTGTAAATGCCTGTGCTTTTAGCTTCCCTTTGTACACTAGCCTTGATAAATAGGTTGCATCAATATATAAAAGTGACAATTATATGTATACATATAAACATAAAGAGATTTCACATAAATTGAGATAATTTTTCAATACCGTGATTGGCTTTCTGGCAAACAATGGGTGAACATCATGTGCTTACATATAAACATAAAGAGATTTCACATAAATTGAGATAATTTTTCAATACCGTGATTGGCTTTCTGGCAAACAATGGGTGAACATCATGTGCTTACATATAAACATAAAGAGATTTCACATAAATTGAGATAATTTTTCAATACCGTGATTGGCTTTCTGGCAAACAATGGGTGAACATCATGTGCTTACATATAAACATAAAGAGATTTCACATAAATTGAGATAACTTTTC
The DNA here is from genome assembly GCF_036172605.1 of Pelobates fuscus. Taxonomy (NCBI): domain Eukaryota; kingdom Metazoa; phylum Chordata; class Amphibia; order Anura; family Pelobatidae; genus Pelobates; species Pelobates fuscus. The sequence goes on along the minus strand of NC_086318.1, from coordinate 333,710,303 downwards.
AATACAGTGAATGGCTTTCTGGTACACAATGGGTTAACATCATGTGCTTACATTATATGTAAAATATACCAGCTTTAACTATTTAATTGCTGCAAGGTCCCACAGTGCATGGCTTGCTTTAAAAAACAAAAACAAAATCAGATAGTAAAAAGGTTGCTATTTAGATTTCTACGGAGCTAGAACATGACTGAATTCCTGTTCCATGAACTTGAACAACATGTTTTATTTAGCAAAGCAGAAATGGAACAACTTAGTATAAAATGGTAAATTGCAAACAATCACCACAGAAACTAATGGCATGTTCTTGATGATCGCTCCCATTTTAGCATTTGCTCTCCGAATTGCTTCACATGTCCCTTGATAAATATGGCTCAATGTGCATACAAGATACTTAATTTGCCATAACGAGGCAATTAGATTAATGTACAAATATCAGAGATTAAGGACAGAATTCATTTAATATCACACAATTTTGGTCAAATGCTTATGCCTTCTTCTTCGATTTATTTTTTTACGGAAACCATTAGACCCACACATAATGTGACTGCATACTTTTTAATCGAATGTAAAATAAATTAAAGGAACAGAACCCCCACCCCTTAATATTACAAAAAAGCAGAATATTTTAAATCAACATATATTTATATTATAAAAATTAGATTATTAATAAAATATCTAAAATAAAAAACTTGATACTGCAGCCACCTGAAATGGCCTGTTGACCTGTTTAATACTTATTTTTAAAATGTGATATTTTATAAAGTCACCCTTTCCCTGTTTCCAACCCTTTTACCAAATTACTATTTAGTACTTCACTGTTTTTTTTCTAAAATAGAAATTGTAGAGAACAACAGATATGAAAGTTTTAGGCCAAATTTGCTGGGATAGAAAAACGACCGTTCTGGAGATATGTTTTTTGTGCGTTTTTTTTTATAAATTTGCCTTTCGTGGCCTTACAATTCCCTTGTCTGCTTTCCACAACCTCGGTCATTGAATAAGTCACCAAGTCTCACCTATAAGCTAGTTTATGTTGGCATGGCTTGAAAACTAGCTCAGCTGGAAACTAAAGTAATATACTTTCTAACGTTAAAAATATTTTTGTTATACCTACTCTGTCTCTAAGGCATTGTGTCACTCCGTGAATCTGCCTATAATATGTTTTAACTATGCAGACATGAACTACAGCTCACAAGCATATTGCCTTGAGAAAGTCCAAATTATATATACCCTCTGCTGAACAGCCTTGCCCGTGTACTGGCTCTAACAAGTCTGGGGGTGCTATGTTTTTTAAATAACAGTAAACACTATTATAAAAAAAATACGGCTATATTCAGATATTCAGCTGTAAAAGGGGCGTGAATTATTTAATTTGAACCCTATTTTTTTTTTTTTTGGCAAAATGTGGCTTTCATTTCCTCGTACAATCCACTGCAATCTCTATCCATGAATTTCTGTTTATTACTGCCTCTAACCTTGTTAACTCTTCTTTAATCCTCTAAGATGAATTTTAGTGTATACAACTCAAAACCAACTGAATTTATCCGTGTTCTGACAAACCATGAATATTTCAGTAGAATCACATTACTTATCTATATAAACGGAGGCGAACCAAACACAGAACTTGCCTCATACTTATTTACATTGAAATGTTCTCGAATAAGAATTCTCTACAAAAAAAAAAAAAAAAAAGTAATATTCTCTATTATACAGGGAAATGCAGTTCAGAAAATTGAATATTGCACAATGAAGCTCAGCAGCAATTTTGATCCAGATGTAAATTCGCAAGGATATATGTTTTGGTCTGATCGGGGAAAAAAAAAACATTTTGATTTGCAACCATTTCATATATATATAAAGAATAAAACAAATAAATATATCTCTTCTTTTAATGCCGAAGGGAAAAAAAAAAAAGAAAAGAAAATACATAAAAGCGTAATACAAACTGTAGACCGGAACAATTACTATACTTAATGTTCAAAGGATACATACCATCATGCTTCATTGCCTCTCTCAGCACAATGAAACTTAAAAGGTTAATTTCAAACAAAATGAACCCAGAAAGGGGGAAAAAAATCAAAAGACTTAAATACCTGCACAGAAATCCAGATATATTATTTGATAAATCTAAAAAGCAGATATCATGTGGAGGGCACAAATTGTGTGAGCAATAATAGCAGTGGGATAATTGCTGTATTTGATTCCTTCAATTATAGATTATGAGAACGGAGATGCTCCCCTGTCTCTTAGGAAGTCATTATGTGTTTTGCAGCAGAGCATTACAGCTCGTTCTAGCAACAACAGAAGTTATCAGCATCCCCACAAGTTAAGTAGGCCGACTTAAAACAAGGTAGATAAAATGGTGGAAATGACGTTACTGTATCTGCTTCATTAGGTTAAATTGTAATAAACTACCGTTAGATTTAAATGGAATTAAAATAGCCCTGTGAACCAGATTGAAAAAGCTTCATTCTGAATAAATACCGCAGTTAAGTCCACAACAAAGTTTTTTTTTCCACCTCATTGTGCAGGATAAGATTTCATTTACAGTGAGTTTGTTATCATTGCAATTTATATAATGATACCCGGCATCGTCGTTCCAATAACACATATATTTTTGCATTTTCACTACACAGTGGAATCGAGTCACTTAATACGTTTTAAGTTTTACTTAAAACATATAATTAAAAAAAAAACATATAAACTCCTTTTGTTATTAAAACACTTCAATTATTAAAGTGTAAGAGCTACACTATTTACACAGAAACATGAGCTGCTATAAGATTAATGTTAAAATACATAAAGAAATCACTGGTACAGCAATATGGGCCTACGTGGGCTATGATAATATTTTGCTCACGCACAGGGATATTCTATGGGTAGTGAGAAACAACTTTTACTAGGGCACTAATACCATCCAGTGTGGCAGCTATACCTGTATATATTATATTTTCTATTTGATTGAATTTGAAATAAAACAAGTAATAATAAAGGGAACTGTCCAGGAGTTTTAGTATTAACAGGTTTATTTACTAAACTCAAAGTGAATTCAAAGTCAATTTCAAATTCAGGCCAAAGTAGCTGAATTGAAAGCATACCTGACTGTTTTTTTTCTGTTTGGCTATTGTGACCTTAAATTTGAAATTTTCTTTAAATGATCTATTTAGTGAAAAACCCTGTATGACTATGTATTCATTATTTAACATATATGTATTACTATAGCTCTATTTGACAAATATGTATTTGTGAGTGGTGAAAAATAAAATCAAATGTAGAAATCTGTATCTCTCCATTTTTCAACTGGGTTGCTCAATCTTAGCTACCTATCAGTAGTTGTTCTATGCCCTGATCATTGCACCTCTGTGGGCCGGCAGCCCAGAGAAAGCATACAGAGATAAGGAAGTATAAAATCATATTACCGTATATACTCGAGTATAAGCCGACCCGAATATAAGCCGAGGCCCCTAATTTTTCCCCAAAAAACTGGGAAAACCTATTGACTCGAGTATAAGACTAGGGTGGGAAATGCAGCAGCTACTGGTAAATTTCGAAATAAAATTAGATCCTAAAAAAAATATATTAATTGAATATTTATTTACAGTGTGTGTATAATGAATGCAGTGTGTGCGTATGAGTGCAGCGTGTGTGTGTATGAGTGCAGCGTGTGTGTGTATGAGTGCAGCGTGTGTGTGTATGAGTGCAGTGTGTGTATGAATGCAGTGTGTGCAGGGCCGGTGCAAGGATATTTGCCCCCCCCCCATATGTCCTGACCTCCCCTCTTCCTCCCTCAGTGGTCCTTACCTCCCCACCCCCGTGTTCCTTCACCCCCCTCCCCCAGTGGTCCTGACTCACCCCTCCCCTAGTGGTCCTTACCCTCCCCTCCCCTAGTGGTCCTTACTTCCCCCTCCCCTCCCCTAGTGGTCCTTACTTCCCCCTCCCCTCCCATAGTGGTCCTTATCCCCCCCCCTCCCTCCCATAGTGGTCCTTATCCCCCCCTCCCTCCCATAGTGGTCCTTATCCCCCCCCTCCCTCCCTCCCATAGTGGTCCTTATCCCCCCCTCCCTCCCATAGTGTTCCTTTTCTCCCCCCTCCCTCCCATAGTGGTCCTTATCCCCCCTCCCTCCCATAGTGGTCCTTATCCCCCTCCCTCCCATAGTGGTCCTTATCCCCCACCTCCCTCCCTCCCATAGTGGTCCTTATCCCCCCCTCCCTCCCATAGTGTTCCTTTTCTCCCCCCTCCCTCCCATAGTGGTCCTTATCCCACCCCCTCCCTCCGATAGTGGTCCTTATCCCCCCTCCCTTCCATAGTGGTCCTTATCCCCCCCCCTCCCTCCCATAGTGGTCCATATACCCCCCCCCTCCCATAGTGGTCCTTATCCCCCCTCCCTCCCATAGTGGTCCTTATCCCCCCCTCCCTCCCATAGTGGTCCTTATCCCCCCCCTCCCTCCCATAGAGGTCCTTATCCCCCCCCTCCCTCCCATAGTGGTCCTTATCCCCCCCTGTCCCTCCCATAGTGGTCCTTATACCCCCCTCCCTCCCATAGTGGTCCTTATCCCCCCCTCCCTCCCATAGTGGTCCTTATCCCCCCCTCCCTCCCATAGTGGTCCTTATCCCCCCCCTCCCTCCCATAGTGGTCCTTATCCCTCCCCCTCCCTCCCATAGTGGTCCTTATCCCCCCCCTCCCTCCCATAGTGGTCCTTATCCCCCCCCCTCCCTCCCATAGTGGTCCTTATCCCCCCCCCTCCCTCCCATAGTGGTCCTTATCCCCCCCCTCCCTCCCATAGTGGTCCATATACCCCCCCCCCCTCCCATAGTGGTCCTTATCCCCCCCCCTCCCTCCCATAGTGGTCCTTATCCCCCCCTCCCTCCCATAGTGGTCCTTATCCCCCCCCTCCCTCCCATAGTGGTCCTTATACCCCCCCCTCCCTCCCATAGTGGTCCTTATCCCCCCCCTCCCTCCCATAGTGGTCCTTATCCCCCCCCTCCCTCCCATAGTGGTCCTTATCCCCCCCTCCCTCCCATAGTGGTCCTTATCCCCCCCTTCCCTCCCATAGTGGTCCTTATCCCTCCCCCTCCCTCCCATAGTGGTCCTTATCCCCCCCCTCCCTCCCATAGTGGTCCTTATCCCCCCCCCTCCCTCCCATAGTGGTCCTTATCCCCCCCCTCCCTCCCATAGTGGTCCTTATCCCCCCCCCCTCCCTCCCATAGTGGTCCTTATCCCCCCCCTCCCTCCCATAGTGGTCCTTATACCCCCCCTCCCTCCCATAGCGGTCCTTATACCCCCCCTCCCTCCCATAGTGGTCCTTATCCCACCCCCTCTCTCCCATAGCGGTCCTTATACCCCCCCTCCCTCCCATAGTGGTCCTTATCCCACCCCCTCCCTCCCATAGTGGTCCTTATCCCCCCCCTCCCTCCCATAGTGGTCCTTATACCCCCCCCCCCTCCCACAGTGGTCCTTATACCCCCTTTTTTATTATTATTATTATTATTTTTTATTATTATTTCTTATTTTATTTATATATTTTTTTTTTCGTCCCCCCTCCCTGCTTGATATATGGCAGGGAGGGGGGCTCTCCTTCCCTGGTGGTCCAGTGGCAGTTCAGTGGGGGGGAGAGGGGTGCTGGCAGAGCTGTAACTTACCTGTTCTGCA